>NC_142587.1:24203281-24506875 GCF_965207765.1 Zootoca vivipara | reverse complement strand
TTCAGGTTAAAACACAAATTGCTTAAGAGAAAGAAGAAGAGGAAGACACACAGGTCGTCTGAACTGCTCAGATTCCAATGATGGCAATAGAATCTGTATTCCTGTGTGATATGCTAAAAAAAAACCAACCTCAAAACATGCCTCAAAAATAAGGCTCCAAGGTTGTCACATGGAGGCAAGCAAAATGACAGAAGGTTTGTCCTTAAACATGAAAGCCATCAAATGTAAAAACTACTCCCGAGAGCTCCACTGAGTCTAACTGAAGTACACATACAAACAGGTATGCATTTGGGAAATCCCATATTCTGGCAGAGCTCGTCTGTGTTTATCCGCTGCTGAGTAATAAGCAGAACACTGACAGGCTAAGATTTTCACCATTGTCGTTCTGGGGAAAGCTACAGGTGAAACTCGGGAAATTAGAATATCGTCGAAAAGTGCGTTTATTTCAGTAATGCAACTTATTATTATTTTATTTTTCTTTTAATTTTTACAAATGCTTCCTTTTGGAAATTTCACAGTAATAAAACAAATAGTTACAATAATACAAAATAAACATCGCTATTACATTCCATTAATTACATTCCATTTATAATTGACCCGCCTAACGGCAAATAATTACAATCACAAAAAAATAAAGGCTTGGCATATCTTGCTTTGCATGTCATGCATCTATCTCATATATTGGTTTTACCTTTTAAGTTGCATTACTGAAATAAATGCACTTTTCGACGGTATTCTAATTTTCCGAGTTTCACCTGTACACCTGCTGAGTTTCATGCAATTGCTAAAGTCTGAGGGATCATGCCAGGGAAAAAGTGGTGGCATAATTTTGTGCGCAGCACAGAGCAGATCCAAAAAGGGTGGAGGTGCACGGAAATATACCCAAATTCCTACTGGATATGTCATTTCAGTCTGGGAGCCTTGTTCACATGACCAAACGGGGGGACTCTGTACTTGTGGGGTATGGAAGGTCTAACTGTGACCAGTCCCATCCTTCACCACCTCTTCTGCAGTCTGTGTGCATGCAACTTCTTGGAGGAAAATGCTGCGTCTCGTTATTCGTCGAGATCAGAACCCAACTCAGTGTGTGCCACTTTTCAACAGAAGTAAGATGCTGACTCGTTCAATTAAAATTCCTTTCCTAAGGTATTGTTTA
The DNA here is from genome assembly GCF_965207765.1 of Zootoca vivipara. NCBI lineage: Eukaryota > Metazoa > Chordata > Lepidosauria > Squamata > Lacertidae > Zootoca > Zootoca vivipara. The sequence continues at coordinate 24,505,719 of NC_142587.1, read as the reverse complement.
CACATTGCAAACCTCTAGAAAAATTATTGGCAGCACGATACCTCTATCTAGGAACTCCAGTGGCTGCAGCCATGCGACAGATGGCAAATTCCATGTTATTTGCCAGATTCTTAGAAGAGTCTCTACTTGCATATAAGAATGGACCTGTTTGCCAGGAAAAAGCTCAGAAAGTTTACATGATTAAAAAGGGGTTTTGGAATGAGGCTTCGGATAAGCAAAGGCAACTTTACTTCAATATCCACCCGTGTAAGTTCCTATCCTCCTCAGCATTATATTAGTACCAAATCTGATATGGTGACACTATCTCAAATAAGCCATGAATGTACAAAACCAAGAAAACTGTCTGAAGACATCGTTTTATTTCTGTAGTTAAACCGGTCTGTCCCTGTGAACTATTTGTTTAAGGATCATGGGCACCTACCAGGTGTGAGGAAGCAAAGGGGGCAGCGGTTCATTCCCCAGATCCCAAGCTTTCATTTTTATTATTTTTAAGTAAGCTTCTGATACTGGTGGAATTTAAGATATGAGGGAAAATGTGCAAGCACATTCCCCCTTGATTGTTTTGTGAGAAACTACCCTGGTCCCAGCTTTTAGTGTTTTTAGCCAACTATGGAATCATATCAGTGGTTGATGTTTAGGAAAGCAGATCTAGCTGAATGAGACAATTCAGGCAGCTGGGACTAGGGAGTAGTGAGTCAACCAAAACACAAAAGGTAGCAGCAAACAGTGCCTCCAGATGGTCATTTTAATCAGCATTCATCCTGATCTGCTTGCACAAAGCTTACCCAATGGCCAGACTATGCATTCTGATTTGTTTGGTGGTTAAATGGCAATAAGCATTCATCCTCATTTGCTTGTGGGGAGGTTACACACAAATTGATTCCTGTTAATCATTCATTCATCCCACACTTTTCAGTGCATTTTCCCTGTCACTTTCCAAACTGCAAAAGGGCCCAGTGCAATTTTTTAAAAGTTAGAGCAATAAAGGTAAAGGCAAAGGGACCCCTGACCATTAGGTCCAGTCGTGACAGACTCTGGGGTTGCGGCGCTCCTGTCGTGTTATTGGCTGAGGGAGCCGGCGTACAGCTTCCAGATCATGTGGCCAGCATGACAAAACTGTTTCTGGTGAACCAGAGCAGCACACGGAAACACCGTTTACCTTCCCGCTGTAGCGGTACCTATTTATCTACTTGCACTTTGAGGTGCTTTCGAACTGCTAAGTTGGCAGGAGCTGGGACCGAGCAACGGGAGCTCACCCCGTCATGGGGATTTGAACCGCCGACCTTCTGATCGGCAAGCCCTCGGCTCAGTGGTTTAACCCACAGCGCCACCCACATCCCTTATGTACATAATAAAACTCTGTAAATACACAGAAGTGGAGTTGAGAGTCGTCACTTGTGGAAAGCACAACCCTTGTCCTCACACCTAGTTAGCCTTTCACCTTCTGCGTTCCCCCGTCTCCCTGGCTAGGGCCCATGGCACCAATGGGTGGTTGGAGGCATGGAGATTTTTCATATCGCACTGCCATATCTAAAATCTCCAGGCCAAACCTGGAGAGCTGGCAAGACTACCTCTTACAAACTTGGGAATTAATTATAAACATGTTAACAATAGCAGGCTGGAAGTGTGAAATCGAATGCAATCCCCGCAGCCAGGGTGCTGAAGGCTGACAAAAGCAAACTTAAGATGTAATGATTATTTGATAAAACTGCGTTCTTGTTTGACTACTCGGCAAAAATGCTGTCCGTGTATAATCTTTCTGAAATTATTTCCCCTGCAATACGATTTGGGTTCTCCCCTTCTTTATTTGTATTTCTCTCTTTTTATACTTCAATAATTGTATGTCTTGATATATCATATTGGGAAAAGCAAATAAAAATTCACTGTGACTGGCTGCAATGATAATTCCCATCTGTTGCATGCTGGGTTAGGTTAAGTGTTATTGAAGCAGACTTGTTTTATTTGAAGTTGCCTATGGCTTTCTACCCTTTTGTCCATCTTCCAGTGGCCACAAGATGGCCACTGTGTGCTACTTGAGCTTCTGCAACCGTGTGCTTGTTATGCGGAACAACAATGTCTCCATCATTTGTCATCTTGCCCTGCGAAGTAGCAGTTAGAATGAAATACATTGACTGGCCCAAATTCACCTAGTGAGCTTCATTTGAACCAAGGTAGCTCTGTTTCCACAGCCACCACTATTCACTGAACCAATATTAACGGTTGCAGCCCCAAAACTGAGAAGAACGTTAATCAAAGACAGTACGGTGGACTGTAAAGTCTGATTGGCAATCTAATATAGAAACTGGTTATCACAGTATTTTAACAGTGCATCTATGAATATTCAGCACAGCATGCATAGATAGAATATTTTTATTTCATTTTTGGAGGACAGGACCAGGATGGTTACAACAACAAATAAACTTTGACTTAATTCTGCTTGCATTCTGCTCAGCTTCTCTTCTCCCTGCCCTTATTTTTTTCCCTGCGGCTAGATAATTTTCCTCAATTCCCACTTATTTTATCATTACAGACCTTCCCTGCTTTCCTGGATAGCTTTCAATATCACCCTCCCATTGCCCATTCTCCTTTCCTTTGGCTTCCCTGACACCAAGTACCCACTTCACTAATAGAGGGAGTGGTAATTATGAGGATCATTATCATTAAACAGAACCATCATCTTAAACAAATGGGTAGTATAATTATAGGCATAATGAAAGAGAGACTTCATGAATGTGATGTCTTGTCGAGAAAGAAAACAAATCTTGAATCACAGGTATCATTTTCCCAACTCCATTGAACCCAGGACAGCAGATCAATGCTGTTTGTGAAAACAGAGGGCCCAGGGAGGTATGATTAATTATGCTTCCACTTGGAGGATGCCAGAATTGATTAATGGATAGGATAAATGGCAGAACGATTCACCTCCTGCAGGTCGAAGTGGCTGTACAAAGCTGTAATCAACATGTTGGATGCTGGGTTTGACTCAGCAGTTACCCAATTTCAAAAGAAAGTAGACTTGAAGATGTCAGTTACACCGAGTTGTGTAAGGAAATTCTCGCCATCCTTTTCTTCCATTAGTGGACAAATGCCATTTTTGTATACACTCTCAAGTTTCCTTTAAAAGGTAGGCTTCTAGTGCAATCATAAAAAACCCCAACATAGCCAGTTAACTTATGGTTACTGTTGTGACGTGGGGTTTGTGAGCACAGCAGACGTAATCCCTCAGGTACTGTGGGGTCCTACAACTTCTACCTGATCTCCTGACAACAGGTGTTGCAGGCTCTGGATTGGGTGTTACCTGTGGTGGAGGGGCTGCTATAGGGGTTTCATCAGGAACAGATGGAGTCCCAGACATCTCAGGGTCCCCGACCTGTACCTCGTCATCATGAGGACTAGCAGACCCTGGTTCATTTGCTGAAGCCCCTGGTGACTGCACCTCTGGACCATTTTCACTCTGGTCTCGCAGCTGTGCGTCATTAGCCAGGGATGAATTATCTGACTCCTCCCTGCTGAGCGCCCGGCGCCTCAGCTGATCTATATGTCTCTTCCAAACTTGCCCATTTTCCAAGGTCACATAATAGGACACAGGTCCACTAGCCCGGGTGATCACACCAGCCACCCACCGCGGACCTCGTGAATAGTTCCTCACCCAGACCAGATCTTCAGGGGCGAGATACCTTGTTGTGTCAGTCTCAGCCTGGGGGGTTGCTCTTGAATTACGGTTTGGCATTTTATCTGGGTGGACATAATCCAGCACCGTTACCAGTCTTCTACCTAAGAGCAGCTCGGCTGGCGACTTGCCCGTCGCAGTACACGGCGTCGCATGCTGCAAAAATAGCATTCGCGCGATGCCAGCCGACCAGTTACCTTCCATTAAGCGCGCAATGGATTCTTTGGCTGTTCTTACCATGCGCTCAGCCTGCCCATTGGAGGATGGGTGAAAGGGCGCGGATGTGACCCCTCTTATGAAGTTATCAGCCAAGAATGCCCTGAATTCTTGGGATACAAAAGCTGCCCCATTATCTGATACAATGGTCTCAGGTAACCCGTGGGTAGCAAACAGCTGCCTCAACACCTTGATTACGGCAGCTGATGCCATGCTAGGGACCATCGCCACTTCTAACCATTTGGAATATGCATCAACGATAACCAAAAAGACCTTCCCTTGGAATGGCCCCGCAAAATCTATGTGCAGCCGGCTCCAGGGAGTTCTGGACTGCTCCCACCAGTGGACTGGTGCTCTGGCCACTTCTGGCCGCACCTCTTGGCATGCCTTGCATGTTCGTACCCATTGTTCTATGTTCTGGTCCATTCCAGGCCACCACACATAACATCGGGCTAGCGACTTCATCCTGACCATTCCCGGGTGTCCCATGTGAAGCGTCTCAAGAACCCTGTTTCTCAGTGGTGCTGGGATGATCACCCTATCTCCCCATAGGAGACAACCCTTATGCATGGACAATTCGTGCTGCCTTGTCGCATAAGGCCTGAATTTTTCTTCATGCGGACCACCTGGCCACCCCCTCCCCACCCAAGTGAGCACACGGGAGAGAACAGCATCTTTCCTCGTTTTCTCAGCTATATCCGTAGCTGTTACAGGAGCCCCTGGAAGTGTTTCTAGCATCATAATGTACTCCGCCGGAGCAGGATCCTCATTGCTCCCGCCAGGAAGGGGCAAGCGACTCAGCGCATCAGCATGGCACAATTGTTTCCCCGGCACATGGGTCAAGGTGTACTGGAACCCATTCAGGAATATTGACCAACGCAACATTCTGGGGGAGAGAATTTGTGGCGTTTGTTTGTTTGGGTTGAACAACCCTAACAGTGGTTTGTGGTCCGTTTCAATGGAGAATTGGCGACCGTACAAATAATCATAGAACCTTTTGATTCCGGACACAATAGCCAGTGCCTCTTTATCAATTTGAGCATAGTTGCGCTCTGTGGGCGACAACGTACGGGAATAGAAAGAGATGGGCTTTTCCGACCCATCCGGTTCCCTATGACTCAGCACAGCCCCCAGACCGTATTGAGAGGCATCACATGCCAGGACCAGCGGCTTTGACTCATCATAATGAGCAAGGACGCTCCTGCTACTCAGCATTCCTCGCAAGGAGTCAAAAGCCTTCTGCTGCTCCCGCCCCCATCGCCACACATTCTTTTTCTGCAATAGTCTATGTAATGGTTCAGCTACCGAAGCTTTCTGGGGTAAGAATGAATGATAAAAGTTAATAAGTCCCAGGAATGACTGCAACTCCGTCTTGTTCTGTGGTCGTGGTGCCTCGATGATGGCCTTAATCTTAGCATCTGTGGGGTGGATGCCTGATGCATCAATTTTAAACCCCAAGAAATCCACCGTTGGCACCCCAAAACTGCATTTTTCCTTTTTCAGTTGCAACCCCACCTCCTTGAACTTGAGCAACACTGCACGGACACGCGCAACCAGTTCCTGTGGGTCTTTTCCAGCAATCAAAACGTCATCAAAAAAAGACCCCCGGCAGACCTCTTAACAGGCGTTCCATGAGCCCTTGAAAAATCCCTGGGGCCACACAAACTCCGAACTGTAATCTGTTAACTCTGAACGCCCCTTTATGTGTGACAATAGTCTGTGCTTCCGCTGATTGTGGGGTTACTGGCAGCTGTTGGTAAGCCTGTGCCAGGTCAATTTTGGCGAACACCTTGCCCCCAGCCAGTTTAGCCAACAGATGTGATACAACTGGAATGGGGTATGAGTTTCCCCTGAGTGCCTTATTGATAGTACATTTGTAATCTGCGCATATCCTGACTTCCCCATTTGCTTTAAGGGGCGTGACGATTGGAGTCTCCCATTTAGCAGAGTCCACGGGTGAGAGAACTCCCTGCTTGACCAATTTATCCAGCTCTGCCTCGATCTTGGGTTGCAGTGCAAATGGCACTCGCCTTGGTTTGAGTCGGATTGGAGCCACCCCGGGGTCCAACTCGAAGTCAACTGGGGGCCCTTTATAACAACCCAGTTTTCCATTAAAGAGACCAGCAAATTCCTTGCATAATACCTCGCTCATCTCAGGGCAGGTTTGGATTGAATTAAGCCCTGAGATACTCAGTCCCAGGGCAGGGAACCAGTCAGTGCCCAGGAGACTGGGGCGACTGCCCTTCGCAATCACCAGTTTGAGTACAGCCTGTTTGTCCCGGAACTGTACACTCACGGCACACATTCCCATAACATGGATGCGGCCTGCTGAGTATGACTGCAAGGTTGCCGGGAAGGGCTCCAGAGGGGGCAACTTACCCCTGGGGAAGAATGTCTTCGCGGTCTGGTCCGACACGATGGTGAATGCAGATCCGGAGTCCACCTCCATGTCGCACTGCTGACCCTCAATCTTCACCTTGACGTGTGCCTTGCCTTGCGCTGGAAACTGCACGGCCCTCCCATTGATCTCCGTTACGTAGTGGCAGTCCTTTAGAAAACGAGTTGCTGTGGGCGGTCTGCGATGCTCCAGTCTAGGTGCTCCTGTCGCTCCCGACGCCGCCGATCTACAGACCCTGGCGATGTGACCCGTCTTTCCGCACGTCCGGCAGATAGCATCCCTGAAACGACAACTCTTCCTTTCATGGTTTCCGCCACAACCTGGGCAACTGCCTCGGCGATCTCTGTGCACTTTGCAGGCCTGACGCACCGACTCGACCCCACGGACTGGGCTCTGGCTTGGAGTAGCCTCTAGCTCGTCCATGGCATGCGCAACTTCTATCTGTGGCTTAGTGGCCTTGCGACTGGCATCAAGCTCCTCTCTTTCATAATTCTCCGTGGCGGTGGCCTCCTTCAAGGCTGAAGCAAGGGTAACCTCTTCTTTAGCCACGATGCGTCTTCTGGCTTTCTTGCTGCTCAGACCCCCAATAAACCGATCCAGGAGAGTCTCTTCCAGATTTTGGAAGCCGCAGTGCTGAGCGAGCTTCCGGAGTTCAGCCAGAAATGTGGATACAGACTCCCCAGCACGCTGCTGCCTCTTATGGAACTCCATCCGCCGGGCCATCTTGGTCTCAGTAGGCGCCAAGTGGCTCGTTAGGCAGGCAAGAATATCTTTGAGAGATGTCTCACTCAGCTTCGCTGGAGCAAGCAATGCCTTGGCCAGCTTGAAGGTCTCGGGCCCACAGTAGCTCAGGAATGTGGCCCTTCTTTTGCTGGCATCGGTGATCCCTTGAGCCACTGCAAAGAACTCGAAGCGTTCGACGTAGTCTTCCCATGTGTGGGGCTCTGATGGCTGGAAGGGCTCTAATACCCTTGGACTCTCCATTGTCCTAGCGGGCAGGGTCGTCTTCTCAGCTGGCCAGTGAGTCTTGTTCTAAGCTGCAATCCGGACTCTGAGGCAGGGCTGTGTTTAACCGCTCCTCAGCATTCCGGATCCCACCTTCGTCGCCAGTTGTTGTGACGTGGGGTTTGTGATTTCAGCTCTCTTGACAAAACATGCTGGAGACAGTTCTCTAGTAACAGCTCTTTATTAAAGTGAACAAGACTGACTGTGAGGGCAGGAAGGCTACATTTATAGGGACAGGGGACTAGCTAGGAAGGGATACATTTTGGAGGGAACAATATCAAGCAATCACAGTGCTGCCTTTTGGAGGAAACCAATAAGACAGAGGATCCAAATACAGCAGCTTAAATGAACCAATAGTAGCTGTACCCTCTGGGACCAAAAGGCAGTTACTTTATCCTAATGCAAATACAGACAATAATAATACAGATATAAAATCCTTTGACTCAATACACAACAGTTACCAGATTTTTTTCAATGAATCCGGGAACACTTTTTATTTTATTTTGGAAGCTGAGTAGCAACAGGGAGTCAGTAGTGGGGATGGTGAGGCAAAAGACCCTGGGCCCAAGCACACATGCATAAAGGTGCAAAGCCTTTTTCGCACCCCGTGAAACATAAATGCACAGAGTTTTTCAAAATCTGGGCAACGCCCGCTTCCCATGACTCCTGAGCCTCCCCCGATCAGTATAAACAAAGAGGGAAGGGGGCAGGAGATCTGTACTGCCGAACGTCCCCGGTTCTCCTGTGGCAGTGGCAGCGGCTTTTTAAGATGCTGTCTAGGTTTGTCATTGCTTTTCTCCCAAGAAGCAGGAACTGGGGGCGCCTGGTAACCCTATGTTAACTTCAAAATACTATGCCCATAACATACATGTATCTCACAACCTTCTTTCCAAAGCCCTTTCCACCCCTGACAGCTACAGATGAACACAGCGCTGACGTATTAGCACTGAACAAACATTTTCACAATTGCTGCCTTTGCATAGAGTGTTTCCAAAATAAGCAGCCCAGCAGCGCAGAGAGGGACAGACTACAAATGCCAGATACTGCCTTCTCAATGAATGACAATTATGAAAACATTATTTTTCTCAAGCAAGCATTCGTGATGTAATAAACAGATTACGATATATGGTGACTTGAGGACAATGATAACTAAGCTGTCGGTGGGAAGTTCTCCCAAGAACAGGTTTTTTAAAAAATAAATTGATCCCTGCTTTGAAAAAGCCCATTATCTTGCAAGATAATTGTAGGCACTTCACATTTTGATTCCCTTATGGGCCTATTCGCTTGAGTTAGACCATTAAAAAAAAAAGGAAGGAAGGAAAAAGTAACAGTGAAAAAGGAACAGTGCTTGCCTGAGAAACCACTTTAAATGCAGCATCTAGTATTGTCAGCCCCCTGCAGTGAACTCCGTAGAAGACCAGCAGGTTGAGAATCTCAGACAAACGCAGAAATCAAATGGTATTTTTTATCTATTATGCCTCACTCCTATTAAAAGCAGCTTAGCAAGTCAGGGAGGAACAGGGAGTAATGGCAGAAAAGTTGAGAGGGAAAGAGGTGATTAGGACTAGTATTTGCAACCAGTAACATTTAGGACAAACCATGAGTGTTAATTGTGATGGGGAGCTGTTTTGGGAACTCAGGCTGAAAAGCAAAACTCAAACACACTCCTTGGCCGTGGTGGTGGGAGGAAATGCGAAAATATTTTATTCAATTTTCTGGTTCAGTGTTAAGAAGCAGGGAAATGGTTTTCTTTAAATGTAATAACCCTTTCTTCTTTACATTTTACAATACAGTCAAATCAGCAAGGGCTTGGGAAAGAACACAGTAGAGGGCAGGTACGGTAGCAGCGGGGTGCAGTGGGCGAAATGGGGAAGTTCATGTAAACATTTTTCACTAGCTCTCCAGAGCAGATTATTGTATCTCTCTCTCTCTTCTCTCTTCCCCTCTCCCCCCCCCCCTGTGTGTATTATTTAAAATGGACAATACTGATGTGGAGTCATCAGCTACATAATGACTGTTCCCAATGAAAAGAGAGGAAAAACGAGATAACTTGCATGCATAAGGATAAGCTTGTTACACAGTCAAGGCTACAACAATACATTCAAAGCTGGAGCTGCTGGAAGCTGTTGAAATAAACAAGGTGGGCACATTAACATTTGTGGACCCCAGTCAGTTCTGGGGTGGAATTTTCATCTATTAAGGCTGCAATATGAAATAATAAAAGTCTTTTGCTTGTGTTCCTGTGCTGCAAAGGCAGCAGGGAAGGGGGGGATATTACAAATTGGGCAGAGCTGGCTCTCAAAATATCCATGTCTGAAAACTCAAGGAGCTTTCAGAGGAAGTACAAATAGTATTTTGGATCCTGGCCCAGACAATGGATGTGAGATAAGTGATCACCAATGAATTACTAAGAAAGAAAGAAAAAACGGTGCTTCTAATATTGTGAACTTGAAGGTAAAATTCAAATAAATATCTTGTAGTGCAGGCATGTCCAACAGGCTCCCCTAAAAAAAGCTCAACGTTTTACCTCCTCCCTGAAAAAACTTTGACCTGAACCCCCCCCCCAAAATGGGCCTTCCTAAAAAAAGGTCAACAATTTTGACCGGAACCCCAAAAAAGGGGGTAGATCACTGCCAGTTTTTAACTCTGTGAGTACCGGTAGATCGCAGTCTCTTGGGAGTTGGCCACCCCTGTTGTAGGGGAACTGTTGGGAATCTGAGGTGAGATAACTCCCAGTTCTAGTCACCACAGAGAGGCAGCTTAAGGTCCAAAATAATTTACTGTTGTAGAAGATTAGGCTTCAGTAATACAGTTCCAGACACTGGTATATACATACAGTTTGTAGGCTTTGCATATACAGATACAGATATATACAAGTATAAAGTATCTCTGTTGCTCCAGCAATTCAAAATGTAATACAGACTCTGTCACTTCTCAAGACTGACCCTGACACACTTCACAAAGCCCCAGACCCAATGATCTGGCATGCCCTAATCACATATAGAGATGGCACTACGCCATTGCCATAGCAACTGGCTCAGCTGACCTTGCACCGGTTGACTTTGCCCACACCATGCTTCCCTTCCCAGTAACTGATGTCATGTGTGAAAGATGTGGCTGCAAAGGAGCAAAGCCTTGCAGTTAGGATCTGCAGCATTGCTTACATTGACTGGCAGTGAAGAGCATCAGGGAATTCAAACCCCTGCCTCTAGGGATGCCTGGGGACTTGAGGGGGTGGTGTTGTTTATGCTGCTGGGACTGACCAACTTGGGTGCTGTGGAATCATGGTGTGTGTTAGGATAGGTGCAAGAGAGTGTCCTGCTCACTGGACATCCATCAGCTCCTCTGAATAGGGGTGGCATGTGGGCATCATCATTAGCAGCTGGTGGTGGGTTATGGAGGGATTTCCACAGATGTTGGGTCATCTCTGCTGTCTGGGGATTTTCTGGTTCTGTATTTTTTCTTGTCCCTCTTGAGCTGAGCACACAATCTGAAGGCACCCCTGTTTAGGGAAGCTTTTAATGTTTAATAGATCATTGTATTTTAATACTTCTGTTGGAAGCTGCCCAGAGTGGCTGGGGAAACCCAGCCAGATGGGGGGGGGTTATAAATAAATTATTATTATTATTATTATTATTATTATTATTATTATTAGATACAGAAGCTCTTCTGGCAGCACAGTGGCAGCGAATCTCTGTTGCTGGGGTAACTAAGACATAGGATTGCCCATTTGCAACTATAAAGCTGTCTGTTTTCCAATATCAGTTCCAATTTGCAAATCACAGGGGCATGATCAGATCACACTTGCACCCTGAGGGAGAAATATATCAAATTATCTATGAATTTTTTGGAGATGAAAATGTAATCATATTGCAGAAATGATTTATATATTTCTAAATAGAATGAGAAGTCTTGAGCTGTTGGATGTATCCATTGCTATGCATCTATTAACTCTAATCAATTGATGCTTTTGAATTATGGTGCTGGAGGAGACTCTTGAGAGTCCCATGGACTGCTAGAAGATCAAACCTATCCATTCTGAAGGAAATCAGCCCTGAGTGCTCACTGGAAGGACAGATCGTGAAGCTGAGGCTCCAATACTTTGGCCACCTCATGAGAAGAGAAGAATCCTTGGAAAAGACCTTGATGTTGGGAAAGATGGAGGGCACTAGGAGAAGGGGACGACAGAGGACGAGATGGTTGGACAGTGTTCTCGAAGCTATGAACGTGAGTCTGACCAAACTGCGGGAGGCAGTGGAAGACAGGAGTGCCTGGCGTGCTATGGTCCATGGGGTCACGAAGAGTCGGACACGACTAAACGACTAAACAACAACAACTTACACACTATTAACCACCTCAACATTTCTATTAATAATTTGCTGCCATCCCCCCCCCCTTTTGTCTTTTTTTCCAGGTTGCATCACTGTCCTGAATTACCCTTAAGTTACTAATTGTCCCTCTTGGAGTTGCTCCAGTAAGTTGTTTATTTATCTATTTATTTTAAGAGGATTAGCCTGCGAAATGTTGCTTGAATCTCATTTGGAATATATCCAGAACTGAGAGTCCACCCCCCCCACCCCAACTTTGATAATTCCCCTTAATAAAGAGAAATTGGCAGTTATCATCAGTTTTTGTTTCCAAAACAAATAAAAACGCTTTCTGAAAACAGTTAAGTCTCTGCTTTTGTTTTTATCTAGGCCCCATCTACACTATCCATTTAAAACGGTATCATGCCACTTTATACAGCCATGGATTTGTCCAAAGAATCATGGGAGCTGTACTTTTTTAGAGGTGCTGAGTACTCCAGAGACCCCCATTCTCCTCACAGAGCTACAATTCTCAGTGGTTTGGCAGTGAACTCAAGAGGGAATTCTGGAAATTTTAGCTCTGTCCGGGAGCAGGGGTTTCCTAACAACTTGCAGCTCCCTTAGAAAATCTGCTGTCTCTGGGATTCTATGGGGGAACCCCTGGCTGCTAAAAGTGGTATGATACTGTTTTAACTGTATAGTGCAGATTGGGCCCTAAGGGAGATAAAATCTGCAAAATATAAGGTCAGCAAGGCATTAGCAGGGCTTTGGCACAATTGGCAGTTTTGTGGTTGTAAGTTTGAATCTTGAAGCCTCCAGACAACTTGAAACATTATTATTATTGTTATTAACGTAGCCAGGGGCGTCGGAAGATAGGGGCGGGGGGGGGGCGACGGATCGCCCCAAGCGACGCGATCCCAGGGGTGCCATCGCCACTGCCCGCCCCGCCCCCAAACGCAGGCCACGTCATTGCGCATGGTGCGCCCTGCCCTAAAACGCGTGCCACGTCACTGGGGGCAGCACGCCTGCTCTCCGCCCCCAGTGGCGGAGCATGAAGCTCCGCCGCTGAACATAGCATATGATTACCGTATTATATATTTTAAAGGGTTTAATCGTGGGTCATGTAGCTGAGTCAGTGGCGGAGACTTCAAAGTGCTGTTGGACTTGGATACATTTTTTGGACTTCTGGACACTGGCAGTGAAACACTGCTTTCTAGACAGTGTCCTGGTCAGCCAGTGTAAGATGCAGCCACCCACCTTCTGCCAGCATTTCCTGGGAAGTTTTCCGTTCCTATTATTATAGCCAGTCATTCTGCTGATGAATATATAACCTAGTTTAAATGACTCATGGAGGAACAGACACCATTCTGGCAAGATCATCTCATTTGCATAATAAGTGTCAATACACTCATTATGTGAATGAGACACACAGAAATGAAAGCAAACATGAGGAAAGGTAGTAAAAATGGTTTCAATTTAGCTGCCATCTTTTGTTTTAATGGCTCCTCTCTTGCATGTATTCAATTCCATGGGATTTCACAGCAGAGTGGTCCAAACTGGTGGCTTCAAATTTTCTGGTGTTTAGCATTGCACTTCATATATTTCTAGTACATATACCCTATTTGGCAGGAAATAACAGCCCCTTTTTGTACTTTAAGACTATGATTAAGTCTGGCATAATCACCAACAATAATCAATGTTAATAAAGTAATAATAACTATGAGAACCGGTGTTGCTTAGTTGCTAAGTGATCAAGGTGTGACTCAAAAAGTCATTGGCATGAATCTTCCCTCTGCTATGACTCAGTGCAGGTCAGTTTTGGATCACATCATTTGCAAGCACCCACATCGCGCTATGTCTGAGAGTAATTTAATCCTTGCCACAGCATCATCATTCCTGGTGGAATTGTTAAGAGTTGCTGGGCTAGGACTGGAGAGAGACAGGTTGTCAGGGACTGGCTGGGTGAGGAAGAGTGGTGGGAATCACCCACTCAAGAGCTCCCCAGAAGGCAGCAACGTAGATCCCAGATGCTGCTGGTGGGGACAAGCTAGGAGGTACTAGAAGTAGGAAGCACGGGGGATAAAAATGCAATCAACAAACTAAACAATACATAAATAAAGACACCACTGTCTCAAATGAGCTTCCTTCCAAGGAAACCTAACCCAAGGCATTGAGATCTCTCAATGCTCAGAAACTGGGATCATCCAGTCATACCCAACGTAAAAGTGCAGTAGAATTGGCAACCACTTCGAAGAAGCGGCCTCTTCTGTCATTCGAGGCAATCACATACATTGATTCATGCAGACACATAAGGGGAAGCTTGATGGAGTGTGTATGTGTATGTGTGTGTGTGGGGGGGGTAATTGTTACCGTTGCACACGTTGAAAAGAACCCAATTTCTGGTATAAGAGGGAGGTGTGCCTTAAAATTATTTATTTTTACAAGTGTTCCGCCTATTGGAAATGTGTGTGTGTGTGTGTGTGTGTGTGTGTGTGACAACGATCTTAATACAAAGAGCCTTGATAGGTTCAATGTGTACTTACTTGAGTGATGTGTACTTACTTGAGTGCACTGGAATAAGTGGTACTTGATCTAATGACAAAGACGGCACATTCTGAGGTTTGTTCAAGAGTATGAGCCTGATTACTAACTCTATTAAAAAAATTAATCCATGTGCATGCAGTGAGCCAATCACGATGTGCAAAACAGGGAGGTTTAAACCTCCACTACCTCCCCCAATAAGGGGTGAGGGATGGGGACTTTACCCAGGATGCCAAGTCTTCCTGTTTGGATAGACATTTGGCTTAAATCAGGGATGGGGAACTTGTTCCAGATGTTCTTACATCTCCCATTAGCATCAGGTATCATGGCCAATGGACAAGGATCATGGGAATTTTATTTCAACAAAATCTGCAAGGCCATAAATCCTCTCACCCCTGATTTAAGTTCCTCCATCTAAGTTTTCAGGATTGAGTGCAATCAACATTGAAAACGATCATGTAGATTCCAAAATTATTTAAATGCTCTCGAATGTTTGCCCCCCCCACTCCACTTATACTTTTAGAGCAATCAGAGGGAAGAAATGAACAATCGTAAGGCAATCAAACGGCAACAACCAGAAGAAGATGGGCAATCAAATGTCTCTGATTTACTCATGAAAATGTGCAGGATTATAAGAGGGTTTTGTGGTGTTTGGTTTTTTCTTTTTTTAAAACACACACACACACACACACACACATGAAATCTTTTATTTTGCCAAGGAAATTAATTTATCAAGTGAAGGAACAGCTTTTAACCTTTCTCACAGAAATGGATTCGTCATTTTAGAATAATAATTGACACACTTAGAGGGCATTGGGATGTGCAGCACATCAAAGGTGAGGTATATCCAAAATGGGCATTAGGTAATATTATTAAAAACTTTGGTATATTTTTTTAACACAGGGTCCTTTCTCACCACAATAGATTCTCTCCCTCCCTCCCTCTCTCTCTCCACATATACACAATTCTGGTGTGCAAATGGGCCTTAGTTTGTTTGTTGCAAAAAGCCCTCTTCAGGATAGACTTGAGGGAAAGTGTAGTAAAAAGGGGCTGCATGTTTTTCCCTGCTTGCTCCCAAAGCCATGAAGGAGTTCCCAGACCCTCCAAGTGTCCCTATTTTCCAGGGACAGCTGTCCCAGTTTCTGATTTCACCCCAGAATGCCCTGCTTTTCCGTAGGACGCCCCTATTTTCATCGGAGAAATGTTGGGGGGTATGGAGTTGTGAGACCCCCCCCCCCAAGCCAAGTAATTATACAACCATTAGAAGACACCTGAAGGCAGCCCTCTATAGGGAAGTTTCTTTAATGTTTAATGTTTCATTATGTTTTTTTTATATGTTGGAAGCAGCCCAGAGTGGCTGGGGCAACCCAGTCAGATGGGTGCGGTATAAATAATAGAATTCTCCTTCTTCTTTTTATTCTTCTTGAACAGGGTGTCCCTATTTTCATCAGAGAAATGTTGGAGGGTATGTCTTCCTACCTACATCTCTGCTACGTTGGGCAGTATGCTTTCCCTATGAATGGCCCCTCCATGATTTAGAGCAGTGACTGCTCAGGGTGCCAAAGTGTATGGGGAGCTTCCAATGCATACAGTAGACAAGGCTCACTGTAGCAGAACTTATGGACAGACACAGCAAGTGGGATGGGCGGGCAGAAGGCGCCATGAGACATTAAGGCAGGCATCCCCAAACTGCGGCCCTCCAGATGTTTTGGCCTACAACTCCCATGATCCCTAGCTAACAGGACCAGTGGTCGGGGAAGATGGGAATTGTAGTCCAAAACATCTGGAGGGCCGAAGTTTGGGGATGCCTGCATTAAGGGCACGTGCCTTTGAGGCAAGCAATGCCCAAAGGGGACTAAAAATTGAGGGTCAAATTACCCACGATGTTTATCACATGTTTGGACCTTGTGTGCTTTCTTTTTCTTTGCTGAATAGAAGCTGCAGCACACCCCACCCCACCCCAATCTAGATCAGGGCCATGGTGGGGCAAAAGCTTAAAACCCCTCTCTCTACAATCTCAATCGCACCTCCCCATAGAGTCAATTTAATAAAGTGAAGAAAGCATTGGTGGGTTGATCACATGATTAACATCACCTCTAATTTGGCCTTTACTCTTCCACAGAAGAGTATGTTCCACAGAAGAAATGGTTTTTTCCATTTGGGGGTCATACTGACCTCCTCCTCCTCCTCCTCCTCCTCCTCCTCCTCCTCCTCCTCCTCCTCCTCCTCCTCCTCCTCCTCCTCCTCTGTTTTTCTTTCAGAACTAGTTTTCTTGGAAGACTAGACCATATGCCAGATTTATTTATTTTTCTATCAAACTCTGAAATTCGGTTACTGAGCACACAATGTGTACTTCATAAAAACACACACACAACAAACCTAGGAGTTCTCCTGTGAAAGCCCCACTGGAACTATTGGGAACTGCACAAGCTATGCTCACTTGTTCACTGCCCCCCCCCCCAAATCTCAGTCAACTCAGTAGCAACTACAGTTAAATATTACTGCAGATGGAACACTGGAAAGATTGGGTTTCATTTACTGTATACGCAGGGGTTCAAAACCAAAAACTAGGGAAGGAGGGCAGTTCCCACTTAACCCCTTAGCCAAAACAAAACAAAATAACAATATTTTCCAAAGTAAATACATAATTTATTAAATGACAAGAAGTCAATTGTATACATAGATAACGATAATAATTTAAACCTGCTAGAAGTTCAGCATTCTGTTTCCCGCCGTTAAACGATCATAGGTCTGCCCAGATCTTCGATTCTCTCTTGTGGATTTTTTTTAAAAAAGCTTAACTGCAGCTATTATATTTCTCTCTCTCTCTCTCTCTCTCTCTCTCTCTCTCTCTCTCTCTCTCTCTCTCTCTCTCTCTTCTATATCTATATATTACATTACCCCATGAAATGAATTAAATATGACCACTACTATCTTAGCATCAATCTAAATGTTACTTTTTATCCTCAGGATACTTTTCAAAACAATACACAACGTAATGTGCAATTCATTCATTATAAGCTATTAGCATATTTTTGCACCACCTCATTAGCTTTAACATAGCTATACCGATCGCACGTCAACCAAGAGCATCACCTTTAGTGTCTTATCAAGGTGACCATCACCATTGTGTTTATTTTATAGATGCTTTCTTGCTTATTCATATTAAAAGTGTCTATGTCTAAAAATTACAAACTGCTGGCATCAGCCAAAAAGGACACTTGTTCTTTTCTTTTTAAAAAAATATCCATTGCTTTCATTGGATGGCATTATTAAAAGAAATATAAATAGAAAGCACTGCTCAGCGGTTATGTGAAAGAGGAAAGAAGGTGAAGCCTTGCCCAGTAGCAATGAATGAGAGAAAGAAAGAAAGAAAGAAAGAAAGAAAGAAAGAAAGACCGGAGATTTGCCTAATCAGTTGATCTTCCTTTGTAAATCAGATCACATGCCCTACATCAGATGGCTTAATAGTCACTGAGGATTTCATTTCGCTGTGTGAGCTGCAGGATGGTGCCTTTGAATTTTATGGAATTAATTGCCCCGACAGGGAGACTTTCCATCATAATTCAACTTTCTTCTTAACCTGTTTCCAAAAGAGGCTGGCCATCTTGCCCACGTACATGAAGGATGAGGGATAATTCTGTCTCTAATCCAGGCTCTTCCTCTTTTAGGATTCTCTCCCTGCCCAGTTCCCAAAACCACTAACAGATGCCTCCTTCCTAGCTAGTGCATTTTGTGGCTGTCATACTGGCAAATTCAGGCTGTGCAATGAGAGCTGATTGGGAGGTCTCGTGCAATAAACCCGGCTTCCCCAAAAACTTGGACATCTTTGTGATAAGAGAAGTGCCAGGAAAATGCACCAGGCCGTGTGGAATAACACCTGCTTTGAGGTGACTGTCATCTAACTTCTCCACAAGCAAGTCAGCACAAATGCCCATTGAATAGCCAGCCACCCTGTAAACAAATCAGGATGAATCTTCAATAAACAAGTTGTCTGGAACATGCCCTTTGTTTTGTTTTTTTGTCAGACAAGCTTAATGCCCTCCATGCATCCAGGTAAGGCTGATGAGAAGCTTGCGTTATACAGTGGTACCTCTGGTTGCGAACTTAATTCGTTCCAGAGGTCCGTTCTTAACCTGAAACTGTTTTTAACCTGAGGTACCACTTTAGCTAATGGGGCCTCCCGCTGCCACCATGCGATTTCTGTTCTCATCCTGAAGCCTGCTGCCTGCCCAGTTTCTCTCAATGCAAAGTGGCTCCCTCTTTTGCCTCAAAGGTCTAACAACAGATTTGTATTGTGGAAACCACCAGGAAGTTAAATAAGCTCTTTCAGATGTGTATGCTTCATTTCTACGCAAAACCTCACTTACCACCAGCATCCAAGAAAACTGCACAGATAATGGAGGTAGGGCTTATTTTCCTGAGAATTGTGCATGTCTTACTGCAAACATCACCTCTGTGGACAAATAGCTGGCTTGGGTGATGTTCAGTGGAATAATCAGCATGGATCTGGATCAGTTTCTGACTGGTACCAGCAAATTTAACAAGACCTTTTACAAGGCCTGGACATCCCATCAAAGCATATAGATACCAGGAAACAAGTTTGGCTAAACATCTTCAGGTATGATCTGTGATGTAGCCTTGCTTTACCTCTCAAGGTAATATATTGAAAATGAAGGAGGTTATTCAATTTAATTTCACTCACTGACACTAATGGACCCAACTTAGATTTGCTCATTGATTTCAGTGGGTCTGTCTATCAGTTGGGGTAAAAAGTAGCACTCACAGCCTGGGACACTTAGAGACTAAGTCACACGTTTTTGAATGTTTAGGACTTAAACCTAATGTAAATCAGCTTTAAATACTTAATGTTTATTGATTTGGGAGGTACTTCCCCTCTCTTAGTAGTTAACTTCCTAGCCAAATGCTAACTACGTTATCATTGCATTATTAGGTTTAATACATTTTACCCTCTCTGCTTAATGTGCAGAAACTTCCTTTTAAATTTCAAATCCATATAACCTCAGGTTACATATCTAGGAAAGCATGAAGTTAGCCAGGCAGAGAGTATTAATCACAGCATAACATGTTACTGATGATTTCTAACATATTATTCTGAAATACTTATCAGATTTTAATTTCTTTGTCTCCTGTTTCCATTAGAGAGGGCTGCCTGAGGTGTCTCGAGAAGCCATTTTTGCCTAATGAAATGTTAGCAGCACACACGTAAACTCGCAGCCAAGGTGGTGGTGACTGTTTGTTTTCAATATGAATTACCCTGAGGGTTATTGTTTTGTTTCATTTTTTTGCAAAATGAAATAAAATGACAAGTGCAGTTGCACTATGTGAATCCCAGTAATATTATTCATTCTGAATATAATTCACTCCAGGAGAAAGGTCAGGGTCCCTGTGGATTGACATTAGCTGAAGTGGAAGAACATTGTGAAGGCCTGTTATCAGAACAAGAGGCGAAATTAATATGTGTATTCAAATTTGGACATGAAATTCAATGAATGTATAGTTTGTAAACACTCTTTTTTGTTGTTGTTCCATTTTAAAGAGCAGGAAATAAATAAGGACAGCCTTCTAAGATCCACTTTCAGATTCTGTCAGGGAATAAGTGAGAGAACAATGGTGGGAGGAATTTAATGTAGCACCAAGGAGATTGCTCCATCAAGGCAACAGTTTATGCTTGCCCATTGGAACTATCAGTTCTTTCCCCCTACACATACAGTTCTGGGGTTCTCCTGACTCCCCTGGGGGAGGGAGTGTGCAGGGGGAGAATGAAGGGGGGAAGGTCCATTGCACTAGTGGACGTTCTTGTGTGGACTTTTGTGGAGTTTAGGATGAAAGCTTCTTCCAGATGTTATTGTGCCTCTGAGAAGCACACCAGCTTGAATAATGTAAGGCACCTAATTCCCCAGTGGATAGTTTGCAGCACCTCCAGTTGGTTTTATCTGTGATTTCCTACGGATGTGATTTCCTACTGTTCTGCTTTTCCCTTTGGGTAGAGCACTCAGATGCTTGTGGCCACAGAGAGTGGGAGTCTCCCACTCCCTCTGCTTAACGGAGGTTATGTGCTGAATAGGTGACAGCCGAGCCCCCCAGGCAGAGGGCAAGTAGCCACACTGTAAGCGTGCAGTTTGAGGTGTGTTATGCCAACAAACTCTCAAGTGCAGGGAAGTTCCCGCTGTGCATCAGTGAGAGCAAAGGAAGACACAGCAACAAAAATGGAAAAACAAAAATGCACCCAATATAACAGATTGGCAAATTTTAATGAAGGAATATTCACAGCTAGCCAGAGTTACTGGGAGAATCAGAGGGCAAACAAACAAAAAAATAAAACAGGAATGGAAGATTTTTGATGAATATATAAGAATGAACAAAACAACCAAACACTGAAGGCGGATTGGAATTGAACCATGTTGAAATTTATAAGGAGAGAATAAAGAGGTGAACTTTTTGTGTATAAAAAGATGGAGTTATATAAATTACATAGGATATGATTGGAAGATTGTTTTTATCTTTTGTGCTTTATTTTTTTTCTCTTTCTTTTTTCTTCCCTCTTCTCTTTTCTTTTTTGAGGTGAAAAACCTTGTGTACAATTATGATTTGTTGTTGTTATTTCTTTTTTCTGCTCCTTTGTAAAAGAATGTCTATGTCTTATTTGTATGGTTTTAATGATTGAAATAAATAAAAAACTTTTTTTTAAAAAAGGAAGACACAGCAACCTCTGTAAGTGAACACAACACATTCTTCCTCATCTATTGCCACAGCCAGCCAAGCATTCCCTTCTCCTGCCCCCAGAGTTTTTATTTATTCATCAAAGGAGCTCAAAATGGTGCATATTGTTCTACCCCTCTTCATTTGCCTGGGCAGGCTGCAGGCGGTTGTTGAGTCAGGGCCCCTTCCAACTCTAGAATTCTACGATTTGAAACTCAGTGGGGGAAATGACCTCAGTGCTTTTTAAGTCAACAATGTTCGCACAGGCTTAGACACTTATTATGGGAGGAAAGCCCCAGAAAATCAAAGAGCTAGGTCCACTTATGCCTTCAACAGGCGCAATATGGTTACAATACTGTTACAACTCTGGTTATCTAGATAGTAAAGCAACTCTAGATGGAAAACTAGGTGGAGAGACTTGATGTGGAGAATTCACATGTTCAGAATTGCCACTAGCAAGGGATGTCCCATGGCTGTAGTTTCAAAAGCATAGAAGCTGTATCAAGGCTCTGAGTTGTTGTGAAATAAGCAATGGAGGACACCAAGGAATCCTCTGTTCTCTACAGCTAAATAACAACTAGGTTCATATGTAAGATCTTCCAAGCAGACCTTGGCAGAGATTCTCAGTGTACATGTGCTTGTGGCCTGAATAATAATAAAAAAGGCGGGTCCATATTTTAGCACCAAGGTTTGTAATGGTCAACTACAAATACTCTGGATGTCAATATTTCTAGTGTCAGAATACCTTTTAAACATTTGTCTGCCAAGGGAGCACTATACATCTGTCAGAGAATTCCTGCATATTAGAGAAGAGTGTTATAAACAAAATTGAGTGAAGCCAAAGATGATCAAGATCAGTGTGGCAATGCTCTGAAAGAGCTTATTTAACTATTCCCTTCCTGGCGGTTTCCCCAATACAAATCTGTTATTAGACCTTTGAGGCAAAAGAGGGAGCCACTTTGCATTGAGGGAAACTGGGAGTTATGGATAATGTTATAGAAGGCACTGTTTGTTCATACATTACATTAGGCAAGCGTTATTGGTTGTCTGTTTTCTGGTCCTCCAGAAAACAGGACAGAATTTTCTGCCACTGCTCTGAATTCTATGAGATGGACGGTCAGTAACAGTGGGCAATTGTCTCTCAGGTATTCTCTGCTAGTGATTATCACATTCTACTGAGGCAGTGCTAAGCTTCAGACAGGGGGCAGATTTCTCCCAAGCAGCCCAACAGATGGATTAAAGATGGATTTCTTTAAAAAGCTCAACAACAACTTTGCAGGTGTCAGGAATTTTTGAAATATTGCAACCCTACTTCAGAGGAACCCCCAGGTTTCATAGAACAGTTTGTATAAAGATTGCTCTAGCTAGACAAAAGGAAGGCAATATGCTAAGGGCTCACATACAGCTTGCAAAAGCTGAGAATAGTGAGGCTGCAAGTGTCTTGTTTCATTCCTGCGATATGCTGGGTGGGTTGTAGTACCGTATCTTGAAATAGCTCAGCAACAGATGGCGTTTAGCCACTCCTCCTGAATGGAAGACTCGCTTCCCCTTTTTGGGATAGCTTATTCAAACCATAAGCAGAGTTGCTAATTTGTTTCGGCACCAAACAAATGGTTTCAGGCTATGCTCATAAAATGCAACGGCGGCAGCCTTACTGGATTAGGCACCAAACCATCAGAAACTTCCGTTTTGGAATTAATTCTTCTGTAGTCAGAGGGCATTTCATTCTCTCTTGGATATTTCCAGCTTTCCTATCACATTAAGTTATTTTAGTTAACATTCCGCAGCAAATGAATGCTAACATGTCCCTCTGTGATGCCACAAGCAAGTGCTTCTTCCTCACACAACACATAATTAGCTTATGGGATTCACAACCACAATATGTGGAGAGGTTTAAAGAGCTTAAATTCCCTTTTCTGAAGGATTAGGGAAAATAATAATGATAGAGAAACCATTTCATGGTGGCATGATAGCCACAGTGAACATCCATTCCCAGAAGCACTATACCTCCAGATATCAGATGCTGGAAACAAACAAGGGAAAGTTTTTGCCTTTACCCATTTTAAGCTGTTACAGACCACAAGGGCCAGATTTAGATGAAGAGAGGGCCTAGGCTACTCCACTTATTCAAATTAGGCCCCAGGGTTTTTCTTACAATCCCCTTCTCCATGAATTAATCAATTAATCAATTTTAATCTAACATATAAATTCTCAAAACTTTCTTATTTGTTAATTTGAGCAACTACTGCTCTCTCTTCATTACAAACAGTATTTCTACCTGCAACACACTTGAACAAGCCTGCCCCCTTCTTTTCACAGATATTTTGTTTCCATTTGATACTGTAACTGCCTCTGATGAGGAACGGCTTAGGGAGCTGGATATGTTTAGCCTGGAGAAGAGAAGGTTAAGGGGTGATATTAAAGGATGCCATATAGAGGAGGGAGAAAGGTTGTGTTCTGCTGCTCCAGAGAAGCGGACACGGAGCAATGTATTCAAACTACAAGATTCCACCTAAACATTAGGAAGAACTTCCTGACTGTAAGAGCTGTTCGACAGTGGAATTTGCTGCCAAGGGGTGTGGTGGAGTATCCTTCTTTGGAGGTCTTTAAGCGGAGGCTTGACAGCCAATTGTCAGGAATGCTTTGATTGTGTTTCCTGCTTGGCAGGAGGTTGGACTGGATGGCCCTTGTGGTCACTTCCAACTTTATGATTCTATGATGAGTTATTGTTTAACTCTTGGGGGAAATAATTAGCATCACACGTCATGTGCATGGAAGTTGCCAAATCAATTAACCACCTAGAAGGGTTACTGTTAATAGCACCAGTTTTCCTATACTGTAACTTGATATTGCTGGATAGTTCTGATGAACTGCAAAAGCATTTTTAGTTTGCTTTCTGTTGCCACCCTGGAACTTTTCTTTATTAGTGCCACTCTGTTTTGTACGATTCCTTGCAAATGCAGGAAAATAACTTTTCTGCTTGTATATGTTGATAATATAATTTTGGTTACTGAGAACAAACAAGATTCTACAAAAAGAGAATTGGGTTAGGGCCTGGCCAGGGCATAGGCGTACTGACTGTGACAAAGGTGACCTGTGTGCTTGTTTGTTTGCTTGTTTGCTTAGCAGCTGTTGGGAACTTCAAGGTCCCTGCTCTCCCTTCTTATGGTCTTTGTACTGGACCTGGAGACTCTAATAGAGAGCATTCCATGTCAAGAAGGAGGGCAAGTGGGCACCCTATCAAATGACAGGGCAGGAGTTACACGGAGCAGGGCCTTTTCACTGTTGGTGCCCATTGTATGGCTCGCTCTTCCCAGACCTGCTCTCTTTTGGCCTGTATTTTGGAGCTTTATAATTTAGGAAGACTTTCGAAAAACTGATTGACAAGTCTTATCAGTCTCGTCAATGAGCGGGTTTTATGAGCGGGTTTTATTTGCTGCTATTCTGGGCTCCTGGTGCACCTGGGTTTACACCAGCTTAATAGAGTTGGCCAGGATGCGAGAAGGGATACAATTTATGAGCTTTCTCCATTATCTGCACAGCAGGAGGTGTTTAGTCAACAGTTCAAAGGCTGAGCTGAAGCGTTTCCTGCTGGCTACCTGCTTTCAGCAGTAAGAGTTGCTGTTTGGTAGTACCCGATTGGTTAGCTGTCAGATTATTGAGCTCCCTGTTGGTGGCTCTTAGGTAATTCCAAAAATACAGAGTCCATTCATAAAACACAGTGTTCATTCATAGAGCAATAACATAAATCTCCATTGCTACATATTAGGTGTGTATTTCAGTGGTTTGAACGTACAGGTTTATGGTCATGCTGTAGTGTAGTGCTTATGCGACTGTGAATAAAAGGTGGCTGTGCTCATCGTCCCGGGGTTTGGGGGTGGGGAGAGGTGACACAACTGATTTCCAATAAGTGCTCCCCCTTTATTTCTATAACAAGTCCTTGTGTCTGTACTCTGAATGGTGACACCAGGGACCTAGAAAGTGCAGGGCTTATCAGTCCAATTGGAGCAATTTGGCCAAATTGGGCCCCGCGGGCCGCTCCTAAGGAGGCCCCCACAACAGGGCAATCTAGATGGATTTTATTTATATCTAAAAGATTTTGCAGACTTTGGCTGTGAACTGGGGCCCTACAAAAAAAACCCTAAAGTTTGGCCCCACTTCTTCAAATTGGGCCCCACTGGCTAGCCCTGAGTCTCATAGTTGCTTGGCCTGAGTTGCCCTGCCCTTGCATGAAGTCTTGGATGTGCAATTTTGGGAGAGGGGAGGTTGCCTGCTGGGGAGTAGGCAGGCTGGCGAGGCCCCCTAGATTTAGAGGCCCTAGGCTTCAGCCTACTTAGCCTATACAGAAATCCGGCACTGACCCTGCTCTTCTGGCTGGGTTTCTCCAGTCACCCTGGGCAGCTCCCAATAGAATATTAAAAACATGATAAAACATCAAACATTAAAAACTTCCCTAAACAGATGTCTTCTAAAAGTCAGAGAGTTGTTTATGTCCTTGATATCTGGTGGGAGGGTGTTCCACAGGGTGGGCACCACTACCGAGAAGGCCCTCTGCCTGGTTCCCTGTAACCCAGGGGTCCCCAGACTACGGCCCCTGGGCCGGATGCGGCCCAATTAGCCTCCCAATCTGGCCCGCGACGACCCCCGCCGCCCGCTGCTGCCGCCCGCTCTTACGGCGCGCGGCGCGGCGGCGATCTTCAAAATCGGCAAAAAATCGCCGAAAATCCTTTGTGCGCATGCGTATGGGCCTCTCCCGACCCAGAAGAGGTCATTTTCGATGCACTTCCGGGTCGGGGGAGGCCCATACGCATGCACACAAGCGATTTTCGGCGATTTTTTCCAACCGTGTGCGTGTGCGCATGCGCACGGGCGCGCACTCCCCCGCCCTCCGGCCCGCTGCGCGCGCACTCCCCTGCTCTCCGGCCCGCCGCGCGGTCGGCGCAGCGGGCACCGGCCCGAAGCCCGGTAAGTCTGGGGACCCCTGCTGTAACCTCACTTCTCACAACGAGGGAACTGCCAGAAGGCCCTCAGTGCGTGGACCTCAGTGGGGGTGGTTTCCAACTGTTTTCCTGGGATTCCTATAGGCCTTCTAAACAAACATCCTACTCACCTGTGTGGCAGGTGGTGCTGAGCTCTCTTTTAGACTGCTGTACCTAGCAGTTCGAAAGCAAGCAGTGCAAGTAGATAAATAGGTACCACTCTGGCGGGAAGGTAAACGGCGTTTCCGTGCGCTGCTCTGGTTTGCCAGAAGTGGCTTAGTCATGCTGGCCACATGACCCGGAAGCTGTCTGCGGACAAATGCAGGCTCCCTCGGCCTATAGAGCGAGATGAGCGCTGCAACCCCAGAGTCGTCCGCGACTGGACCTAATGGTCAGGGATCCCTTTACCTTTACTGTATTTGCATGGGGTTGAATGATGTTGAAGAGTGAGTCAGTCAACCATCATCATGCGCTGATCGATGCCTTCCAGGCATGGACCATATGAGTACATCATTAGCAAGTGGCACTCAGATTGGTGGGTGCTAGTGGAATTTTGATGGCTGCTGTGGGGGCGGGGCCCTCGTGTCTCTAACTCGACTTTCTGCCTAAGCACTGTACCTTTGACACTGCTGCTGTAATTGCCTACAATCATGACTATGTTACACCAGCATTAGCTCCATTCTAGCAGCCGGCTCATTAAAAGCCACAAGACTTATGCTGAAGAGACAGCGATTTTACAGTTAACGGAGATAAATTATTTTGCAGCCATGACTGTTTCACATTTTCAACTCATCCCTACCGAGATAAACAAGGGAAATTTATTTCAAATACTGTCTTTCCATTAGGAATGATAGATTACTTAAACAATATATCAGAGAAATAAAAGCAAGCAGCAAGCTTGTCAGTTGTGGTTAGGTTAAAATATTTCAGATGGCCTCCTTCATTTGTACAGAGTAACGGCTGTTTCTATTAACACATGTCTTGCAACTTCAGAATGTGTAGATCCTGACATTTTTATCTTTAAAATAAATAGCATTACATTTCCATAAATATCCCCTAGAAATTCTGGTTTTTTATTTATTTGGAATATTTATATATAAACTCAATGCAAAGTAAGGTGACAAAGAAAGAAAGAAATAAACTGAGTCAAAGCAGCCAACAATAATATAGCCGGAAGTAAAGACACACATCATAAACGAAAACATAGAACAAATAACAAATAAGATTCAGATCAGCCACTTTTCAACAACGGGCTGAATAAGAAAGTATTGCCAGATCTGCTATAACCGAAGATGGGCACAGGTGAATCTCAACAGGGAAAGCAAACTGGAGCCTGGATTGTCATCATAAAAGCTGACAAATAGTTGCTTTAACCCCCCCATAGAAAAGTCTGTGTTATTAATTGAAAAGGGTTTTGTGTGTGTTAATAACAAAATTATCCCTACGATGTACTCCTCTGTATTTCTTTTCCTTCTGACCTCACTGTTTGCAATATCCGACCCACCTACCATTTGTATATGTGTATCTCTAATGCAAAACAACAATTCATGCATCTGATGAAGTGGACTGTAGTCGATAAATGCTTATGCCATAATAACTTTGTTAGTCTTTGAGGTGCCACAGGACTCTGTTTTTTCTTTCCCCTTCGAAAAAGTGGTCAATGCATCTAGCACATTCATCATTCGCTTGACAGCTGTGGACATTGAAGACAAATGCCCAGAACCAAGCAGGATGTGGAAATAGATTTCCACATCCACAGTATTTGGTGTGCATTTGCATTGTGTAACACTCGTCTTAGCCCCAGCGAACTTTGCTAGATATATATTTTGCTGCTGATATACATCCTCATCTCTTGTGCATGGCTAGTTGCCTGTGACTAGAGTGGATCATTATCTAACCCTGCACTATCACGTATGCTTCCCCAAGGAAGCTCCATTGAATTCAATGGAACTGACTTCTAAGTCATGAAAATAGGCTTGGGTCTTCGCCTCATGCAGGAATAGTAACAAAATGGGCAGCAGGTGCGACTCTCTGTGTATAATATTCCATGGATAGCTCAGTTGGTTAGAGCTTGGCGCTGATAACACCAAGGTTGTAGGCTCGATCCCCCTATGGGACAGCTGCATATTCCTACCTCGCAGGCGGTTGGACTAGATGATCCTTCCAAATCTGTGATTCCATTAGATCTATGATAACTGCAGTGCTACCACCGAGAAGACCTCATTGTTCTCGGATGGTAGAGCACCTATAGAAGACCCACTATTATATTCAGGTTTCAGTCAGGAAGTTAAATATAAAGAGAGAGAAAGACGGATGGTCCTTCAGATATTATGTTCCTAAGCCAAGAAAGGCTTTAAAGGTCAAAACCAGCATTTCGAATTGGGACTGGAAGCCATCAGTGTGTATAGTCGTACCTTGGAAGTCGAATGGAATCCGTTCCGGAAGTCCGTTCGACTTCCAAAACGTTCGAAAACCAAAGTGCGGCTTCTGATTGGCTGCAGGAAGCCAATCAGAAGCCGTGGAAGCCCCGTCAGATGTCTGGCTTCCAAAAGAACATTTGATAACCGGAATACTCACTTCTGGGTTTTGATTGTTCAGGAGCCGATTTGTTCGGGAGCCAAAGCATTCAAGATCCAAGCTATGACTGTACTGTTCCATAAGCAACAGAAATGCCATTGTCTTTTAGGAAATTTAGAATTAAAAATATACCATGTTTGCAAGTACAGGAAACCATATCAGGTTAAGAATTTGGTCATTATTATTCTCCTCAGAGAGACTTGGCTAAACTTTGTATATCATAACCTTGAACCCTTAAAATGCTAAATGCAGCCATTGCCTCCTTTACACCCCTCCCTCCCATCAGTTCCTGGAGATTCCACCCAAGAGGGAAGCCTTTCTCCTCCTCCAACTGCAGAATGTGTTGCTGTGGACACAGAACCAATTTTAGAATGGGGATATTTTCAAAAGCCCTTCCCAATCCTGAGTCTGTTGCTAGTTTCTTCAGTTGCCATGGTGAATTGGGTGTAAGCTACCCTTCTAGTGGGGGGGGGCTGCACGAGGTTAATAGTAATATGGGGCAAAATCAGACAGTGCATTGGGGTTGTTGTTCTTTTTTAACCCAATGCTTATTTGCAAATAAAAATTAATGTACCTCAGGCATTAATGAGACAAAGCAAAAAATGTGTTGCTATACAATGGAAGCCACAGAAACAAGGGCATTTCACTTATTTTGTGGAAAACAAGAAGCCGAAATTGAGGGGCCAGATAGGGAACTCGGGGTCTTGTGTCATGGATTATAATTCTGCTTCTAACTTTATCAACAACCTTCAGACAGACGAAAACAGGGCCAAAGCTCTAGGAAGGCAGAGGCACATCAATGGACAAATAGATGGTGTATAGCAGTGTTTCTCAACCAGTGTGCCTCCAGATGTTTTGGGACTACAACTCCCATCATTCCTGACCACTGGTCTTGCTAGCTAGGGATGATGGGAGTTGTAGTCCCAAAACATCTGGAGGCACACTGGTTGAGAAACACTGGTGTATAGGCATTTTATTCCACAGTCAATGTATGCTGAGTACTTGTTTTTTTTCTACATAGTCCACACACAGTCTAGATCTAGTGCATATTTTTTTGTCCTTGAAAAGTGCTTATTGAGAAACTGGTGTCATTCCAAAAATCAAAGCTCACTGCAGATTGATTCTGCCGTGTGCCCAATTGAAAGCAGACAGAATGGTCCCAGTTATGGGGTATAGGTGTATGTTTCCACACCTGCTCAGTGTTTGTTATGCTTGTATTTATGTTATTTCTCCCCCCTCCCCCAATATGGTAAGGTGCCTTGAGCACAGTTTTAACTATGGAAAGGCAGCATACAAATAAAATCAAGCATGTATGTATTCAGTGTGGTGTAGTGGTTAAGAGCGGTAGACTCGTAATCTGGGGAACCGGGTTCGCGTCTCCGCTCCTCCACATGCAGCTGCTGGGTGACCTTGGGCTAGTTACATTTCTCTGAAGTCTCTCAGCCCCACTCACCCCACAGAGTGTTTGTTGTGGGGGAGGAAGGGAAAGGAGATTGTTAGCCGCTTTGAGACTCCTTCGGGTAGTGATAAAGCGGGATATCAAATCCAAACTCTTCTTTTACTTCTTCTTAGGGCATGTGCAGGGAGAAAAAGGAATGACTAACCTAATAAAGGGGAGGATTTTCACATGTTTGGATGGGATATGACCGGGAGCCTTGTGCAAGCTACTCTAGGCTTCCTGAAAAGAGTGTTATATAATAAAGAGTAATGAATATAAACAATGCAAATTGTACTCAGCCAATGTGTTTGCTGTATCCTTTACAGAAATTGTATGCTGAACAGTGAAACCAAAAGAGCAGAAGAATGAGAGCCATAAATTTACTTCTCTACCTTTCCATTTACTTGAACTAGATTAATTCCCTTGGCCTTATTATAAATGCTTTGCTTATTTAAGGAAGGAAAAGAAAATTGCATGGCTTATATGTCTTGCTACAATTCATTTGCATGGCATAAATTCTCAGTGAGGACATTTTTAATATCTAGCAGGATTTTTTTTTAAATCACATTACATTTCTTGCATATCCAATCAATAATTTCATTGTGTTTTCATGCTGAATAAAGCAGTAGACATAGGCAGAAAACATAGAAAGAAGCTAGACTGACTGGAGTCCTGCTTTAATGGCAGCAGTCTCACTGTCCATTGTGCAGCTATTTAAAATGAACTTAACACAATAGTGAATTGGCATAGGGTTGCAGCCCTTTACTTTCCTTCTCTTAAAGTGATATTAATAGAAAAGGGAGAAGAATCCTGGATCAAGTCCTATAGAAAAAAGTTAGGTGAATCAGGGCATCTAGTTTCAAAACAAATTGTACCCTCTGGGCTTTATGTTCTGAGACCTTCTGCTCTCTTCTTGACCTTGAGCTGAGTGGAAGAATGCTGTTCAGAGACTGTGAATCTATTAACCCCGACTCTTCCAGTGTTTATTCTCCTAGCTGTTCCCCACCCAGTATTTCCCAGCTTCTGCCTTCTGAACTATGCCCCTCTGCAAACCACTGTTTCAAATCTATACTGTCCTGCTGCTCCTGGGAAGATTCAGGATCACGCTCCCACCATACCTCCTCAGTGCAACCCTGCTCAGCATGGTCCCTGACATCTGGATTCTGCTCTGCCCCAGCTCTGCTCTGCTCACTAAACCCTGTTGCCTCTTCACCTTCCGATACTTCCTCCTCCCAGTCTTCTCCCTCTGACCAGGCATCATCATCCCTCCACCAATCCTCTGGCCCTGAGCCTTCTTCCCCTGCGGGTTCCCCAGCTGGTGCCTCCCATCACTCCTTGGTATCAACCCAGTCCATAACAACAGATGACTGCCTTGAGGAGTTCTGCAGTCTACAATTGGAAACAACAGAGGAAGGGAAGTGGAGATGAGGTAAACAAGAAAACAACGAGTTGTTTCATTGACATGGGCTGAGGCTTGGTTACAGATTTAGGGAGTGAGGCTAACCCTTGACTATGATCCTGGAGAAGGTTAAGATTGGCCAGAGGCACTAGAAAACTCAGGAACCAAGAGGACAAAAACTTTACAAAAGAATGGGGGAAATTTATAAGTTATTTAAGAGACCACTGTAAGCAGATGATTTCACTTGTAGTGTAACAATTACCATGGAAAATATGGATTGATACCACAGTTAGAGTTTGAATAAGACGTTTAAAATGGGAATCCAGGGAGGGGGTGGGGGAGGGAGAAGTCCTGCGATTCGGAGGAAATTCTGTATATGGATATGCGTCTAAAATAATTTCCTCATAATTTGGTATTGCAAAATCAAATAAAAATGATTTTTTAAAAAAAGATTGGGAAGAGGTGTGCATCTGCTTGGCCCCACCAGCAGAGGGAGCCCCTGCTGCAACTACTGATGCTGTGTAAGAGCTGTTGCTGGCAGCAGTAGCCAACACAGGGACCCCGAATTCAGCGTACTGTAGGGGCAGGACCAGCCAAGGAGCAGTGGCCCTCCAGACAGCAATATTATTAAAACACAGGGCAACCACCAATAAAGTAATGAATTCATAAAGTAATTAATAAACTAAGCAGTGTTGAATTATGGAGCGAATATGAGGGGGAATACAGAATGTAGGTGGGGTA
Source organism: Zootoca vivipara (assembly GCF_965207765.1). Taxonomy (NCBI): domain Eukaryota; kingdom Metazoa; phylum Chordata; class Lepidosauria; order Squamata; family Lacertidae; genus Zootoca; species Zootoca vivipara. The sequence goes on along the minus strand of NC_142587.1, from coordinate 24,473,725 downwards.
TTCAGCACAGATATTACTTGCCATGCACAAAAACAGCTGGTGGGATCACATTCTCTCTTATCGTGTAGGATATCTTTGAAAGTTGAGAATCATCCCCAGTATAGGCACAGATCTACACACCCACTAGTTCCATTGATGTATTTCTTTTCAAACACAACCTATCAAAGGGAAGAGGTGCACAGCCGTTATGCAGTGACTCTGCCATTCACTGGGAATTATCTCTTGTTAGCAGTCCACAGTGTGGTAAAACCAGGGCATTCCAGGACCTTGGGAGAGTATGCGGAACAAATAAGCTTCGTGCCATGCACTGCTGATACTCCTTGGGTTTTGAGGACTCTGCCTTGTTATGATTAGTACAAGCAATCAAGAACATGAGAAAATATCCAAAGCGTTTGGCTGCCAAGTGCTGGCACACACTCACACCCATCCTTTTGCAAAGGCATCTGTTGTGAGAAAACAAAGCAGCGGCATTATCTTTCGAATTCAGGAGATGATGAGGGTACAGAATAGGCAGCAGGATTGCTGTGGAGTCAATGGATTGCATCATTATATTGCTGTTCATGGGGGATTTCTCAGCAGTTGTATTTGGGTCTTGTTCTTCATTAACGGACTGCAAATGGAAAGAACACTGTATTCCTTAAAAAGAAAAAGCATAGAAAGAGGATAAAATTCAGCATTATTATGTTCTTAGCTCTGACGGAATTAGATATTGGTTAACAGGACTTCATTATGGGCATGTCCTCAATGAATAGAGTGGTAGACCTGTGGAAATGCAAACTGCACAGATAGCTTAGTTCAGGCATCCCCAAACTTCGGCCCTCCAGATGTTTTGGACTACAATTCCCATCTTCCCCAACCACTAGTCCTCTTAGCTAGGGATCATGGGAGTTGTAGGCCAAAACATCTGGAGGGCCGCAGTTTGGGGATGCCTGGCTTAGTTGGTGAGATTGTGGTGTTGCCAAAAACATATGAGGTGACACCGGAGCAATGTGGGAAATAATCTGATTAATGCAGAACCCTGGGAATGAGTTATTTAGGAGTACATATAGCCAAAGCTTTTGTAACTCTTTCCTGTTGCTCATATTATAAATCAATTGCAGGAACCTTGTACTCGTGGTTCTAAGGGATTGCCTTTGTGCTCTCAGTTCCGTTCACAAATTTCTAAGCAGGAAGCAAGACATGGGAAAAGTTCCTTCATTCTTTTAGATTTTCTGCATAATGGTGGGTATTAAAGAAAGGGCTGCATTTGGATGGCTGAACTTGAAACTGCACCCAGTTAAATGATTTGCCCATGTTTCGTGTATCTAGCGACTGTACAGATCTTTCAGAATAAGATGAGGGCAGACACACCATTGAACTAAGGTGCTATGCACATTTCATCCTGTTAGCTTTTGCACTAAGACAAAGTGTTCAATAAATCAACCATATTGTGCACGGTGAGCCACAGAATTAAATGCACAGCAGCTTTTTAATTGCCTGGTTCTCCGCTGAAAACACTGCGTGTCAGAGTTATCTTACAATGAAGAAGGCCACTGGCATCAGACTGTGGAACATCTGTTGACCCTGCCTGCTATAGAGGGAAGACTTGCGGGAGTCCCTTAGTCTTGCCAAGATTCGTCTAGCAAAGAGTAATAAAATACATCTAATAAGGAACATCATATTGCAATAGCAGAAAAAAGCAACAATATCTGAAACAGAAAAGCGGTGTTGATAACTGACCTTGCCAACATTATTTAAATTAGAAAAATAGGAACCTCTGGAATTTTGATGGCCAAATGTAAAAGGGAATAGGAAAAACTCCTGAAAGGTCAAAAAGTCACCACCTGTTGGATCAGTCTTCCTTGGCTTGGTGCCCTCCAAGTGTTTTGCACAATAATATTGGTGATTATGGTGAGCCATTTTGTGGTCAACATTTGTTGTTGGAAAACCAGAATGCAGATATTAAATCAAATCAAAGCATCAGCCAGCATTGGAGGCGTGGTTCTAAACATCTGGAAGGCACCAGGTTGGAGATGGCTGTCAAATAATACATAGTACTGTAGCATATCCTTTTCATGCTACAGCAGTCATTGCACATACCACAGTCATTGTACATTTACAGAGCAGTCCGATCTACCAAGGGGGAGAACTTGGCACAACCGCTATCTGCTGCCTCAAAGCAGTTCATACAGAAAATGGAACAACTGATGGCTGCTTTGTTCCTCTGCTTCTTCCCCTTTCCATTGCAACCATTGGAAGGAAATTAACTATGCCAGCTACAGAGCTTGTATAGTTTTAGGGTCTTTTTTTTGTTTTGTTTGGGGGTCATGTATGCCAAGGAAACAAGAGGGCATAGGATCCTGCAGAGTCATACCCCACCGCCAAGCTCTCTGTTTGATTCCCACCCCGCTCTGAGCATCGCCCTTGGAGCAGTAGCGGTGAAGCATGCCTCCCCCCCTCCCAGCTGTCCCATATTGTTGAGGACTCTTGAGATCCAAGGCCTAACACTAGAGGGCATCAGATACCTGAGCTGTAGCAGAATCTGCTTGCTTGCCTGCTGCAGTCAGAAATCAGCGATACCCTCATTAGAACATGTTTGCTGTGAAGAGGAGCAGAGGGACTTTCGAGATATTTATAGGAGAGGAAACTCTACAGCAACATAGAGCTTTGCCTGACATACAGTTCAGGACCAGAGTCAGGTGGTAGAGGAAAGCACAGATTACAAGAGCTATGACCTTTTGGGGTTTGGGGATACTAGTTTTAAAATGTATTAATTTATTGATTTTCAATTAAACACATAGTGAATCAAAGAACAAACCTGTTCCCCTCCTCCTTCCTTGAGGGTCTGTTGTTTTCATTGTCAAAATTAAAAGTGGATGCATATTCAGTACATATCTGAATGTTCACTGTATATGAGTATGAATCCTTAAGAATTGTCTGTGTGCCATTGGAGAAAGTTTAGAACAGGCACCCCCAAACTTTGGCCCTCCAGATGTTTTGGACTACAATTCCCATCATCCCTGACCACAGATCCTGTTAGCTAGGGATGATGGGAGTTGTAGTCCCAAAGTATCTGGAGGGCTGAGTTTGCCTAATTGTTCAACAAAATCACCACAGTTTACACTGTTCCCTTTTGAACTGTTCTGTTAACATTTTCTGAAACCATTGATCCAGAGTTAAGTTGGAGGCTGACTTCCAGTTTCTGGCTGGGAAAAAAACCCTTGGTTAAGGGTAACCAATGTGATGCTCTCTAGGATTTGTTGGACTAGAACTCCCATCAGTGTCAGTTAACATGGCCAATAGTCTGGGATGATGGTAGCTGAAGTCCAGAAACATATGGAGGGCACCACATTGCCTACCTTTGCTATACCTCTGTGAAAATTGCACCATGTGAGAATATCTAAATCAAGGTTCAGGTTAAAAATCAGAGTCAGCTAACAATGTAGAGATAAGTCTACCACATATGGATGCGTATCTGATCAATTATCACCTGACTTTGCTCTCTGCATATTTTTTATGCTTCAAACTTAAGCAACGCTTGCCATATCCTCCACATCCCTCTGTTACAAAGGAAATTATTAATTTTAACTTCCCCTCCATAGAAAGCCAAACAACATCCCAACCTCAAGATATACTTCACATTTAATAGCCTAGGAGCTGCCAGGTGGATGACAGCTACCAGCAAGCTGATTTTTGGCTAACCCAATGCATAGAAAAGGTGGGATGGTCTTAAAGAGAGACATGGATGGAGATAGGTTTTTCTCTTCCTTCCTCATAATACTAACACTTGGAGTCATCTAATTATATCGATTGGCAGGAGGCTCAGGCCAGACAAAAGGGGAAAAAATAATTCAGACAATACATAATTAATTTATGGAATTCACCCAAAAGTTGTGATGGCTAGTAGCTCAGATGCCTTTAAGAAGAGGTTAAATAAATGCATGCAAGATATTATGATGATCTCCAGTTCCAGTAGCGGTATCCCTCTGGATGTCATTTGCTGCGGATCAGGTATAGGGGGTGTTGTTGCCCTTCAGGTCTTGTCGATGGGCTTCCAGGCAAGTGTCAGGCTGGGCATCTTAGGGTCCAGGATGCTGGAAGAGGTGAACCTTTGATCTGATCCATCAGGTCAGCTCTACTGTTCTTCCTCCATATCTGGTGGTCAGAAAGGTATATATATATTCTATGCATGTTAATAGAATCAAAGAATTGTGGAGTTGCAAGGGACCCTGAGGGTCATCTAGTGCAACCCACTGCAATGCAGGAATCTCAGATAAAGCATCCATGACAGATGGCCATGCAAACTCTGTTAATAAACCTCCAAGGAAAGAGAATCCACCACCTCCCAAGGGAGTCTGTTCCACTGTCAAACAGCTCTGGCTGTCAGAAAGTTCTTCCTGATGTTTAGTCGGAATCTCCTTCCTTGTAACTTGAATCCATTGGTTCGAGTCCTACCCTCTGGAGCAGCAGAAAACAAGCTTGGTCCATCTTCTACATGACAGCCCTTGAGATATTTGAAGATGGCTATCCTATCTCTCCTTTTCCAGGCTGAACATACCCAGCTCCCCCAGTTCTATGCACCCTAACCAGTAGTTTGACCTTTGTGGATTTATTTCGTTCTGAAACACAGACCATGGGAAGTTGACAGGAGTGCAGGGCATGTGTGTGCATTTAGCCCTTTCCCCCTGGGCTGTTTTCTCCAGTGAAAACCATCCTTACTTATCAATGGCAGAAGGTCATACTATCTCCCTTTGGGAATAAAGGGGAGTTTGTGGGAGGTAGCTTTGATAGGAGAAGGGTTAAGCACCTTCCTGCCTTGCAGCTCCAGTGAAATTCATAGCTTACCATGGGTTCCTGTTAATAAAACAAAACAACACCTCTGCGTGGAAGTCCTGCATTATATCTTGGTGTGCTTCCAGACTTTCACTATTTTGGGAATAGGATTCAGTCTTATACAAGTCACCTGGAAGTGTCCTCATTCGGTGCTAACTGAACACTGCATGAAAATGTTTTTGCTGCATTCGGGAACTGTGAGTGCACCTTAACACATCCACACCTATAAAAAAAACGTGCAAGATTTCTTAGATATGTACGAGTAAATGGAAAGAAAATCCGATCTTGAAACTATTTTGTTTCCCATTCCCTGACATTCTCACACCTGGAAGATAGTCAGTTTTGAGGCTCCAGTTTTACTAAAAATGCATATAGCACCCTTGCACGTTCCGGTGCAGAAATTCTGCAAGGAAGTGTGGAGCAGATGCCTGCATTTGCAGTTTTTAACCTTGATAATGAGAAACGTCCAGATTCTAAACTGAGGCATGTCACGCTATTTATGTGGCGAGTATCTCATGACTTCTCCCATAATATTAAAATGAATTTCTCTACCTTTCAATTAGTCTATCAAAATATAAATTTATGCACAACTTCTGTGACATATGGATGCTAATGAATGTATTATGCTTCCCATCTGCTAGGCAATAACTTAATGACATGCCATAGGAGGTTTGAAGTAAGGGATTGAAATAAGATCAGGTCAATGTGGCTACGTAGGTTTTTGTGGGGGGGAGAAATTGCTCAGTAGCATAATTTAGCATATGAAATGTGACGACGGGGGTGAAAAGACCGAAATTTTTGCAAAATTAAAAATACCTTCAGTTTGATCTCAGAAGGATAGGATGCATAAGCTGTGGTCTGCAAGTTGATCACCATAGGCTGCAATTCTATGCACGCTTACCCGAGAGTAAGCCACATTGAACTCAATTGGTGTGACTTCTGAGGCTTGCACATGCATATAAATGGGTTTGGTCAGGTTCCATTTCTTTGATGTTAAAACACTAAACATTTTATGCGTTTGGATAGCCATAAATACGTCATGTTTTTGTAAGCAACACAGAAAGCAAAGAGCAACTGGATATGACAAAAGCTGCCATTATAAATAAATAAATAAATATTGCAGATATAATCTCTAGTTTTGTGACACTGCAATGATTTATGCTTGCAATCTGATGCACACCTGCTCTGTGTTACATCCTATTGTACACAATGACACTTCCTTCTGGGAAAGCATGCATAAGATTAAGCTGCTTGCCGTTACATATATATCTCTATCTATCTATCTATCTATCTATCTATCTATCTATCTATCTATCTATCATCTATCTATCTATCTATCTATCTATCTATCTATAGCTATCTATCTTATCTATCTTATCTATCTATCTTAGTGGTGCCAGAACAGTTGCCTCCACATGGACAGGAACCATAATGTGTTGATGGAGAGTGTCCAAGCTAATGTCAGAAGTTGTTGGGCATATGACATGCTTTTGTAGAAATTCTGCAAAGTGACCTGGACCATTCACATGCTTTGCACATGGAATACAGGAACCAGCACTTAGGGGCCATGGTCCCTTTGGTGCTCCCAATAAAATATTTGAGGGGGCTGCCCCACCCCAAAGTTGAAGGGCATTGCCATTCAAATGGTGTGTGTGGTGTGATGGATTATGTGGGGGAGGGCTTACCTGAACCCTCTCCAATATTTTATTCAAGTTGGCACCCCTGACATGGAACCACCATTAGGCACCAGTCCCACTGACTTCCCAAATGGATTATAAGAGGCATATATTCAGAACCAGGCTATTTTCAATCAATATTGATTGATTGAAAATGGCCAGCCAACCAGATTGGGTTGGCTGGGTTCTTACTGAGAATATTCGGTAAGCCAACATGACAGTGATGTGGGATTGAGGATTGGGGAGATCCTTCTGTGATATTATGGCAGTGGACAAAGCTGTATTGTAACTTTTGAATTAATGTTTATATATACAGTATATATGAATCAGACTATAAAATTCTGACGTTTGCTGGTTAAATCAGGACATAGCTGCCAAGTTATCCCTTTTTAAAAGGGATTTTCCCTTATGCTGAATAGGCTTCCTCGCGAGAAAAGGGAAAACTTGGCAGCTATGAATCAGGATTACATTGCAATACGATAAAAAGCACCTACCCCCTTAGTCTCAAAGCAAGATACTTAAGATCTCAAAAGGTGCAGATCATTATTTTTAGGTAAGAATTTACAGTTTAGGCTGGAATAAAATCTGGCCAGACTGAGAGTCTCCATCACCTCCCTTTCTTTCTCAGGCATCATCTGAGGAAAACGTTGGGAATATGTTCAAAAAATAGGGTCAGGCAGGGGTGCCAACTTGAATTGGGAGCCCAGGTAAGCCATGCCCAGCTTAATCGACCACAAGACACGGCACACACAAACCATTTGAATGGTAATGCCCATTAACTTTTGGAGGGTGAAACCCTCAAATATTTTGGGGGAACCTCAGCCCCTATGTCATGCATACCGTAGGCAAACTCAGCCCTCCAGATGTTTTGGGACTACAACTCCCATCATCCCTGACCACTGGACCCGTTAGCTAGGGATGATGGGAGTTGTAGTCCCAAAGTATCTGGAGGGCTGAGTTTGCCTATGCATGACCTAGGGGTGTTGAATGACTTCCATGCAGTCAGGCAAAGGAAGTGGTGGCAGAGGCCCTCCCTTCCTCTCTCTCCCCACTTTTTCTTCTTCCCCAACCTTATTCTGTATCACATTGTATGTAACTGTTACAGTATATGAAAAAGACTTTGCAACCTGAAAAGAGAGACAATGCAGGGACTCTTGTAAACAAAGAAAACATTTAATAAAAAATATTATTATCATTCTTTTTTAAAGAGTGTGTCTGTCTGACAATAAGAAAGGTCTCCAAACTCGCTAAACATAGAGAGAGAGGGTGCCAACTCTGTTTAACCAGCTGGCAAGAAGTGGGGAGGCGAGAGACAAGTGTCCCCCACCGTGAGAGGAAAACATATAGGGAGGGGCAATTTTGAGGGACACCTCTCTTCCCCCCTCCTTCTCCTCGCCCCCCCCGTCCTCAAATCCACAGGCCTCCTCTCCAAATAATGACCATCACAAGTCAGGACAAAGTTCCCCGCGACTGGATGCAACGCGCCCCCTTCCGGCCCGGGGCTCCGAAGTCGCCGGCCGCGCTCGCACCAGGCATGGAGCATACCAGGCTGCGGTGCGGAGTCGCTCGGCGCCTGGGTGCGAGGTGGAACCTCGCCGCTCTCTAGGGCGCAGCCGGGCGAGGGGCTCCCACGACAGGGGGTGGGGAGTGGACGCAGCAGCAAGCGAGACCACCCCGCCTCGAGCCCGGGAAAGCAGCGAAGGCGAACTCACCGCCAGCGGATTCCCGCCATCCATTCATTCACCTTTCTCGGCTCGCGGAGGGGAGTCCACGAGGAGGAGATTGCCCCCGCCCCCTCTCGCCAGAATGCCGGTGATTGGGGGGTCCTCAAAGCGGGGAGAGCGTGGCAGGCGATTCCCCCGAACCTCTCCTCTCCTCCTCCCTCCCTCCCTCCCTTCGCTCGCTCGCTCGCTCTCCCCCCCCCCCCAACCCCCAGTCGAGGGAAGGCAGAGCACGCCGCCGCTGCCAATGCGCCAGGCTGGCGGCGCAGGAGGAGATGACGCAAAGGGCCGTGCGCTCCCCCAAAAAAAGTGCTTCTCCCGGACGAAGATGGCGGCAACTTAGCGCAGGGCCCCAAGATGAGGGTGGCCCCCGGGCAGCAGGAGGCAGCCAAATCCGCGCCGCGAGCAGGGGGGGATCGTGCCCGGCGGGAGCCTCAGCAGAAGCAACAGCAGCGGCGGCGGCGGCGGCAGCAGCAGCAGCAACAGCAGCAGCCGCAGCGCAGTGGCACCAGCAGTGCTAGCAGGAGCAGCCGCAGCAAGAGCCACAGCAGCGGCAGCAGCAGCAGCCTTCGCCCCGCCGCTCCTTCGGCGCCTCCTCAGCAGCTCGGGCCAGGCGACACGCAGCAGCCAGCCTCTCGCCAGGAGGAGGAGGAGGGTCTCGTCTGGGGCTAGCGGGGGGCCGGCTCGCGGGGTCCCCCGGCTGGCTCTCCAGGGCGTCGGGGTGGGGGGCGGAGGAGCGCGCCATGAGGCGAAGGGCGGGAAGCGGTGGGCTGGCCGAGTTGGTGCCAAAATGGGGGCCCGCGCTCTGACCATGCCCGGGTGACAGGGAACGTGAGGGAGGCAGGGGACGGCGACCGGCCCAGCCCAGCCCAGCCCAGCCCAGCCCAGCGCGCAGGAGCACCACCACCACCGTCCCCGCCACCCCCATTAGCGCCACCACCTCCGTCGTCGCCGTCGTCGCCCTTCTCTGAGGGGGGAGCCTGGCGCCCCGCCGCGCCGTGTCCATGCCCGTGGGGCCGCCGAGCCCGGCTGCGGAGCCCCCCTCGCCGTGGAGCCGGCCGGGGCTGCGCGCTCCCGAAATATGAGCAGCCGCCCCCCGGGAGGAGCCGGCTCGGGCGTGTGCTTCGGCCCGCGGGAGCCCGACAAGCCCTTCGCGGACTCGGAGCGGGCGCAGAAATGGCGCCTGTCGCTGGCCTCGCTGCTCTTCTTCACCGTGCTGCTCTCCGACCACCTGTGGCTCTGCGTTGAGGCCAGGCAGGTCGCGGCCGGGCGCCACCGGGACCCAGAGCGGGCGGGAGCGGGCACGGAGGACGGCATGGACGGGGCGGCGGAGGGCGGCCAGTGCTTCAGCCTGCTGGGCGACGCCGAGGCTGCGTGCCGCCGCCTGCAGCAACCCGGAGCCTCGGCCCAGGCGGAGCTCTACCTTCCCTTTTGTAGTTCCTACACGCTGCGCGAGCTCTTCGCCGGGCTTTCCCGCCCGGACACTCTGAACTGCACTCTGGACCTAGGCGAGGGGGACGAGGACGAGGAGTTGGACGGCGACGACCACGGGGCCGCGAGGGATGGCGAAGGGCGCCGCAGGGAGGAGGATTGGCTCGGCTCTTGCCGCCGCTGCGTCCTGGCTTACCAGAACTACGACCAGCAAGCGCAGGACCGCTACCAAGAGTTCGAGCTCGTGCTGCAAAAATACTTGCAAGCGGAGGAGTACTCGGTGAAATCCGGCCCGGAGGATTGTAAGGTAGGAGTGTAGGTGGTTTTGTTTTTTAATTCCCCCCTCCCTCCCTCACCACTTTGGCAATGTCTTTCTCCCAGCCCTCCAATCCCTTGGATTCACTGTTGGTCTCTTTGGCGACGCTGAGGTTTGACATGGGTTTGTGGCTTGGTTTCTGCTGCGAGGGCCGGGCTGCTTCTCCCTCCCCTCCCCTCCCTTCCTCCGGTCCTGATCATATGCGATGGGCTCCTGACTCGCGCTGGCCCCGCTCTGACTGCCAGGGGCTGGAATGCGGCTTGGCAGGGGAAGAGGCGCTGCGTGCCAATGAGCAGGACCCGGGAGCGCGTGGGCTGCTGCTGCTGCGCGGAGGCGGCGGCGGGGGGTGCGTGGGAGGGGGAGGGGAGGCCGAGACGTGGTCGCGAGCGGGGGTTTCCCTGGCCGTTAAATGATCAGGGATCTCGGTTGTTTCCCGGAACTGAAAAAGCGTCATTCGCGTGGCGGTGCGAAGGTTTGCTATCTTTGCAGGGGAGGGTGGGGGCATTAACTTCCGAGTTGCTGGATCAGGGTGGTTGGTGGGATGGATGGAGTTGGGTCCTGAACTTCTGAGGAGGCGCTGCTTCTCTCGGGTTTGGTGGTTTGTCTTTCGTTTAAGGAGAACAATGCCAAATACCCTGTTTGGTGCTGCCCTTCCCCGGCTTCTGGCTAACCGGTTGGACGACCAAGGACAGCTCTTGGACTGGTCAAGAACTTTCTTGTGTGTCCCTGGAGGGACAGCGTTGTGTAGGACATTTGCTACGAAAGCTCTGCATGCTGTTGAACTCAGGGAATCAAAAGCCTGGTAATTTTCCTGGAGTGTCCTAGGAGTGTGGTAATTGAGTATTAGAGGAAAGGAAGTGTTCCCAGGTGGCTCTTCCTCTCTTTCTGTGTAAATGCCTCTGTTTCAAGTCTGCTCTGCCGAATCCCTGGAGTTGGAATACTGTATACCCTAGGTTTATGGGAGTAGCAAGCAGAGTCTGCAGCAAACTGTGTGAGGGGAAAGTAGTGATGGCAGAGTCTTAGTGACTCCTTCCTTCCTCTTTGTACATAATGCTGATTTCCCATTTTGCCCTAACCTCAGGCACCTTGTCCTTTAAGAAAAATGTGACTCTTGCTGTAGTGACATGTTTCTAAGGTCGCAATTCAGTGCACACTGCTGTGGGAATAAGTTCCACAGAAATCAATGGGGTCTAGCTTCAGAGGTTCTGGATAATAGGTTCTGGATAGTAGCTGTCAATTTTGTACATGAACTCTTGTTTGGTGCTTAAAAAACCCCACCAAGGGCTAGATGCAGTTAAAAAACAAACAAACATATACCCAAGGCCCTGATTTAGGTATTGATGCATCTTGTTGATTTCAGTAGAAGCTACTTCCAGGAATTGTGTTTGGGATAGTAATATATTATCTTGTGTAGTGGAACTGCAGTGTTTTCTTTAGGGTTTATCACCCTGATGTAATCTGAGAGCATCCAAAGAAAATCTAAATGTTGTAGATGTAATGAGTATTAGCCAGTTTACTTTTTATTATTATTAAATGAAAGCAATGCTCGATGAAAGTATTTGCTTGTCATGGAAACAGGATATAAGAAGTAACCCCCCCAGCGGATTATTTTTAAAGTTTACATTGAATATATTACCTTTACTTATAAGCAGAGCAGTGATGATCTACCGGTAAGAGCTACTGGGATGCAAGCATCAGTTCAGGGTTGCAAGTTCTTAAATAGTATCTTTAAGAGTTTGAATGCTTACTTGTGTGACAAAAACAAATTGCTGCTTATTGTTAAAGTGAAAGGAGAAACTGCTTTGTGGGCTGGAAATATTCATAGTCTGATTCTTAACAGCAGACATTTTATTTTGTTCCGGATTCCGGAATAAAGTCTGCAAGGCAGTTTTATGTGATGGAACTGCGGTACATAGAGCTGCAAATGCTTGGTGCTGTCCATGGTGCTGCAGATTTTCAGTACTGTCCATGGTGCTTGATGTCATAAGCAATGCAACTGTGTTCTCAGAGCCTTATGTTTAGTCATAACAAATCACCTATGTCAACAAATGTAATAACTGAGCACTTTAATGTTCAATAAGTTGGATGCATATATAGTATGAACGATGGATACTGTGACTTGAATATTGGAAAGCATATACTACAGTATGTTAACTGCACTCAAATATGTAACTACGAAGTTTTAATGCCTCTGCAGTCTGAAATGTTTGCTTTTAGGGGGAAAAATTGGACCAAGGCCTTGTAATACTGTTTGAGAGTAATGTAACAGATATATTAGAATACTGTTTTACTGAACACACATTTGACACCCTATATTAGTGCTTTTATCCACAAAAAAACCCCTCTGGTATGATGTAGATATGTTTCTTTGGTTTAAGTGACAGTTAAGGGTACATTTTGTTATGATTCAGCTGTAGGTAGGCCTTATATAAACTGGAACCTTACTTACAGCCCATATTATGTCTTATTTAATTGTTCGGTCTGTCATGGGCTACTTTTCACTGTACATTAAAAGAGGCAATATTGAATTAAGTCGGCCGGCATGCATCTAAGCAGCAAAGCTGTTAAAACTGTTCATTTCCATTTTAGAAAAGAGAGCACTTCTTCCAGTTTACAATTTGTACTTGATGACAAAATCAATGATGCTTGCTATACACACCATCTCCTGTAGCATTTGTATTCTGTCATGTATTTACTTCCTACTAATGCAGCCTCAGATAATAATTGGTTAGTATATTAGAAAGCAGAAACTATAGCATTGCTGATGTCCTGCCTGAACATTAAAATGTATGCCTAGAATAATATTGGCAAAGATAATTGGCAAACGCTCTTAATACTACACAGTTCTTACATTTTATCAATATGCTATAGAGAGCTACTTATTCACATTTCTTTTTCCAATGTGCAGTTTTTAAATCTTTCCTATCTATGTGCAGTTTTTAAATCTTTCCTATCTATGTGTAACCCAAGCAAAATATGGTACTCTACTGTATCAGTTTCTATGTACTAGAAGAGTATTTTTGCAGTCATAGCTCACAGCTCTTTCCATTTAGAAAGATGCTATGAATTGCTGAGTATGAACCCAAGTTTTTAATTTTATAAATCAGATTAACGTATAATTTATCCTGAACTTACTTGGATTTACCTGATGTACTGGCATGACTGGTTGGTTTAGAATTGAAATAAAAAACCACATCTAAGATTGTAACCAGAGGGTACATATGACTGTATGGTTGAATGTGCCAATTTTATGTGTCTGTTTGGATCTGGCCTGGGTGCTGCCTTAAGGGCACATGTTGTTGCTGATTCTCACTTTGCAAAGTTTTAATTACAGTTGGACAATTTCATGCTATGCTCTTGAGAATTTTGCAAAGGTGAAGCCCTAGGCCAATTACCTGACAATTAAGATTATAGTTGTGTAATTTACTATAATGCCCATGGCTCTTGACTTGAGTTGATGGGTGCTATCTTTTAACCACCTGGGATGAACCCTTTTGCTTTACAACCTTTCATTCGTAATTTCCATATCCTTGTAAACAAGTGGGGATTTTATATATTTACAAAACATGATATTCAGATATTCATTTAGATTTTTTAAGCCATCCATTACTATATACCTCACTGGAAAAGTTACTTAGACAGGTTTGGAGACATACCAGACACCATACCAGACCCCCCCCCCCTTGTTTTCATGGAAGATGGAATAAACTGGAGCTAAAACCTCATTCTTGATATCTTCGAGTGTTTCTTAAGTTGGTAGTTATATAATAGTACAGTTGTTCATAAAGCAAGCTTCAGGTTGTTGCTAAATGAGAACTGGGTCAACTAATAAAGTACATGCCAGCATGCATGCGTAAAAATCATTTTAGTGAAGCCAAGTATTTGAACGCATGTGTTTCAGAAGTATTGCAGACATGGTTTTAGGCCTAGAATCCAACACAGAATTAGGCACGTTTGAGCCCACTTGGCTGAAAGCTGGAGTCAACCTCTCTACCAGCCTCCTATTAAATTTATCAGTGGTGAAACATTGCTCCATGGTAGAGACAGTGCCATAATTTCCCTTTAAAAGGCTCCCCCTGCTCAAAAACAACAGTACTGACAGTCAAAAGCACACTGCTATTTCTTTCTCTCTACTCCTCCAAGGAGGAAGTAGGGCAGGTTGAGTGTCCCAATCCTCTCTGATGTTTTCTGAGGGTTTAGTAACCATCCAGTGTTTGGAAAACTTTGGAACAAACCGGAGTGTCTCTTCCTGTCACTCCAGTATGCTCTAATGTTTTCTGAGAGTTGGGTGAGGAAGAAGAGAGGCAATGTAGCCATGACTCTACCCCAACATGATGGTTCTCAGTGGTTCCTCACCTTATTTCTTGCTGCTGTGCCTCTCTTCCTTCTGTGGTTGAAAGTTTGCCAACTTCTGACAGGTAAAGGTAAAGGGACCCCTGACCATTAGATCCAGTCGTGACTGACTCGGGGGTTGCGGCGCTCATCTAGCATTATTGGCCGAGGGAGCCAGCGTACAGCTTCCAGGTCATGTGGCCAGCATGACAAAGCCGCTTCTGGTGAACCAGAGCAGCACACGGAAATGCCGTTTACCTTCCCACTGTAGCGGTACCTATTTATCTACTTGCACTTTGACGTGCTTTCGAACTGCTAGGTTGGCAGGAGCTGAAACCGATCAATGGGAGCTCACTCCGTCATGGGGATTTGAACCACCAACCTTCTGATCGGCAAGCCCTAGGCTCAGTGCTTTAACCCACAGCGCCACCCACAGGTAGGAGGCAGCATAACTACGTGTAGAACAGTTGCCTTTTTATTACCTATATGATTAGAAGCCCCAGCTTAAAGGCTTATGTTTGAACCATGAAAGGTGTGGAAGAGGGTTACAGAGGCAAGGACATGACTCTTAAAAGTTTGTAAGGAGCAGCATAAATATCAGGCTGTGATCCAAAGCGGCTTGTTCCAGCCTGTTGGGACTCCTCTATACCACTCCCACCACTTTGAACAGCAAATTCCAATGCTATGACGCAAGCCGTTGACTTCTCCATTTCAGAAGCAGCTTGCCTTGCAACAAAGGGACATTCTTCCTGTGTGACTTCAGGCCACTAGCCTTCAACCAGATTTTAACTTTCAGACTGTCACCCTACTTGCTTCCATACTCAGGTTGCCCTTGACCTAAGCACGCTACAATAACTGCATCTAGATATTATGTTTGTATGCTAATAAATCATATTAGTGCGAGAACACATGAAGACATCCTAGTATTTTACTTTGTGCCTAACTATAATGAGCAAACCCTCATAATCAAAAGGTGGGACGTGGGTTTGCTGATTGGCAGGTGGAATCATGAGTCTCTTTCCAAAACTGGCCAATTGCTAAGCTGTTTCACTTCCAAATGCTCTTATCAACAATGATCAACAGATATTAGGTTACAGTATTCCCTTAACCTTGTTATGTATTTTCTCTGTTTCCTTAACTGTTATCCATTGATACAACAGAAAGGGGGATGGCTTGCTACTTTGCTGTTTGTAAGCCTCATCACTAGACTTAGACATACTATTAGGTAAAATATCTGTCAGCACAATGAAATACTATCTACAGGTATGTGAAATCTTCCCTTCCCTTCCTGTTTTCTCATACTCAAGTGTTCTATTTATTTATTTCAATATGCAACTAACAAACAATATTTATATACTGCTTACAGAAAAACAAAAAAACTCAGAACAGTGTATTAAGCCAATTAAAAAACAACAGCAACCACAAATAATAGGGCAGAATTGGTACAGTCAGTGTTACTGGTCAGAGAAAGGGTTTTACTAAATCAGGGGTCAGCAACCTTTTTCAGCCGTGGGCCAGTCCACCATCCCTCAGACCATGTGGTGGGCCAGACTATATATTTTTTTGGGGGGGAAATGAACGAATTCCTATGCCCCACAAACAACCCAGAGATGCATTCTAAATAAAAGCACACATTCTACTCATGTTAAAATACCAGACAGGCCCCACAAATAACCCAGAAATGCATTTTAAATAAAAGGACGCATTCTTCTCATGTAAAAACACGCCGATTCCTGGACTTTCAGTGGGCCGCATTGAGAAGGCGATTGGGCGCATCCGGCCCACGAGCCTTAGCTTGCTTACCCCTGTACTAAATGATGGAAGCACTCAGTGGGCTGTGCCTGCTAAACAATGGCTGGGGGAGGGGGAGGCGGAGAACAAGACTAGGCATTTTCTGCAGTGGTTTGCCGCTTGCGGAATGCTCTCCCCAGAGAGGTTTGCCTGGTGCCTTTGTTACAGATCTTTATCGGCCAGGCAAAAACATTCTTTTTCTCCCAAGCTTTTGGACAATTAAACAATCTATAGCCTTTTAATCTGTGTGGGTGTGTGCATGGGTGTGTATGCATATTGTTTTTGTTAGTATGTTACGTGTTTTTGTGTTTTGATATTGTAAAGTGCCCTATGATCCTTGGATAAAAGGCAGTATAGAAATTTAATAAAAAATAGATAAAATATATCAAATGTAGACGAGGCTCAAACTGGATCAAAAGCAAGAAAGGGCCAAATTGCTATAGCCTGTGTGGGAGATGCAAATGTTGAGAAATGAGGGCTGATTTGATTTACACGCTTGAACTTTAATGCCTTGATCCAAAGTCATGGAAGTGTTAAGGTTTCTCATTAAACATAGTGAACATTGAACAAAATTCCTAGAGCACAGCATGGGCAAAGAATCAAGTTCTTGAGCAGCAAATACATTGAGATGGCAGAATGTATTTTAATATCCAAGTGTACCACACACTTAGTTCTAGGAAAATCATAGTGCAATCCTGTATGTGTCTACTTAGAAGCAAGGCCCAGATAAGTAGGTATGAGATTGCAGCCTTGGGGAACGTTTTACTCATGTACACATCATTAGGATTGTTTTGCGTAACTTAATTTTGAAGCATAATGGGTTTCCCCTCTTCTTGTTCTACCTGGAGAATACAAGGTATATAAAAATAGAATCAGTTAAGGTTAATGCTATGAATAAAGTTTTAATATTTTTACATTTATAAACCATCATGCAAAAGTACATCAAGTATACAATATTAATATATTTTAGTAAATCATGCATGTAGCAGGTGTTGCTTTGTCGGACTATAGAAAACAAAGCATAGCCCTCTGCAACTTATTCCAGAACTTTGTAAACATTGTACAGCTTGCTTGGGGTTGCTTGGTGCTTGTTTTATGCTGAATTGGATTTTATGGTTGGATTTATTGCAGGGTTGTTTTACTAGTTTATTGTTTTATTATTGAATTGCTGCAAGTTATATTTGAAATGTTGCTTATATTGCTGCTATAGGCTACTTAGAGAGTCTTTTTATTAGACAACTCATAAATGGAAATAAAAAATACATACACCGGCCACTTTCGTATAAAGCAATTATTGATGGTGCTTCATTCCTGAACCTTTGATCAGGGCCTATAAATACAGTCACCAGTGAAGCCATAAATATAATCCATGCAACCAGTAGGGAAATAATCTTCTTCTTCAGTGATCACATAGCCAAGTAAGATTGTTTTCCATGAACACGGTCTTAGCAGTGAGTCTGTAGGTGACTGTGGAGGCCAATTTTGATCCACATGTCCTTCCACAGTGGGGACATAAGTTTCTGGGCAGGAGTTGATCATGGTGAAGGTTTGCCAAATGTGCACATTTATCCCTTTTATCCCTTTCATCTTGAGTTCAAGTGTCGTCAAAGTCAATGAAACCTTTGGTAAAGACATAGCTGTCAAGTTCTCCCTTTTTAAAAGGGAAATTCCCTTATGCTGAATAGGCTTCCTCACAAGAAAAGGGAAAACTTGACAGCTATGGGTAAAGACTGTTCTCCAACTGGAGCACTCATGGGTCAATGTTTCCCAGTTGTCCATGTTTATACTTCATTTTTAAAGACTTGCCTTGAGAGAGTTTTTAAACCTCTTTTGTTGACCACAAGCATTACACTTCTCATTTTTAAGTTCGGAATAGAGTAGTTCCTTTGGAAGACAATAATCAGGCATCCGAGCAAGATGACCAGTCCAACAAAGTTGATGTTGAAGAATCATTGCTTCAACACTGGTGATCTTTGCTTCTTCCAGTACACTGGCATTAGTTCGCCTGTCTTCCCAAGTGATGTGTAATTTTTTTTTGGAGACACAGTTGATGGAAGTTGATCTAGTGCCAGGATGAGAGATGTTGGGTTTGTGAGACTTACTTTTTTGTTTTACTAGAACGCTGAAATCTACCAGCTGGAGCCTAGTACAAAATAGTGGTGGTGATGGAAACATAGATTTAAAGAACCATGTGCTCTCAAGGACATGCTTAGCTCAGTAGTATGTTTTCAGTACCAGAACTGAGCAAACAGTCTCATCACACAAAAACCCAGTCCTGGTTTCCTCAGTATGCAGGGTCAGGGTCAAATGTGGTTTACTAGATATGCAGGGGCAATCATTTACTTAACAGAACAATTCTACCTCCTAAATGTTTATATTTGGCTCTGGTTGTTTTGCTTTTGTCAAACACACCTCAAGTGGCACCACAGATACACTTTCCCCCCCCCTGGGGTCTCAAATCTCTCCCAACATACTGTTTTATATACTGCGTGTATATGTATGTGTATGTATATGTATATGTATATGTAATTTGGGGGGGGGAACCCTAGAAATTAATAAATAGTAGGATTTTGATTATTTGGTATGTGAAGGGAGAAATACAAACTGCAGAGGAATTCTTGGACCAGCCTATGCAAAATGACCTGCCCTAAGAAACAATAGAGGGCCATTGAGGGGCATTGGCAATGCAAGAATACTGTCACCCCCCCCCCCAACCTCCGCACTGAGGTGTGAACAGAGACAGGGGTTTGGAAAGCTGCCAGGGTAACTGTGTTTGAGGTGACAGGAAAAGAGAGCCTGGTTGTAGGAAGGAGAATGAGGAAGAAGGTACAAGTCCTTTTTGAAATGACCATGCTGTAAGATCTGGACTCCCTCCATGCAGACTGAAGGTGTAAATAGGTGAACAAACATTTTTTTTCTTAAAGCTATGGCAGTCTCTGCTGTGTTTCAATTCTCCAAAGGAACACAGACCTGAGTGAGTGCCCAGCACCCCATGGGCTCTTGGCACGCTTGGCAGAGAGAGGGAGAGGCACCCAACTTTTGTAACAATACATTGAACATCTTACTGGAGACCTTAAAAACACCCCCAAAACTATTAATGTGATTTTGATTTTTTTTGAGATTGGCTGAAGCTTAAAAAAGGAATAACTTGCAACTTTATGGAACAAACACCATATTATTGTTGTACATTCATAAACAGGTGTAAGTGCTAACAAACTTAATTGTGTTTATTTTTTTAATTTAAGTCGTTTATGTTCATACTGCTTAATCATTAGCATTTTTAATTGGTGTACATAAATGCAAACCGCAGAAAATGAAACAATAATACAGTAAAAATTTATCAGGGAACCAGTGCATATGACTGGGAAAGAAAGGTGCTAATCACAAATGTTTATCATAATTGGGTAGAGCTGTTTAACTGATAATGGAGTTAAATAAAAAAATTCCTTCAGTAGCACCTTAAAGACCAACTAAGTTTATATTTTGGTATGAGCTTTTGGTATGATCTTACAGCACACGAAAGCTCATACCAAAATATAAACTTAGTTGGTCTTTAAGGTGCTACTGAAGGAATTTTTTTATTTTGCTTCGACTCAGACCAACACGGCTACCTACCTGTAACTGATAATGGAGTTGTTACATGTGCCTTTTGTATAAAGAAGGTCTCACCTCTAAAAATGCAAAAATGTTGAATTAATGAGGATGTACATCTTGACTATGTAATATATATTTCACAAGAGGGATGCGGGTGGCGCTGTGGTCTAAACCACTGAGCCTCTTGGGCTTGCCAATCAGAAGGTTGGCGGTTCGAATCCACACGACGGGGTGAGCTCCCGTTGTTCGGTCCCAGCATCCTGCCCACCTAGCAGTTCGATAACACATCAAAGTGCAAGTAGATAAATAGGTGGGAAGGTAAACGGCGTTTCCATGCATTGCTCTGGTTCGCCAGAAGCGGCTTAGTCATGTCGGTCACAAGCTGTCTGCAGACAAACGCCGGCTCCCTCAGCTTATAGAGCGAGATGAGCGCCGCAACCCCAGAGTCATTCGTGACTGGACCTAAGAGTCAGGGGTACCTTTACCTTTAAGTCCTATTTAAGTGTGACTTATTTGATATCATCCTATAAACCTAAACATACCACTTTTACTAAAATCAGTAGACATTTTGAACCATGCATGAGGCACAACCAAAGTTCAGGCTTGCCTTGTGATACATTACCATTAGATTTCAAAATTCCTGCTTTCCTGTGTTTTATCGGATACTTCAATATAATCAAATTTAGGCCACAGCTAAGCAATTCTGAAAGTCTCACACATGAAATCCTTCAGTGTTACTTGTTAATCTCACAACGCCTATTTTAAAAGTGCAGCTCCACTCTGAAACTCTTTTCAAATGGGTAATAGCTCATATTTATTTAGTGCAGCTTAAAAAAAGGCTTACAATGCTCAGTTAATAAAAAAAATGCATGAGAGGTATTTATGATTGAAAGGGAAATGAGAAATATTTCACCAAGCAGTAAGCTCTAATTATAGGAGCTTATAATCATAATCATAAAAAAGATTTTTTTAAAAAAAAATACTTTGAGTCTGAATTGTATTTTGGCTTCATTTCAATTTTGGAGAATGTATCCTGATACAAGCATTTATTATTATTATTATTAAATTAAAAACCACCAGTCCAACATGTAAAAGCTATACTGAGAATGTGTGTTAGTTGCCAGCTGTTTTTAGAGGTAGGTAACTTTGAGGGAATTGGGAGTGGAGATTCAATTCTATCCCTCCCTGCCAATGGCTTGCTAGCAAACTTACCTGTTGCTCTGTACCACTTTAATGAGGGGTTTTGGAGGCAGCCAAGAAGAGGATGACACCGAGATGTAAAGTTAGATTGAACTCCAGAATCCTCTTTGACACTGCATTTACTCAAAGCAACACCTACACTTCGGGTTCATGCTGTCACTGAAGTGGTAACTCTGCCAATTGGCTTATTGTGTGCCATAGTTGTTTTTGAAGCAAATAATAATAATAATAATAATAATAATAATAATAATAATAATAATATATATTATTATTATTATTATTATTATTATTATTATTATTATTATTATTATTACCCCGCCCATCTGGCTGGGTTTCCCCAGCCGCTCTGGGCGGCTTCCAACAGAAAAATGAAATAAAATAATCTATTAAACATTAAAAGCCTCCCTACACAGGGCTGCCTTCAGATGTCTTCTAAAAATCTGGTAGCTGTTTTTCTCTTTGACATCTGATGGGCGGGTGCCACCACCGAGAAGGCCCTCTGCCTGGTTCCCTGCAACTTGGCTTCTCGCAATGAGGGAACCACCAGAAGGCCCTTGGTGCTGGACCTCAGTGTCTGGGCAGAACGATGGGGGTGGAGACGCTCCTTCAGGTATACTGGACCAAGGCCATTTAGGTCATTGTCAAGTTTCTTTGGTATAGACTGAGTGCTCCCCATCTGTCTTCCTTTCTGTAGTTCTGTTTTACCTGTCAGGCCAGCCTGGAGCATTAAATAAGGCACTTCCTAATTGCGCTGGCCAAAGAGAAGACTCCGTAGAACGGGAGAAAGTCCCGTCTATGGCAAAAACATGGTTGCTGTGTAGACTAATTGTCATGCCTGCACAGCCAGGATGGCTAGGATAGGTTAACTCACATTTTGACCTCTTTAGATTGGCAGCTGTCACCATGTCATGCGGTCGTGAATTGCATAGCTTAGCGATGCACAGTGTGAACAAGCGTGTTGTGGATCTGGCTGGGTGGCAACGCTCAAAATTGCAGAGTGATGAGATGTATACGTGAACACATTTTGTGTGAGTCCTGCACTTGCCACTTCAACACTGTATTATGTTTGTACTGGCTCTCATAGTGCAGGTGGGCAGCTAGGAAACAACCTGCAAGATGCGTTAGGTTTTGCCACTGGCACACCTGCCAAGGTTGCTTTTGACTTGACTGGCATTGTTTCTTGCACTGTCAAAGCATAAACTCTCATTCTCACTTGTCGTGGGGAGTGGTGCTAACGGGGGGGGGGGCTCACCACTCATGATTTGTTTTATTGCTGTTCTATGGGAGTCTTCTGTGAATGTACAATGCATAGAAGGCACCTTGTGGAGGAGTTTCATTCACTGTTTCTGACCTTTATGTGCTCTTCTTTCCCCTAGCTCAGGCACTCTGCTGTTCCTTGGAGAGAGAGAGAGAGAGAGAGAGAGAGAGAGAGAAAGAAAAAGAGGTGCCCAGCCTTGGCAGCAGGCCACCGATAGCAGCTAGTGGTGGGACAGCGACAGGTTGACAGATAGCATCTCTTCCAGAACTAGTGCCAAATTATGGACTCCAGCTTGTTGATTCCTAATGTAGAATCACTTTATCGCTTTGAAACAAGGTCAATGTAGGGCTCTCTTTTACTGGCTCTCTGTCATACTACCAATTTCTCATTAAAAAGACGAACCTGTTGATATTTGCTCTTCAACAGTTTACTCCGCGATGATCCTAAGCATATCTACTTGTCAGTAAGTCCCACCAGAATTAGTGGAGCTCACTTCCGAGTAATGAGTTTAGAATCAAGGTAAGATGCAAGCTATAACTTATTTACAGTGGTAGCTCGACAACCGAACGACTCGACTTCTGAAGGTTTCGACTTCCGAAGCCAACAACCCCCAAAGTCTTTTCGCTGTGCACGCCCTGTGTGTGCGTTCTGTGCATGCGCAGAAGCAGTGCGCGCGGTCGGCGCATGCGCAGAACGGGCGCTTCGAGAACTGAAGACTTTGACTTACGAAGACGGCCACGGAACGGATTCTCTTCGTAAGTCGAGGTACCACTGTATTTGAAAGTAGTCCTATTAAAGTAAGTGAGAGGATTCCAAAAACTAAAGTGTTCCCAAGCTCAATAGTTATGATTTTGTGTTTTTTCTTCTTCAGTTGGTTTGCAGCAAGTTATTTATGAAGGGTATTACTTACAATGTAATATGCTCCTTTGAATCAGCATTCAAAATTTAATTTGTATCCGTTATGCTTTCACTTAGGAAACAAATTTTGATGTTGCGTTTCATTTTATAAGGAAGGTTTTGAACAACTCTGTGTATTAAAGCCAATTAGAAATGTTAATTAAATTACTTTCCAGATTACTACACTGGAGCAGTTGAGCCCTAAATATGAAAATACAAACCACAAACCTTTATAAATGTGTTACTACCGTTATTTTCCTATACAGTATAAGAACTCTTGAGCTGGGACTTTCTAAATATATTCGTATGAGTGATTGATAAAATAGCTTTTCTCAGAGAAGCAAACACAACAAAAGAGAAGCAACACAGATAATCAGATGATGGAGTATTTTTCTTTCCAACTTGCATCAGTACTACTTCATTATGGCAAACATGTCTGAGAATTGTGAAGGTTTTGGATGCAAACCACAGATTTTGGATGGCAACACTGTTGAGTACTTTGGCTTTGCTCAGAAAGGACTCATAAGCATGAAGGTTTAGCAGTTAACAAATTTTAATCACTGTTATGGTGCTCCTAGTTCTGTTTCGAAGAGATTTTTTTTTTTTACAGAGCAAAGGGAAATAATTCCAGATTGATCTATAAACCACATTTTTGATCATCTTAGAAGTAAAAAACCTTTAAGAAAACACAAGTGAAGTTCAAATCCTGCTATTTACTTCACCACAAAGTATATTGGAAAAGGGCATGCAGGTCTTACCCTGATGTTCCACTTTGGGATTGGGAGTTAACAGAGCTGCAAACTATTGTTTCATTTGGGAAGTGCACATGTTTGACCTTCGCACAAAATGTGGTATTTAGTGTGAGATTTATAGCCTCATTTTAAGCATATTTATTCAGAGATAAATCTTTCTGGATTCAACAGGAATTATCCCCCCATCTAATGTGCACATGCCTGGAATTGCTTCTCAGCCTCATGCTGTCTTGGAATAAGCTCCCTTGAAACCCTTTGAGATTTCTTGTTCTTCTTAGCTCCTGCATGGCAGCAGCCCATGAAAAAGAAGGAAAGGGCTCCTGACAGCCTTTGGCTATAAGCAATAAACCTGATACCGATACCGACAGGCTGGCCAACAGTTCTGTGCTTACAGAAGAATCAGCAGCCCTACTTGTTCTTCTGCCTCTAACCTCGACTGTTTCATCTGCCTTGTGTTGCTCCTTCAGTTAGCCCTCTCTCCAAATTAGCTGCCTCTAGTCTGCATTTTCTTGTTTATTACCTATCCTGCCACCTTTCTCTGGACGTATCTAGGTGTCCTGACTTCATTCTGGCTTGCCTATTGACCCTGTAGGGCCACATTTTGTGACATTAACAAAAGTCAGTCTGGTGCAAGAGGGTAAAAATATAATGCATGCTGATAATCGGGTAACCATGGGCATGAGTATTCAGAAACTGCAATGATATATAGTGTATGTTAATATAACGGTTACAAATTTCAAAGGCTGGGGCATGGAAAATATATATAGAACAGGAAGAACAGTGTTTTGTTTTTGTTTTTGCAAATTTCAGTGCTGCCATTGGGGTCTTGCAGAAAAATGTTCCAAAAATCTCGTGAGAAAGGTACAACCCATGTTAAATATCGAACTGCCATATTTAACATAAATTTGATATGAATCCTGCTTTTTTGTGAATGTTGGTAGAAAGTCTAATCAAAAGCATATGAACTACATATGAATTTATTTGGTTATGTGGTTTAAATCCACAGGAAATGATGCCTACTTACTGGTGAACTGAGGCTGCTCTCCTGTGCATGCTTACATGGGGTAAGCTGCACTGAACACAACTGGACCCCCCCCCCCCCGAGTAAACATGCAACGCTGTGAAAGACAGGAGTTTCTTTATATTGGTGCTTTATTGCAATGTCAGTATAATCGGAACAAGCGTTAAGTTCACAATATATTTTATAGGCTTGTAAAGTGAAGAGCTAATGGAAGGGTATGCTGATTGATAATGTCCTAGGAACTTTGCCACATAAAGAACACACTCCTTGTTGAAAGTTCCCAGTTTCTTGGTTCTCAACCAATGACAGTAATTTATTGTTGTCAGATTAAATGCAGTTCCTGCTTTTCGTTGCCACGTATAACCTTTCCTTTCCTTTTAGTCTATTGATCTTTCAGACATCTAATGTCAAAATAGGATGCGTCACATTTGTTAGAGCCATGAGGTCATAAGAATGAATTATTCTCTTTCAAGCATTGGTGTTGCTTGCACAGTTGGCAACTCCCTTGCAAAAATCGAGTTACTAAAAGTAAGTCAGAGCACCATGCTTATAACTGGACTTGTGGCTAAGTGAGAAGATCACAGGTAACTTCTGCAAATCATACTTGCCTCTTCCTGTTTGTCCTTTACCACATCATATTTAATGTCATGGATAAAGAAATTAACTTAATATTTCATTTTTAAAAAAATAAAAAGAAGGATGTAATGTGGTATACAAGTCTTCTAAACAAGCAAGCAAGCAAGCAAGCAAGCAAACATCAACCTGTGTTTGTATTTATGTTAAGCATTTAAAAGCTGCCAGGGACAATAGTGAATGCAATCTCTTATTAGCGTATTTTAATTTCCTTCTCACTTAGCATCCTTTTACAAATACGCTGCCCTTGCAGAGTAGGCTGGTTACCTGGGCCTCTCTATTCAGTTGTGGAAACAAAGATGGCTGCAATGAAATTGCCAGGTGGCGTCACATAAAAAGGCTCTCTGACAAGATGTCAGCCTATGAAGTTAATTACTACACTTCAACACATGGTAAAGTACAGTATATGAATTCTAAAAGTAGCAAATAGTTTGAAGAACAGAGAGAAAAACCACTACACGTTAAAAGCAAGCAATTCATCTACATGGAAGGAAAATTATACTGCTTAAAAACACAGTGATCATTTCAGTAGCGAACAATTAACTGAGTGACTTGTGTGGAAAAGGTCACAATAAGGAGGACAAGTGACATTACAAATCACTATCTGCTAAGTTGGGTTACGGAGATATGGACAATGCAAGAGGTATCCCTAGGAAAGCACTGATTTTCCCAGTCCACAGGTCAAGTGCTGCTGCCTTATATTTTAATATAGCAGGGAACATTTGGACCTGAGGTTAGCTTTTATATCCAATTGAATCATTTAATAGTACTATTAATTTGACTTGTTGACTTTGCATATCTGAATTTTTGTTTTGTGTTGTTACGAACTGAGATGTTGTATTTTGATATTTTGCTTATATATTCTTTGACTTATTTTCCACCCTTCATCCTAAAGCTGTAGATTAGATTACAACTTGGAAATCACAACATAATTTTTTGATGACATCTCAATTATCTAATAATTCAAAATATTGCAGCCAGACACATTGATTTAAACAGCTCATAGTGCCTAAAGCTATTCAGTGGTGGCACCAGCCCCTAGAGGAAGTATATTCTACAAGCATGGAACTCTTGCTGAGAAGGTCCTCTTGATGGGTAATTGCAACTGACTATTGCAATAGCCGAACTGGGAGATGACTACTTGGATTGCTGTCGACACACTATCCCTATCTGATGTTTCTTGTGAGCTGCTTGGATATGTTCCACTGGGAAAAAGTGCCATATAACTTTCCATTTAATTTAGCAATATGACTGTTGAATTTTCAATCTGCTGAAGTTTCTGAATATTTTTCAGGCTTTTGTCTTCCAGATAAGCATGCAGTTGATGCACCAGACACAGCTTGATTATTATTATTATTATTATTATTATTATTATTATTATTATTATTATTAAAAAAAACCATAAACTGCTTGTCATGGCTCTTACTTGCCCATTAAGCAGCTTGCTGGATCCTGGATAACTCCCAATCTACAAATCTGCCTTCAGCTTGCTTCCAAATTGGCTGACCCACCTACCATAAATATCTCTGCCTTGTGTAGCGTGAGCTTCAATTTATTAGCCTGTGTCCAGCCCATTGACTTCAGGCACTGCTGAGGGTTGCTTCACTGTGATTTGAGGAAGAACAGATTTAATTGGGTATCATTTGCTAATTGGCGGCATCATACTGCAAAGCCTCATATGACCTCCCTTAGTAGATTAATGTAAATGTGAGACAACCTGGGAGACAAGGCAGAACTCTGTGGCACCACATAGAGTTTGCCAGATGCCAGGGGTGAACGAAGCATGAATGGTACCCGGGGCGGGGGGTGGAGCAAACCAACCATACGGTGCATGCACAGCGCCGCTACATATTGTGCATGCATGCACCATCCGTACGGAGGCAAGATTGCCTGCTTGCGGCTGCAGCCGCCACTGCCTGTACCGGCGGTTTGCTGACGGCGCCGCAAACATCTGCACAGCTCTGCTCGCTCCCTCTGCCTCACGTGCCCAGCCCTTTGCCCCATTCCATCAGAAGAGTCAGGCATTGCGTGTGCGAGAGAGGGAGAGCCACGCAGGTCGCTCTCTCTTTCCCTCTCTCTGCTCACACACGCCTCCCCCACCGAACCCCACTCCGCCCAATACAGCGGTGGTTACTCTGAGGCGGTGGCGGTTAGAGCAAGAGCAGGCGCAGGCAGGGATGGTGTGCCTTGGGGAGGCGGTGGCCTTTGCTGCTGCTGCTGCCGCCACTGCTGCCATGTCGGCTGCTGCTGCTCTTCCTGCCACCCCTCCGTCCTTGCTGTGGGGGTGAAGAGGCGGCAGTGGAGGGTGTAGCCATGAGCGGAGGATCCTTTGTACCCAGCTGCAGCAGCGTGATGGCAGCCCTGTGGGGTGCCCTCTTGTCATCCTGCCAGAGATGGTGCCGGGGGCGATGCGCTCCCTCCGCTCCCCCCTTTCCTACACCACTGCCAGATGCAAAACAGTAGTCTTCCCATTACCATCTTTTGGAATTTATCGGTCAGACAGAAGTGGAACCAGTGCCAAGGAGTGCTATGTCCAAATCTCAACCCTGACAGGAATACTGTAAGGGGTGGTGCTGAAGGCTGCCAAGAGATCCAGACAAATCAACAGTGATCCATACATTTCGTTGTATGTTGCTTACTAGCACTATCAATACACTTTCAGTCCTCGATCCAGGCTGAAATTAGTCTAGATAATTCATGTCCCATTCAAGAATCAAGGATCAAGGAGATTGGTAGGCTGCATGAATCTTGCCCATGTCCTTGGGGTGTACTACGGTAGCTGTAACTCATCCAAGTGATTGCAATTGACAGAGGCCGAGAATACCTCAGGTTAAGTGTAGACAAAGGAGCATCTAAGTTGGCACAGCTTCTCTGCCAAATTGTCTTACAAACCAAACCGCCAACACACTCTTTATCTAGAACTGCTCACCTAGATTCACATTGTGCAGTTGGTTTTATATCACTATAACTGTTAAAGAACCCTTAACTGTGGTTTGGTGAAAATTAGTTGTTGCAGATTGGTCCCCTCCTTTTAAGGAACTAGTTGCAATTTTCAGTAGGGCGTCATGGCCTCTAAAATCTGACTTGTAAGTTTACTTGAAAGACCTGAGAGATGGGAAGAGAAGGGTGAGAGCTTTTCTGAACTCATTGCATCCTACCACCTCTCCGTCTTTTGTAGCTGGGTTTGAAACTGACACTGAAAAAATACAACAGTTAAAAAAGAAGAAGTGAATAAATGAACCTCATCCATTGGGCCGTTGATTCTGTAATCTCTTCCCCTGCCCTTCCTTTTTCTCTCTTTCCCTTTTCCCTTAATGGGTGTATCTTTTTCAGATGGCAAGTCCTGCTTAGCTTTTGAGGTGTTGCTGTATTATTGTTATGGGTCTTCTTGCCTTAACATCCAAAGAGCATAGATGGTTAAAAGAAAAGAAAAGAGAGCACTTAACTTGTTGTTGTTGTTGTTGAAACAAATCAGAAAATATGCAGTAATCACTTCAGAAATGTTTGGTTCTGTCTGGATGGCAACTCTGTGCCTCTGAGGGAACTCGCTTCCCGCAGAACTGAAGTGTTGATGTTTTGTAGGGAATTGATCTGCACAGTCCTTGCTCCAAGGACACCACTGTAATCGGAGGGTAGTGTAGTGTCAGAGCACTGCACCACCTTCTGCCATTCACCTAAACTGCAGAAATGACTGCAGTTGAAATTATTCTCTTAAAGGTTAGTCTCTCTCTGGCAAACCTTTCCTGCTGCCTAGGTATTTATCTCAGCCATTTAAACTGAAGGACTTGGATTAAGCTGATAAGGGTTGTCCACACTAGCTTTTTAACAAAAGCTAAACTGCCTTTGATATGTATTTGTGACACTTCTAACCGCCAGCGTCTGCATAAAGCACTGCTGCAAACAGTAGCTGCTGAACAACCACACCAAAATCTTATCTGGACAAAAGAGGGGCTTTAGCTTTACTGCTTCAGTTTTAGATGTAACAACTGACTGTGGGCAGTGCATTTTGCTCCTGTGGTTGTTGCTGTTGCGTTTCTGTGGGAGTTGTAAGCTGAGTGGGACCCTTTGTCCTCTGTCCCTCAGCCACAGATCACTTTCTCTGGCACAAATCTTTCCCTGGCATTTTAATTCTGGCTTCTGCCTCTCCCCCTTCCTTCTTGTTTGTTGGCTGCACAGTTCTGCTTTTACACAAGCACATTCTGCAAACGGATTTAGGAGGGTGACAGACAAGCAAGCCCTTGCTTTATATCCATTTATGTGGATACAAAAATGGAAAGGTGCATGGCAACTTTGAACTGGCTCCTGTTGTAGCTGTTCCTTTAACAGTAGTTTGAACTGCAGTCATGGGCAGACAATACCGGAAGGTTCATGTCTTGGTAGTAAAGGCAACACTCTCTCTGCATGCAGAAGGTCCCAGGTCCAATCCCTGGGGCATCTTCAGGTAGGTCTTGCAAAGATGTCTGTCTGAAATCCTGGAGAGCTACTGCTGGCCAGTGGCCTGGTTTGCTTGACACAGGTAAGCCAAACTATGCTATAGCAGGACCACACAAATGTGTGGGTTCCTTTAGTAGAGCCCACAGCCACTTTGCCCATCCCTGGTATTTTTCGCTCTCAAACTTTGCTGCACTTGGCCTACCATGCTGTCCTAACAGGGACTCGTTGTTTAGCTCTGTCTTCCCTATCTATGAGCTGTTGTTGTTGTTTAGTCGTTTAGTCGTGTCCGACTCTTCGTGACCCCATGGACCATAGCACGCCAGGCACTCCTGTCTTGCACTGCCTCCCGCAGTTTGGTCAAACTCATGTTCGTAGCTTCGAGAACACTGTAGCTGAGGCTTAAAGCACAGCAGGAAAAAGGACAAGGGAAAAAAGCAAAGCAGCTGTGGGCTCCTTTTTGGACTCCCTGGTCATTTGCATGGTCCCCGTAAGCCATAGTTTGACTTATGTCATGTAAACCATACTCGTGTAGTAGGGCTGGGCGAATATCGATATATTGTCCAATATCGATATATTGTCCAAAACTGGTTTGAAGTCCACATCATGATATCGGTCTCATAGTTTTTGACCTGGCAATACATCACAAATCATGATTGTGTGTGTGTGTTTGTGTGTATGCAAAAATCACAATGTGGGAAAAACCATGAAGCCAGACAATGCCTCTACATAGTTCCATTCTTATTTCAGACATTGTGATATATCAGTACAGTATATCGCAATGTTTAGCTGGTGATATATCACAATGTTGAAAACCAGGTAGTATTGCCCAGCCCTACTGTTTGTCTACATAGCTTCATCCCTGTTTCAGACATTGTGATATATCATGATGTTTAGCTGTGGATATATCACAATGTTGAGAACCAGCCCTACAGTGTAGACTACACTGGCATAGAAAGACTAATCATCTGACTCAGTACATGGCAGTTTCCTATGGGTAAAGTTTAGGTTCTGTGCCATGCAATGCTTCACCTTTTGATTTCTGCACAGCAAATAGCTGTTAAAGTGATAAAAGCAGACTTTTTCCTAGTCTGTTTGGCAAGGAAAAGCGCACACGTGCACACACGCACTTTCTAATCAGGAAATTCGCCACTACAGACATAGCCCAAGTCTGATGAACTGCAGCTAAACCATCACAAACCCAGCTTCTTCATTTGGGCACTGTTCTATCTCACTTCCCTGTGGAGTTATAAATTTACAGATAAAACTAATTCAGAGTTTCTTCTGTTTTGATGGGGCAGAAAAAATATCTAAAAGCACTTGTGGAATAGAGTTTACTTAGGAAAAATAAGCCATGCAGAGTATAAGATCTGACCTCTCCCCTATTGGATTGCTTCTATATCTCCCTGTTTGTTTGTTTGCTTTCTTGCTTGCCTTTAAGCTAAAGGGAAAAGAAAAGGAAGGATTGTGATGTCTTTCTTCAAAATAGCCACAGTATTGATAACCAGAAACTGAATGAAAATCAGTGCGGGAGAAAATCAGTGGCCGAGGGAGTTAGGGTAGTGTAGTGAATATAGGCTGTTTATATATATTTGAGTGTATTTACTTATTGCACAAATAATATGCTATGCTAGAAATGCTACCTTTCTGTGTGCAAATCTAGTGTGCAGCCTGTCCCTAACCATCAAAATTCTCATAGCGGAATGGAAGATTTCCCAGGACACAATGTATAATCAAATGTATAATCCCCACACATGGATTCTAAAGTGGAATCTGTGCACTGCCCACCTTTTCCCTGAACGTTGGTATTGGTATTTACATAAAAATAGTACTTCAAATGATGGGCAACCGTTGCTTTTCTTCTTCCTTTCAATATTCATATTTACCCATCACTCAAGTACATCACTCAAGAGGTTTTGTGCCTGTTCCATTTTGTTAACCAAAACAAAATTGAGTTATCAGTAAATTTTTTATCCTCTTCTTGTTCAGCTCTTGTTTTGCAGTCCGCAAATAAGCTCTGGCACAAAACCTGAAAGCTTGCGGTGATTACCTTGAGCTATACTCAGAATTGACCATTTATTTCTGCTCTTGGCTTTCTTTTTATATTATTATTGCAGTTTGAATCTTGAAGTCCTCAGTTTTAAAGTGAATGGAGACTTAGTGTAGCTGACAAGTGACGCTCTTGGAATTGTTGAGCCTCATCAGATGCAGCTACTTAGCTCCAGCAGCTGAAACAGTGGCTTGTTCCATCACAGCTACAGCAGCACCTTGAACTTGACAAGTAGGGCAGATCCACCCACATCTGTCTCGCTTACTATGCAAAACTGCTTCTTTGTAGGCTCTAGTTGCCTAGGCACAGGGTTTGCAAAGCACTGATTACTGCAGATCCTGCATTGCCTCTAAGAGGTGTTGGGTGCCCTCTATGGCACAGGTTTTTTTCTGGTGGGTTTTTCTATGCCAATGCTTGTTCCTGAGTTACATTTCCCCACCCAGTAGTGGTGCATGAAGGCGTAGGGAGAGGTTATGTTTCGGAAAACAATAGTACTAGATCTTGCATATGCAGAGAGCTGCAGTGGCTAAGACCTGAACCAGCACGTTTCCCATATAAATTCTCACCTTTGCTATGAACTCATTTGTTGACCTCAGAAAAGTAGGGAAGGAGGGGTGACTGAGTGTGTACTGGAGGAATATCAACATGTCCCCCTATGACCTTTAACCTTTTTGGGTGTTAGCAAGTTTCATAAATGGTCCGTGGGAATGCAAGGACTTAGAGTGGGAGACTTGCTGTCCTGGTGGGGTGCTAGGAAAGAGTTAAAAATCTGTGGCTAGGAGTGCAATGGGAGATAGTTTTGGCACTCATTTATCTCAGGGCATGCTGAGAGAAGTCAAAGATCTCTGAGGTGGTGAACCTTTGTGTTCTCTGTTCCATTTCTACAGCCACACGGAGATAAGCAAACTGGTGGTGCACTGAAGCTATAGTTAGTCTGTGACTGCTACAAATGCATTTGAGGTACAGTATTAACCAGATATTGCAGAAAGTTTCCTTTCTCATCTGTGACACAGATCCTGGCATGTTTAATAAACCACAGTCAAAGCAAAGCATGATTTACCATAACATTGTGTGTGAATGCAGACAATGTATGTGAAATGCCTGGAATGTTCAAAAGTACAATATACACACTAAATAATTGTTATGTAATGTGCATTAGCAAAAGCAATGTGACATTTTTTGTGATAATGTCTCAAAGGCATGCTTAATTGCATGCAGGCCAGTCCATCAAATTGTTGTTCGAACATCATTTGCTGACAAGTGCTAGAAGACCAGCTTTTTAAATGGTGTTTTTCTTTCTTTCTCTGAAGCCCAGTCCACACAGAAAAGCAAATGATTTGCACAGGGAATATTCAGGTGCAGCCTCTTTCAATGTGTAAGGGGTGGTTTTTGTTTTGCCATACCCTTGCATCTTATTCTTGCAATCAATTTGTAGTCATTTGCTGATTATACTCAGATCCTGTGGTGAGCAGCATCTATACACAAACTGTGTTGCTACAAAGCGCAGTCTTTAAATCACTGAGGTTAAAGTATTTACTGCATAATGCCTGTTTGTCTGAATTGGGCTGCAATAGAGGCTGCTGGTGAAGGAAGTGGGTTCAGCTTCTCTAGTGGATATATTTGGTTTTTTAAGACTGGCACACTCCATGGAGGAATGGAGGCTCTTAATCTTGTATGAATAGCAAACAAGCTGATGTTCTCTTGAATATTACTGCTCACTGCTATGATTAGCTTGATTTACCAGAATATGTTGTTTTGCTTGCAGTTTGAAAAATGGACACTGGAATAGTTATGTATTAGTCCTGGGGATGGATTAAATTGTGCCGCATTCTAGGGCATCTTACTCTCCCTCTAAAACTGTGACCTGTTATTGTTTGGTTCAACAAGACAATTCTATTCAGATGTTCTCAAAACCTGACCATGATACATTTGGCATTTGGAGGTGCTGTCTGCTTATTTGTTTAGCAGGTTGTGGGGCATGAGGGTGTTTTCTTGGAGCATTGCTAGTATTTATTCTGCGATGTGGATATTTTCTGGTGCCCATAACAGTTTCTTAGATTTCCAGGTGGGACCTCTGGCATGTGCCCTTCTTAAAGCCCACCTATTGTGTAGGCTTCACTATGGTAAAGATGATTCTGGTTAGGAAGCTCTTGCAGTTTGCAGCTTTCCTCCCATCTTAGGAATTGGGAAGCTGGTAAACCAAAATCCCAGTGGAATTTTGAGTTGGTAGCCAGTAGCCCCCAACCCACTCACAGGTCCTTCTATGATTTGCAACAGTGGAAACAGTTGGTTCTGGCAAGTATTAACCACTCTCAATTCCAACCTGATAATTGCCACCTGCCCAGATTTTAACATGTCTGAATTAATTTTAAGATGTATTTTAATTAATTGATGTCTGTTTTTATGCATATTGTGTTGTTTTTATGATGTTAGCCGCTCTGAACCCGGCCTCGGCCAGGGAGGGCGAGATACAAATAAAAATTATTATTATTATTATTTAAGAAAAACAAGGATAGGACTGTCAAAGGCCAGCCAGGACACTTGTTATAATGGAAACCACGTGCAGAGGAAACCACAAGATTTAAGATTATCAGACGTGAGCCAGTAACCCATCATCATAGTCACCTTCAATATTTTACTTGTGAGCTTGAGATATATATTTCAGGCGACTGATAGACCCACTATGATGGATACGCAAAATAAACCTTTGTCAAACCCAGTGAGACAGTCATGATTGTGTGCGTGTGTGTGTGTGTGTGTGTGTTGAAAGGATCCTGAATGGAACTGAAAAATATTCAACCCATTGTAGTCAATTTTCAGGTAAATATGCTTCCTGTCTGTTTAGCTAGACTGACAGCAAAAGCAAGTTATTGACAAAGCTTTTGTTTTATATAAATGGAAGATTATGTATTCCCACAATGACACATGTATTTGTATGTATGTATTTTCATGGGAAATTACTTAAGCAAAGCACTCTCCTCTTTCTTGTACTCCCTGTTCTGATTAAGTCTGACATAGCTATCCAGGTGTATATTTGGATTACTGAATTACCCTTTCCAGAAAATTCAGGACATTTATTGTTCCTTTATTTCTTAGGCTGTAAGCCTGCCATCCATCATCACTCACCATATTCTTTTTTTAATCAAAGCAACTCTTATTATAAACATTGTCCAAAAGACTGTCACCTTTGGATGATGTACAGCACAAGCCCCTCATTGCTTTGATGTGTTTCTAGAGCAGAAAACTCTTGAGCTTATAATGCACTAGCAAAATATATTTTGCTTAATAATCAATTATCATCAAAGCTTCTTCCACATCAGTATCTGTTCCCATTTCATCAGAAGAAATATTCTGCTACCAGAAGAGAGAATGAGGGAAGGGATAGAGTATATATACAGGTATATATAAAAGTCAGATGACTAATAATAATAATAATAATAGTAATAATAATAATAATAATGGCTGCCTGACTTGGTTGCCCCAACTACTCTGTGTGGCTTTCAACAAATTAAAATGTAGTAAGATAGCAACATTTTAAAAACAACTTCCATATACAGGACTGCCTTCAGATGTCTTCTAAAAGTCAGATAGTTTTTTTATCTCCTTGACATCTGATAGGAGGGCGTTCCACAGGGCAGGTGCGACTACCAAAAAGACCCTCTCTCTGGTTCCCTGTAACTTCACTTCTCACAATTAGAGAACTGCCAGAAAGCCCTTGGAGCTGGATTTCAGTGTCTGGGCTAGATGATGAGGTTGGAGATGCTCCTTCAGGTTATGTAGGGCCAAAGCCATTTAGGGCTTTAAAGGTCATCACTAAAACTTTGAATTATGCCTGGAAACATACTGTATATTAGTATTTGTATCCTAATATATTGGGGACTAATCTTGGGACCGCTGTGCATCAGTTTGTGTGGAGAGATTCTGGAATCAAATAAAATTCTTAGATGAGGATGGAACTAGAAATTATGACATCACTTTATGGGTTGTATTCAGCTAACTCAGGCATAGGCAAACTCGGCCCTCCAGATGTTTTGGGACTACAACTCCCACCATCCCTAGCTAACAGGACCAGTGGTCAGGGATGATGGGAATTGTAGTCTCAAAACATCTGGAGGGCCAAGTTTGCCTATGCCTGAACTAGCTTATTGTGCTAGTGGAATCCAATGCAAGGATCACTATTAATACAACAGGAATTTCCCCCCTCTCCTCCCACCCCTACACGTGCCCCCAGAAAAAGGAAAATCCTTGTGTTGACGGAAGCTTAGCCTTGGTGTACTACATTGAATGGGCTAAGGAGATTGGGTTTGATATACGGTTGCATTATTATTATTTTTTGCCAGAAAACCTATGTTTATGATGCCAAGTTCTACCCTGAAGCAATAATGATAACAATATCCTCTTTTTTTTTGTATCTTTCAATGAATAGTTATTTTTCTCAAAAGTGTTTTGTGGAGACTTGTCCTTCCCTCTTTCTCATCCCCCCCGCTCTAATCTATCTATTGGGAGCTTGTGAAACTCCTTGAAGGGTGCTTAATTCTCCCATTTTTTATTTTCCAAGCTGTTCTAAGGAACAGAGGTTTAATTTAAGGCTAACGCTTCAGGCTATTGAGGATGTCTCAGCTCCTCCTGCTTGTTCCAAAACCATGAGTCAGAGCCTGCACCAACTGCTCTGTTAGTGTCAGCTTCCAGCTCCAAACTGAAGTTGGGAGCAGTTAGTCACATATAAAAAATGCATGGGAATGGATGTGCATCCATATGCCACCTTGGAGATGTCAGGCAGGCCTCTCTTTAGGCTCCGATGCATCTGACTGAGACATTTGTAGCTCCCAGACATGGGAAGATTTTATTCTACCCTGTGTGTTTGTGTGTGGGCAGGGGGCGGGGGTTTGGCTATGTAGCCAGTTTACTACAGCTTAAAGGTCTTTATCCTTTGGTAAAGGTAAAGAGACCCCTGACCATTAGGTCCAGTCATGACCGACTCTGGGGTTGCGCGCTCATCTCACATTATTGGCCGAGGGAGCCGGCGTATAGCTTCCAGGTCATGTGGCCAGCATGACAAAGCCGCTTCTGGCAAACCAGAGCAGCACATGGAAATGCCGTTTACCTTCCCGCTGTAGCGGTTCCTATTTATCTACTTGCATTTTGACGTGCTTTCGAACTGCTAGGTTGGCAGGAGCTGGGACCGAGCAACGGGAGCTCACCCCATCACAGGGATTCGAACCACTGACCTTCTGATCAGCAAGCCCTAGGCTCAGTGGTTTAACCACAGCGCCACCTGGGTCCCTGCAAATTGCAATATGGGTACTATCCCCCCACCATATATGTCTTCCTTTTGCCTTCTCTCTCTAGAAAAGGAGACTAGAACTCCAATACTTTGAATAGGTATATCCAGGGAGCACATTTTAGCAAGCTCAGCTTTGCATTGTGAGGTGAGGAGAGTGTGCCCTTTCCTGGTCAGGGATAGCTTGGCCACTGTGACCCATCCTTTAGTGGACTGTTGTAATGTGCTCTGTGCGTGCCTTCCCTTGTGGCCATTCTGGAGGCTGCAACTGGTGCAGAGTGCTGCAGTCCAAGTAGTGAATGGTGCTCCTTATTGGGCACAGATCACACCAATAACACACAGATCACACACTGCCTGCCTATTAGTCACCAAGCCAGTTTTAAGCTTCTGTTAATAACATACAAATCCCTGAAGAACTCTGGACCAGCTTACCTAGTAAGGGCACTTATGATCAGCTAATGGAACCTGATTAGTTTTGCTGCGGCCTGATGATCACCAGCCAATTCAGCTTGTCCTCCCTGTTGAAATACCAGAGGCCCCATCCGTGTTGGCATTCCGTAGGCTCCTGAAGACACACCTATTTAGGCAAGCATTCCCCAGATCTGAACTTGTGATTGTATTGTTTTAAATGTTTTAATTATTATATTATTTAACTGTTCATTTTATTGTATATTTTAACCAAGGGTGTTTCAATATTGTCTGTTTTAATTATGTAATGATTTTATAGTTCTAAATAACTTAGAAGCCATTTTGGCATAAAAGTAGTATATCAATCATTCATTCATTCAGTCAATATTAATAATAATAATAATAATAATAATGGCCATTTCTCCTGCTCTCTGTTTTCTTCTTTCCGCTGTTCTTCTCTCCCTTTGCTCTTGACCAATACCAGTAGAAAAAAAAGCCCATATAAGGATAAAAGGCCCAGCAAGCTTTGGCAACCACAATGCATGGCCCAATCCAAGTTTAACGTGACTGCGTTGGTATGTTTCTATACTTTGTGACATTTTCAGCAGGAAAATCTGATCCTCTTCCAACATGATAGAATTTTAAGCTTACCTTGGAATAAGCCGCACTGAATTCAGTAGCACATACTTCTGAGTAGACATGTTTAGGATTGTGCTGTGACAGATGCATATGCACTGAACCATGGATGTTTTTTGATATGCACATTTCAGGTCAGTTGCCGGTGAAATGAGTTTCAGTAGAGCACTACAGCTGAAATCTGCATAACTGCATACAAGGTTTGCCTCTGTGTAAAAAGAGCAATTGATATCTATGGAAGGGGGCCATATGACAAGATTATTTTGTGGGTAGGAGGGTCTGTTATGATGCCAAATATAACTCTGCTGGTAACTGAGTCGCACTAAAGTCCCTGCCGGGGGTGGCGGTGGGAATGTTGAACCTCTCTCTATTATTCATTTGAAAGTATCTTCATCCCATTGTCAAAGTCTGAGCCGTTGTTGGATTTCATAAAATCATAGCATGAATCATGTAATTACTGTATTATGATTAGCTTTATTAAAGGACTGAACATATTTTTAAGGTTTATGACAAATGAAAAGAAAATGAAATGTGAAGGAATAGTTTTCAGGCAGAACAGTGACATTCAATATTTAAATGAACACCATCATTGTTGGGTATTTCTCTCACATGAGATTAGTTCTCAATGGAAGAGCTCTGTACCATGACTTCGCTAATTCAGTCTAACCACCAAATAAGTGAAACTGGTATTAGAAGCTAATGCCTCTTAACATACATAGAGCCTTCTGCATGGGGATGCATTACAAAAAATCAGAAGCCAGCCAGTTATTAAAGGGAAGCTTTTAATATCTGAAGGACTATTGTATTTTGTTGGAAGCCACCCAGAGTGGCTGGGGAAACCCAGCCAGATGGGCAGGGTATAAATAGTATATTATTATTATTATTATTATTATTATTATTATTATTAATTATTAAGCCAGTGTGTAGTTTCACTTATTTCTTTCCATGCTAGAAATCAACATGAGGAACTATGCCAGGGTTTCCGAAACTTGGATTGCCAGCTGTTTTTGGACTACAACTCCCATCATCCCTAACTAGCAAGACTGGTGGTAAGGGATGATGGGAACTGTAGTCCAAAAAAAAACAACAACAGCTGGAGACCCAAGTTTGGGAAATGCTGCAGTTTATTTTAAGACTCAAAGGTAGACAGAGTGCTGCCCATGGAGCATGTTCTTCTCCACATTGGCAAAAAATATGCATTGGATTGTGCTGCAGCGTGGCGGGGGGCATTGCACCACCGTCACAAGACAGTTCATACCCATCTGGCACAATGGCTTGGGTTGACGCTGCTATGAGAGCCCCCAATGGTTAGTAGAAACCGGAAGCTGTGTTGGAGCCCCGTGGTGTGGGTGCTGAGCCCCCACAATTTTTTGGTGGGGGCTCAGGCCCCCAGGGCCACCTAGAGTTGGTGCTGGTGCATGAGAAGCTCCAGTAGGCAGGGGGAATGGGCAGAAATTACTTCTTGCCTTCAGTTAGTGGAGGCCTCTGCTAGATAAGTGACTTTTCTATAAAAAGGACACAACTGAATACAACCTCATAGCTTTATATTAGTATTACAAATCTGAATTAGCTGATTTTTACATACTGTTAAGTTTAAATACTGCTCTGGTGATATATATATATAGAGAGAGAGAAAGAAAGAAAAATGTACAGATGTATATCTCTAAGAGCAGCAAAGAAACTGAGAAGAATAAAGTGAATCCTTATAATGATGTGAACCACACAAATATAATTAGGCATAAAGGTAAAGGGACCCCTGACCATTAGGTCCAGTCGTGGACGACTCTGGGGTTGCAGCCCTCATCTCATTTTATTGGCTGAGGGAGCCGGCGTACAAATTCCGGGTCATGTGGCCAGCATGACTAAGCCGCTTCTGGTGAACCAGAGCAGCGCACGGAAACGCTGTTTACCTTCCCGCTGTAGCGGTACCTATTTATCTACTTGCACTTTGACGTGCTTTCGAACTGCTAGGTTGGCAGGAGCAGGGACCGAGCAACGGGAGCTCACCCCGTCGCAGGGATTCGAACCGCCGACCTTCTGATCGGCAAGCCCTCGGCTCTGTGGTTTAACCCACAGCACCACCTGCGTCCCATAATTAGGCATACACAGCTTTAATGCAAGGACTCGATGTAATAGGCAATTATGTAGGGATAAATATGAAAATATGCTGAAATTTATGAAATATCCATGGTATGGTAGATTCTGATTGATTTCTAGGTAAATATAGATCCTTTTGTTATATTGGATGAATAGTAAAACTAAATATAAAATGAAACATTGTTGGAAGTAGTAGTAATAAAAAGAAATTGACACGAAACTCTAAATTCATTAGGCTGTTAAAAGAAACCTCTTTGAGGCTCCATTATGATTGTTCTGGCCTCTTTCCCCAATTCCCAAATAAGTCCTAAATAAGCAGAAGTATCTTTCCTTACGTTGCTTTTCAAGAATATGCGAAATACCCAGGACCCACATTCACCATTCATTAATCAAAGTGCATCACATATGGAATCGTTCCAATCATGGCATCAAAGCTTAAAGCATTTCAGATTTCTAATATACATTTGGAAATTGAATTGGAGACTGGAGCCACAGTTCGAGTCATATTTATGTGAAACACAGTATAATTCTCACAGTATAATTTACTCAGAAATAAGTCCCACTGAGTTCAATGTGTCTTACTCCATGGCCAGACTACACAGGGCAGGATTGCATCCTTAGTCTAACTTAGCTCAACATGGCTAGTACATAACACTGTGTTTTCATTGCAGCCTCATGCATTTAGCTGCATGGGGCTTTCGCCTGGAATCCTAATCATGGTTATTATGAAACAGAGCCCAGACAAAACTTTGCCAGTTTGCAAATTTTGGATTTTGGATTTTGCTGTCAACACATTTTATGGGGAAAAAATGGCATCCACATTCCAGAAGGCAGCATAGAGATTCAAAATGAGATTCTTTGCAAGCCATCTGTAACACATTTGCTGTTGCTTTGTGTAACGTCACAGGAAGCCAAGCTATGGCTTTCCATGAATGAGGAAGAACGCTGGTGCGTACTGCTCAAATTACCCCTGCCCCTGTCCTCTCTGTGTTGCTCTGGGAGGAAAGAAACTGGAGCACCGGCTTAGCTTGTGGTTTGTTTCTCTCCGAACAAATTTTCAAGAAAAAGGTAGACTAGGAACTTAAAGTGCAGTGCTCACCAGAACTAAGATATGTTCCCTCCATGATTAAGTAAGTTGTGGGCTCCTGGTGATCAGCAGATGGATAGTTGGATACAGATCTGGGAAAAGAGGGCTCAATTGCCACATTTTCCTGTTTGAATATAGTGAGGGGCTGTGATTTTTTTAAACTAACCACTGTTGAAAATAACATTTGTTAAACAACCAGAAGCCTTCCTGTTAGGTATTTTAGGTCAAGATCTGCCGAAAGAGAAGAGGACACTATTTATGTATGCTACTACGGCGGCGAGAATTCTGATAGCACAAAAATGGAAGACTGGAGAAATTCCAACTAAAGAACAATGGCAAGAGAAATCGATGAACTATGCAGAACTGGGAAAATTGACGGACAGACTTTGAGAAAAGGACAACAGTGACTTTGAAAAAGAGTGGGAACCATTTATAATATATTTGCAGAAACAAAGGAAGACTATTGACTTGATGGTAGGATTTAAATAAACACTCACATCTTTATTAACCAAGAACATTTAAAATAACAAAGAAATGATATAGTGGACTTTTAAGAAACAGCAGTATGCAAAAAGGAGGAAACAAACCAGAAGTGGAAGCTGGGGGAAGCCCGGGAGGGAAGGGAAGAGGTGATGCGATATAAATGTTATTGGCACGAGATGTATGTAATGATAGAAAAAGAAAAGTGAATAAAAATTTAATAATAATAAAACAAACTAACCACTGTTGGAGTGCTGAAGGAAGAGAGGGGTTGAGTGGGGACAATTCACAGGCTTGCCATTTGCCACTGTCTGGCTAAAGCATGGTGGAGGAAGCCAAGAACAAACTTCCAAACCAGCCCTTCTGAAGTGGAGGGTGCTATATTTCTATATTTGCCTTTATGCATCATATATACAAGAAGTTTAGTGTGTTCACCCATTCGACGGGGAACTCCCAACAGCTTTTCTGAACCAGGCAAGGGCAGCTGGTAAGCATGCCAAGCATTAGATAAACAAGTCATCATGGCTTGTTTGCTCATCTGTAAGAAGATTTGTAGTTTGTTGAAGAAACCATGGTTAGAACAAACTGTGCCGTAGTTTCAAATGCAAGTGCAGCCATCGTCTCACATACAGGCAGGCACTGTTGCATACCAAGACTGCCCCCTCGCACATTTAGGAGCGAAAACCGTTTCTCTGTGTGCAGGTTTGAGAATATTTCCTGCTGTCAACAGTTGCTTGCGTATTGTGGGGTGCTGATCTGGAGGGTCCCCAACCTCAAGGGGCTGCTGTTGAAAAGATGAGAAGCAGACAATCCCAACATGCATTAACAGAATAGCACCCATAGTACTTTGGATCCTGGTCTACCTATCTTGCTTAGTATTCAATTGCATGCAGCAGTTTTGATTGTCAAGGAATAGTATTTAATGTCAAGGATGGGTGGGAGTAGCAGTAAAAATTGTCCGTACTGCATCCGTCTCAGCCTTTTAAAAGTTGAGGCATGATGATTTTAGACAAGCTTTTTACTTCTGAGGAGAGTCCCTTTCCCAGAAAAGGGAGATTATCAATGTTAAACCTGCAGCTGCCAGTGAGCCAGATGAATGTGGAGCTTTTACAGTGTTAAATGGGGAGCTAGAAGTCCGGATTCAACGAGCATTAGGTAGTTATGGCAGTTATATAGAAAGGAGGGGCATTTCTGGTCCATGCCAATTTTGTATGTGTTTATTCACAAGGCTGTTTTGTCTCATTTGCACATTAAAATGCATCTAAACATGTATTTTATATCATTGTATTTTATATCAGTGTATAATACTTTATCCTTAAAAAACCATTTTGGTATGGTTTTTGAGCTGATAACTCTGTCTCAAAATTTAGAGAGACACAAAATCTGAAGGGTAATTAAGTTCTGATCCATCTATTAGTCTGGGAGGTGTGAATTAGGTCAGTTTGCTTGAAAATACAAATCTGCATTGCTATGAAGAGATGTCTGAATATGGAATAGCGAGAAAAAAATTGCATTGTGTTGAATGTGATTATGTTATGCTGCAGTAGCATGCACTAAATGTGTTTAGGGCTGGGCTTATTATCTCACCATCTCTTCAAAGTTAAAGAAGGAAAAAAATCAGTCTGAATGAAGATGTGACTTCCTTTTTAGGCCAGGGGCCGATTTTCTGTTTTCTCTTTCTTGGCAGGCGTGCAGAAACCTCATTGACTTACTCAGCAGGGCCCAATAAATCATTGTGCCTCCCTCTTGAAGGTGGGTTGCTGAATAGGAAGATTCACTTTTGGCAAGTGGAGATTGAGCAGTTTTGGGTTTTGTCTTGTGGAAGAAGAGGCAGACGTAGGAAATTTATTTCTCAACAGGGTTCAGATAAACAACACCATGTTGCCTTTGCAGCTGGGAAATTGGGGTGTTTTTCTCCCCAGCAGAAAGACATAAAGGCATAGAAGTATCTTCTTCATTCTTGGCACTGCAGTGCTTAGTTAATTAGAAGACCCTAGTCTCCAGCTGTTTGCATTAGAGCAAGGTAGTCTAGAAAGCCTGCAACAAGCAGGTCACTGGATCTATGGTTGGTTGCTCAAACAATGGAACAGTGAGGAAAGGAAGGATTGATTGGGGAAAAAAACCCGGTCAGCTGAAAGCAGTTCCAAGTGGATTGATTTTATTTGATTTACTGTGTGAATTGGGAGAATGTGGCTGCTCTTTTAAGGTTCTTCATCTAAACACTGTGTTGAAGGACCATGACACTTTAGTAGTCCTTCAACACAGTAATTAGTTCTAGCCAGGTATTCTTTCCCCCCCAAAGGATGACATGAAAGAGTAATTTCAAATAGTTTTGCAAATCACAGTTTGGAATTGATCCTGGTTGGAGGGAAACCATATATTAGAAGAAAAAAAGAGCATAAGAGTCTGAGGTATATTCCAGCTTCCCCGAAGATGATTTGAGGCCTGAACCGTGCAATAGAATTGGTAGGTCTGTGCAGGGTGGTATGAACACAATTCAGTGCATATTAGAATCTTGCTTATAAATTGACCCTGTTTCTGAATGAGTTCTTGTTTTTCAGGCTGTGAATCCCAAAATAGCAGGCATCTGATTCAACACCCACTGTTTTGTGCTCCTTCCTCTTCCTTTCTTCCCTTTAAATACACATCAAATTTATGAGCAAATGTCTTTCAGGCACATAATGAAGCCTCCCTGTTTTGTGCTTCCAAGATGTTAGCATGTGATAACAGGCTTCATAGGTAACTCAGTAATATGACCCTTTTCTATTTAGCTGCACTCTCTACATACAAATGAAAACACCTGAAGGTATAAATGCAATTTTA
This sequence comes from Zootoca vivipara, assembly GCF_965207765.1. Lineage (NCBI taxonomy): Eukaryota > Metazoa > Chordata > Lepidosauria > Squamata > Lacertidae > Zootoca > Zootoca vivipara. The sequence continues at coordinate 24,428,998 of NC_142587.1, read as the reverse complement.
CATACTGCTGATTTGTGGAATCTTAATGACACCCAAAATGCAGTGAATAAAAATAATGAAGCAATCTGTAATAAGGGAAAGTTTATCTTTAAGTCCTTTCAGAATGCCCAGGAGGATTTTTCTCGCAATCTTTGGTTGGATTAAAAAGGATTTTTGACTAAATTCTGAGGCTACTACAAGGGAGAATGGCTGACAATCAATTGTGATCAAATCAATGCGCTGATTTTTAGAAAGGAACGTAAGAAATATAAACATGCTCTAGAAGGGCATGTAAAACAACAAATTGACAGCTGTAAATTTTGGGAGTTAGTTTTGGTGTACTCTGTCCTGGTTGTGCCAGATCTAAAATACTGCTTTGGGTGCACTGAATATTCCAGCTGCATTATGGAAGTTCTGCTATACAAAAGGAGGCCAGCCCAGGAGCAATCAGTGGGGAAGGGTGCCAAGATAGCTTGTTCTTCCAGAACCAGAGTAGCTGCCATTTCCCAGGAAGTCAGTGTCATGCGGGCCAATCCAGCACTCCCAGTGATGTTTACACACAGAACAGGCCTCCCTGCAGCCTCTCTCCCTGTCTGCTGGTACAGGGCCGTCTTAAGCATATCTGGCGCCCTGGCGCCGTGGTCCGAAGATCCCTCCGGCGCCCCCCTTGCCTCGTTTCCCAGCACGGCTTTCTGGTGGACGCAGCGCGGCTGCCATGGGCGCAGCCGTGCAGCGCCCCCCTGGCAGCCCGGCGCCCTGGCACTCTGCGCCACCCAGCCTTGCCGTAGGGGCGGCCCTGTGCTGGTAAGTGGCAGTGATTCTGCTGCTGGAAAGCCAAGTGTGTTGTGTTGCCCCTCCTCAAAAACTATTCCATATACCTTCAGGTTTCGAAGGGGTGTGCAAAACCAATACTGTACTGTACTAATGGAATATAGCTTTGGATACTGGGCATTAATGGATCCATAGAGAGAATGCAAACCATTTCTTTGAGAAAGCTCTTTTGTGTCCCCAGTGTAGCCTCTTGCACTTTGAAGCAGGCATTTCCTCTTTGGAAACAACTTTGTGGTCCCTTGCAATTGGTTACTGTCTGTATTTTATTCTCAATAGATCTGAATCATCTATCCCTGCCTGGATTGGCTTGATTAATTATGCTTGCTCCCGGCTAAAATTAGTTAACAAAGTTAATGCCATTGGCTATTCACTACCTCATGTTCTGCCACTCGTGTTCGAAAAAAAACAAAGTGCAGTGTTAAAACAGAGCCTTCTAGATTTTAACTTGAAAAATTTATTAGCTCTGGCAAACAGGGTCTGCACACCATTATTCCTTGGTCTAGCCCTTAGCAGTGATTATGTACCTGCTAGATATTTAGGAACAATAAATATTCCTAGATACAGGAGAGCATTTTTTAAAATGTCTAGGTTCAGTGCTCTGTCATCAGCAGTTACGGAAGATTGATTTACCGGGCTGCCTTGGCACTTGAGAATTTGCCTTTGCAAAAGTAGCTCAGTCGAAACACTAGCCCATGTTCTCGCTGCAGTTTTATAGGGATGTAAGATCCTGTTTGATCTTCCCAATATTTTTCCATGCTTGGGGAACTTAGATGAATTCTACAGTATACATACATAAGATCTCTGAAAATATAGCCAAGTTCCTTGCTGTAGCCATCGAAACTGGGTCACAGTTATTAAAAGAGAAGATAAATTCTGAGTCAAAATTATCTCACTCACTTTTAACTATTCCTATTGGCGCAATAAGGATGTTATTATATAATCATTCTAAACGGCAGAATTTGTGTGTATCCATACACTATTTCCTAGGGCCGTAGTATTTGAAGGGATTGCCACCTTCCATTTGATTGTGCCCACTTACTGAGATAACCTGTGAAAACCAGGCTCCAGGCATTTCAACCTTGTATAGAAAGGCATTTTGCTTCAAGGGCTCATTTTATTTCATATGAACTAAACCTAACTGCCTGGCAGTTTAGTCACCTACTAGATTGCATATGATCTTGGAGCTAGAAATATGAATGGCCTTGGAAAAGAAGAACTGGGAAAACATAAACATAATTTTTCAATGAAAATATAGACATACTGTATATACAGTACATTGTAGAACAAGAGTGGGGAACAGGGCCGAGCTCCCTCACCCCAGGTGGGCTGAGCTACCCAGTTGCCAATCCCTTGATGTCCGCATGATGTCAGGTGGCAATACGTAACTGCTGATCAGCTGATCAGTACTTATATAGCAAGCCTCACTTGAGGCAGAGAGAAGCTGCATTGCAACCAATGAAGTGCAGCCAATTCCAGTGGGGCCTTTTTACTACTTTGAAGAAACTAGAAGCAAGTACAGTACAGTACCGGTATTCCTGTACTTACCTTCCTTTTGACCTGGCCCATAAGCAGAGTGGGTCTTACTTTTGACTAGATGTGCATAGGATTGCAGTGTAAATTTGAAGTTTATATGCTAAGATATAAAGGATGAATTTTATGTTGTTAAAGCAGTGAAATAAGTTTAGGTTTGGTGGTAAAACAAATATTGTATACATTTCAGGTTCCCCTGGAAATGAATTGTGGGGGTGGTCATGGGGAACAGTCCCCTCTTCCTGCATGGATTTAATGTTTCTGAAGATTTTAAATCATTATACATGGGCACTTCAGCACGCATCTAGGTACAAATGCAAACTGTATCTTGGCAGTCTGAATCTCAAGGGTCTATTTACATGCTCTTCAGTGGGCGTGAATGATTCAGATTGACTTTGCAACAGACCAATACCATGTTTGGAGCCACTGCCTCCTGCCACCCTAAGGAAAGTCTCTTGCTTTCCTGACATGTATGCATTTCATCTAATTCTCTTAGGCCTCACTGATATGCGTGACATACTTTTCTCAGTTATGCCAGATAAAAACTCAAACTAAGGAATTGGGAGGGGGTGGGATCCTTTAGAAGTCAGTTTTTTAAAGGCAGATTTTAGTCACTTGCATCTGCAGCCCCTGCCTCTTGAAAATTCAGCTAGTGTCTCTCTCCTTTCGAGGCTTTGGCTGTCACATAAACCCTGATATTAGTTTGGTGTGTTTGCCTTGTTTCCTTAGAAATCTTTCTGAATGATGCCCAGTAAAGGAAACTTACCACCCTACATTTTCGAAGGTGTAAGCTATAAATGAAAAATGTTTTGACATAATTATCGAAATTTAAATTGCACCCTTCATCTAAGTGTCCCTCTTCTAGTTAACCTAATGTTTACTTACAATCCCTAAATGGCCTTTGTTGCAATTATTCATTGCTCATTATGTTGAGGCAGTGTCAGGTCTCAAGGCTGCAGCAGATCCTGAAAGTGGGACATATTCTGGGGTGTCAGGATTCAAGTTACACATCATTGAAACTCAGAGCCCTGGCAGAAGGAAGGAGTTGCAATAAGACTAGCTAGGTCGGCAAGGTGTCATGCACTAAGGCTTGATGTCTGAAAGAGTCCTAGGTCAGGGCTTTGCTTTGGGACTAAGGAGTGGTTGCTCAGCCAACTTTTGCTGAGGCCCTACTTGCCTTTTCCGACCCCTCACTCATGGTACCTTTTAAAAGGCTGGTTGAAATCAAGTGTCCAAATGATAATATGAAGAGATAATTCAAATTCTACTTGTTTGCCTGGACCGCTTAAGATCTCTGCCTCCTGATGTGTGGTGGTTAGTCTAAGCCAGGATTTCCCAAACTTGGGTCTCCAGCTGTTTTTGGACTACAGCTCCCATCATCCCTAGCTAGCAGGACTGATCTGGGGCCTCAGTTATTTGGGAAGCCTTCCAGCAACGGACCCTATATACAGGCTTGCTATGAAGCTTGTGATTGGAATGGTAGCACTTTCTTCTCTATGTGGTCTTAGCACTTTCCATGAAAGAAGAGTGGTTTTCCAGGCTGCTACTGGCTGTGTTTTGGTTGTTAGATTTATGTGGGTGGAAGCACAAGTCATTGCCATTATAATTATTGGATAGGGGGAACTTGCCTGATGTGATTTCAATGGCATATCCTCTTTCCCTGCATGGCCCTCACTGCTTCCCTTGCAAAAGAGTTGTCCGGCTCCTCAGTTTGGGCTGTCAGGGGATTCAAGCCTTGCCTGAAGCAAGCCCTGAATTCATGTTTTCTTCTAAGTACTGATCTATGGGAAACCTTGCGGACTCTTGTGTGTTTCCGCCTTGCTTTTCAGAAGGGTACGTGGAACGGATTAAAGCGAAGTCATAGGATGGTGTTTGCATCCTAAACGTCTCATTCTGGGGAATCTTGCTGTAAGATCCCCCCCCCCCCGAGGTCATTGTTTGATATTTTCAGTTTGTGAGCATGCTGATGTTCAAAACCGGGAGTATTCAGAAGTTAAAAGTTCCATTGTCTAGGACTCTGCACCTGCACAGTTATTGAATTAGTTTGTCATAGAATCAAAGTATTATCACAGTGACTGCTGTTATGAATGGGCTTTCTTCTTCTTCTTCTCTTGTATATATTTGATATCTTCATAGATACGTCACAGATCACCGCTCCTGTTCTCATTTTATTATTTATATCTACTGTATATACTTTGTGGCTTGTTGGCCCCACTGCATATTGCCCGCCCCATGTCCCATATGCATATTTTCTCTGTGTGTGTGCACACGCAACCCCACACTACTCCTACTGACTGGAGATAATACTTCATGTGGCTAATTAAATCAGCACTGGCTCACAAAAGCATATGCCACAATAAATTTGCTAGTCTTTTAGAAGCCACAAAATTCTTACTAGCTTTTTTTTTTTTTGCAAAAGGCTTACATGGCTTGCCCCCTCCCCAAAATTTGTCATTTTAAACTGCCTAATACATTCATATTACTTCCATTTGAATACCTGGGACTTTGTTCTATGGCTACAGCTGATGTGGATAATTTTATAGTGAACATTTAACCCACCCAGATGTTTGGCTCTAATGAAAGGGGGGGAAAAAGAAGTTTTGTCCATGACCTCAGTATGGGACCTCATATGAGAAAGTCTCATCTTTTTGAGACTTATTCTAATCATATGTCATGTTTGTTTATGCCAGCAGTCCCCATTGACCTCTTCAGCTTACTTTAGATTTTGTAGATTCAGACACATCTCTAATTTTAAGCATTAATCATATTTGACATTTGATGTAGATTACGTGGGAGGCAGCATGCAAGTGCAACCCGCCAAGCACAGCTGCGGCGCAGTCTTAATTTTTGAAATGGAATAAACCAAAAGTTATCTCCATTGAAGTGAATGGAGAATGTATACCCACAACACTGGGTGGTTTGCACATAACATCTCCAGCTTTTGGAAGGTAAACTCTATTGGAATAATTTTTTTTTTGAACCACGCTGCTTATCCTGGCACTTGCCCAGTTTCATTGCCATTTATGGGCTGTGTTAGGGCCTGTTTACAAATGGATCTGGCATATGTATGATACATACAGCAGGTTGGCCTTGAATGGCCCCACTCAACCCTACAGAGAAACTTTTCTGTAAAATGGCATCTATGCGCCTAAATTGCCTACTGCCAGGGACTCCCAAGGTTTGAGCTGGGAGCCCCGTTGTCTGGTACTAATTGGTTGGATTACCAGGGATTATTATGTGCTCTCTTCATATTCAAAGGGAGTGTGGATTTGCAACATCAGCCCTTGTACGCAGTTGCTCGTATGATGCTTATGGACTGGAATGGCCTGGTCAAAATTCTAGGAAACTGGCTATCAAGCCCTGCCTGAACAACAAAGCAGTTCCTCTACAATTCACGCTCCAGTTTCCCATTGCTGGTTTCTAGCACCCAGGTCATGCAATCTGTTTACACCCCATGACACATGTGTAGAGATGGATAATGAAAATTAGTTTTGTTTATGTTCAAGGTGATTAAGAATAATAATAGAACCATAGGGATGGAAGTGATCCCAAGGCTCATCTAGTCCAACCCCCTGCAATGCAGGAGTCAAAGAAGGGAGGCATGCAGTTTTGGTAAGGACCAATGGTTATTGCAAATATGTGAAAATGACCTTCCTGCTAAAACTGTCAACTTTGACCACTGAGCTGTAACAGGGCCTTCCTTAACACTCTTGATTTTTAACAAATCTGTATCCCAATGACATTGCATTTGAGAGGGGTTCCTGGGGGAAATTAATAAAGCTTTGGTGTGCTTCTCATCCTGACAGAATTTGGTTTTTTTTTTAATAAGCTCACTAAGTTAATATAAACTAGTTTTGCCTATGAGCTTAGAGGAATATACTTGCAGAGCTGCAATAGTCCTGGAAAAAAGACAATATGGAGGAAGCTAAATAACTGCAGGCAAATTAATAAATACAAGAAAATAAATAAATAAATAAATAAATAAATAAATAAATAAATAATAAATGTTTTAATTCCAAAAAAGTTACATTAATGGATTTTATTACATAGGAAAAAGGAGATTAGTAACAGAAGCATGTTACGAATACCAATAGTGACTGATTTTCTTGAGTGACCATTATTTTCCCTCCAGTTTTCACTTCACCTGCTGTGCAGCTTGAAGTATACAGAAATTAATATAACAAGTGAGGCAAATGGGATGCATTCTTTGTGACAATATAACGCTTCTTGTAGGTGATGCTTTTTAACTCTCTTCGTTTGTGTGTGCATGCATGCATTCATGGTATGTGTGCGCGCTCATTTCATGCTTATCAGCATCTAAAAAGCCTTAACTTGGTTTCATGAATGAAAGGGGGGGAGGGGGGAATCAGCTTCTGGTTATCACAGAGCTATGTGTTTTTAACAGGATGTACAAGCAGCAGCTTCCTTAGAAATAACAAAAATGAAACAGGCAGGCAGTTCAAATACAGGCAAGTGACTGTTTTGCGTATGTCCAATTGATGTGCGACCGCCGATGCACACATTGCTTTTTTTAACCCTGAAAGTTGGGGGGGGGGGAACGGTGACCTGCTGAAGCATGCGGTAACCTGGAACATAACCCCCACATAAATGTAGTTGTGCGTAGAAACAAGTTTGTACAACAACTTTGTAAAAGGATAATTGATTGCCCTTTTGAAATGCTTTAGTATAAGATTGCATGACGATGAAGCTGTTTCCTTCTAGTTCTTCTCCAGGGGTCATCCTCAGTTACTGTCAGGATAGTGGAGAATGCCTAATTTCTATGTCTTTTGATTGCTCCAGCCCCTGTTCTTAGGACTGTAGGAACAGCAATTCACACTTCCACATGGAAAGGCAGAGAAAAATATGACATTTGTAAGGCTTAGCCTTACTGTTTGCAAGCATCTGAAGAGGCTTATAGTGGAGTGCTGTTCCTCACAGCTCACTTTCAGAATTTGTAATGGCATCTGTCCCATTATCCTCATGCTGATGCCACCAGTAATGATTGCTGTAACAGCGGTGGGACCTCAGAATCCGTCATTTTAAAGGAAACTGTGTTGCCCATTCAGAGGTTTCTAGACACGTATGTGAATGAGTATGTTTGTGAGGAGGCTGGCTGTGTTGATGCTCTTCAAACGCTTAAGTGCTCTCTTTTCTCTCCTGGATATGTTTTAGGACTGGGTCCCTCTGTTAATAGTAGAATGTGGGGCAAAGGTTCAGGCTGAGCCCTGTGTATAACTCATATGCATGTCCATAAAAATAAATCTCTGCAGAGAGGCTGAAGGCGAAACTGAAATCATAAAACATGATAGAACTATTAAAATATATTGTATCTTAGGCAAATGACAATAATGGGTTTTGCGTTTTGATTGTATTTGTTTTTTTGGTTTGCAAATTGCCAAGGGACTTGGTTAATTGAGTGCTATAATAATGCAGTGAATAAATAAATATTACTAATTCATAACTAGCATAATAGGACCTAAGTTATCTATTTTGGGGAGTGTAGAAGGAAATTGAGGTGTTCTGTTATTATCACCACAGTTCTTAGGTTAGATCAGGCATCCCCAAACTCCGGCCCTCCAGATGTTTTGGACTACAATTCCCATCTTCCCCAACCACTGGTCCTGTTAGCTAGGGATCATGGGAATTGTAGGCCAAAACATCTGGAGGACCGCAGTTTGGGGATGCCTGGGTTAGATAGTATCACTTGGCAAACAGCTGCATTTATAAACATCACATTTTATGAATGTATTTTGTAACTGGATCTATATGTCCATAAACAACAACAACAACAACAACAACAACAACAACAACAACAACAACATGAGGCAGCATGTTTGCTACCTGAGGTGAAGAAATAAAGAGCAAGCAAAATGCTGTTAGCAGACACTGTTAGCAGGCACCTGGAAAACACTACAACCAGCTGATGATTAATTTCTCTGTGCTTTGAGATTGCTGAACAATTCTGAGACTCTGCCACAGATACAGTGGTTCATGATACTGTTGCTTGAGGGATTTTGCAGCTCGCCAGTGTTTTTGCTGAATTGCTTGGCCTGTTGCTTAGCTGGGATCTGTGCAACCATTCCAAGGGGGCTGAATGGTGCAGGAGCCAATTAGTGGTGGCCCATTAGAAGCAGCAGATAGTCCGAGTGCCTGGGTGTCATTTGGAATGTTATTTGGCGTTTTTTTTTCTCATTACGACCAGAACAAAAATGTTAACCTCTCCACTGCCCCACACTTTCTTACACAGGATGCTTTATTGATCTACTTGTGCCCGAGCTCATTAAGCACTGCTGAACTCAATGATTAGGAGGAAAGGAGCCAAGAGCAATACAAAGAGTGACCCATCTGACAGCAGCAAAGTGTAATGGCTGCTCTGGGCCCATTCTCTACTGTTCTTTGGAAAAAGCAACAGTTTTCTGACCAATGTCTTACAGAAAAGCAAAACAAAGGGGGGGGGAAACAACCCAGGAAGCAAGGAAAGATAGATACTTTTTTTGCATTCTAAATGTTTCATTGGAAACTTTCCCAGTATGGAGATGCTCTTTAAGTTTAAAAACACAACCCTCTAGCAAGTTTTACAGCACAGGAGCCAATGAAATTAATGAGAGCTGTACAAGAACACGCAATTTCAGTGTGTTCAATTTCAGTATATGTTGGAGAACTTCCCAAATGATTGCACCTATCATTTAATGACCATATCAAATATGTACGATTCTAATGTGAACACCACCTCCAGGAACTATAGACTGGTAAAATATTATTCCGTGAGAGAGAAAACAGAGTGATTTATCAGTTTTTCAACAATAATAAGCAGACAGAGCTTTGGGTGAGAATGATTGCAATAAGAAGTATGCCTAAATGTATTGTTTCCAGCCATGGATATCTGGAATACAAATCTGTTGGTTGGTCTGTCTCGAGAGACAATGGAGAGTGTGCCTTTGTGAGTAATGTCAAACTGTCGGAAGGTTGCAGCGCCTGCTGTGGCTATACCGTGTTTCCCCTTTTTTAAGCCGTAGTCATAAAGTAAGCCATGGCAGGATTTTTGAGATTTTTAAAATATAAGACATACCCCGAAAATAAGACATGCAGGCACCCAGCAGCGAAAGTGGGAACGGGGCCGAGGATGCCTTTGGCGAAAAGTTGGGGGGGGGGGTCGGGAAGTTCCATTTGGTGTGGGGGGGAGTTGGAGGGAGGGAGACACCGCTGACCGGGCTCGTTGCCTCTTTTTTCTATTCACGTTGTTTGTTCCTGTAAAATGCCCGCAAGCCGGCTAAGCAGGAAAGAAAGGGGAGAGGACTTGCGCGTTTTCCCTCCCCGCCGACACCTTTTTCCTCTTTCTCTCCCCCCCCCCCCGGAAGCTTCCTCAACCCGTGCTGGGCGCCGACCCGGCAGGCTGCTTCTTTGATCCGGCGGCCTGCCGGGTCGGCGCTGATCAGTGCTGCGCGGAGCACTGGATCGAGGAGCCGGTCTGCAGAGTCAGCGCCCAGCAACGCCGTGGGAGGCGATGCTCTGTGCGGCGCTGCTGGGCGCTGACTCTGCAGACCGGCTCCTCGATCTGGTGCTCCGCGCAGCACTGATCAGTGCCGACCCGGCAGGCCACTTCCTTGATCCGGTGGCCTGCCGAGTCGGCGCCCAGCTGCCGATCCGAGGAAGCCCCGCTGTCGACGCCAGTCTCCAAGCTGCGCTTCGGCTCGGGGGACTGGCGGGGAAGGCAGGCAGGCAGGCGGCAAGCAGCGCCCGCTGAGCTTCGGCTCCGGGACTGTTGTTGCCTGCCTGCCTGCCTTCCCCGAGGAAGCCCCGCTGCTGCCGCCAGTCCCCCGAGCTGCGCTTCAGCTCAGGGGACTGCCACACGCCTGACATCAGCGGGGCCGGAATCCGCTCCCCGCTGCCTCTGGTTTCAGCCCCCGCGCGCCTTCTCCCGGGGAGTCTCGGTGCGGCGCTTCGCAGGCGGCCCCCGCGGGAAGCCTGCAGCTACGGCAGGGACCTGACCTAGCAGCAGAGGTGGCGGAGGTGGCCCTCCCGGGCCATTTTCACGTGCCGCAGATGGGAGTGCATTGATTCCTGCAGGTTGCACGCACACGCCCTGCCTGCTCTCCCTGCAGCCCAGAACTGGCGGCTGCTGCAGCGCAGAGCGCTCGGAGAGCCCAGCAGCGCCGCGGAAGCAGAGAGCCTGCAAGGAGGGAGGAGGAGGAGGACTCCTCTGTGCTGCTTGGCGGTGGCACTTTAGCAGCATGATCATGGACACCCCGGGGTAGGGGCCCTTCCTGGCAGGGTGGCTGCGGCCCCTCAGCACAAGCCGAGACCCAGCGCTGACGGGATGCCCCCTCCTCAGCCCAGCCTGCTCCATCTGAACGCGGGGAGGGAAGGAAGGCATGGGCGTATGTGTGTGTGTGTGTGCACGCGCGCACGGTCTAGCCCGCCACAAATTCTGAGGGACAGTGAACTGGCCCCCCACATTAAAAGTTTGCTGACCCCTGTCCTGGACAGTGTTGCATGCTCTCCACCTGCTCTGGCTTCCCATATATTACCAAGAACAGCTGTAAGGTACTGTAATAAGAATAATAAAAAAGACATCCCCTGAAAATAAGACACCGTGTGTTTTTTTGAGGAAAAAAAGTTATAAGACGGTGTCTTAAAAAAGGGGAAACACGGTAGAGACTGATACAGGAGAGACATGTTTTGTTGCAGCTGTGCAGATGAAGGTGTCCACTTGTTTCTTCTCTCTGCACTCCTCACAGGGGTTATTCCTCCTCTGATCACTGCAGTGGATGCACAACCTGGCTGCCTGTCTCCAGGCATAAATCTAATTGAACATATATTTAAAAGCAACATATTTATAGGTGACAATACAATTCTCTACATATCTTCTAGGGAGTAAATCCCACTGAGCTCAATGAGGTGTATGCCTATTTAAGGAAGGAGTAAGAGGAAACCCCTGTTGTGTAGGTAGAACTCATAGTGCTAACAGAATTATTTGATTGGATACAGCCCAGTAACACATCTGGTGACATTCCAGGGCTGTGGTCTTTTTTGGTGATGTTTCTCATATTAATAATAGAAAAGTAAAGTGTATGATTGGTAGAGATTGGGGAGAAATTGATTCAGAGCACAGTATGCAAACAGAAACACATCCATCTGAAATCCGCTCTTACCCAAATTTTGTGATGCAATTATTGGTGCAATTGGTATAAATTATCAAGTAATTTCTTGTATTATGTTTAATAATATACATATTCCAGAAGTTTTGCTTACTGTACAGTGCCAAAAAATACATAGAAGAGCTGTATCTTTGATAAACATCTTTGATGGTAGAGGTTATACATCCACTTCAGTTTATAAGAGGCTAAATGTCAGTAATATTGAGGTATGTTTTTATTTTTTTAAGTGATAAAGCATTACAGATCTTCATGCCTTCAACATTGGTAGCAGACCAGCTGGCATTGAAAAGGTCTATTTTTAGGGCAGTTGTGTTATGTCCATTCATCATGGCCAGTGTTGAAGGGAAATGTTCGTGGAGTTTTCATATGTTGAGTTGTGGCGCAGATGGAATGTGACAGAGAAAGGTGGTTGCAGCGAATATGCTTTGCACTGCCACAATGCAGATATCCATGACTATATTTAATCAGCAGGCCAAGTAGCAGAAATCTACCGGTGAAAATGCTATGCAATGACTGCCTTTCAGTGTTAATTAGGGTAAGCAATGAAAACCCATGCTGATTCAAGTGAATGTTATGTTGGTAACACAGTGTGCGCACTTTTACTTAACCCTCTGACATGGTGCTTGATGACCACCTCACACCTCTAGGGCAAACTCTCCTGAGGACTAGGGTCCACTAAAACAATGCCCTTAATTTCTCAGTAATGCCTGCCAAATTACCACCAGCTCAATGCTGCCTGTTTCTGCAGTTCCTTAGTGTTCCGCATAAGCTAGAGAAGAGCAAAGCATTCCCTGTGACTTGCCTTTATAATTGCAGCCTGCTTGTAATTGCTTATTCATTCAAAAGCTTTGCTGCAATATTTTGAAACAAATTGCCACCATTCTGGTACTGCAATTAATCTGCTGTTCAGAAAGGTATAGTCTTATTGCAGTCTTACTGCTGTGCAAGAAACAAATTTTTTTAAAAAATCCTTCCAGTAGCACCTTAAGAGACCAACTAAGTTTGTCACTGGTATGAGCTTTCATGTGCATGCGCACTTCTTCAGATACCCTTCAGATACTGTGCAAGGATTTTGCAAGTCAAATTAGCTTTGGAAGCTTATTTTGAATATTGTATCAAAATCATTATAGCGAAGATTCCTTGATAGCTGTCTGATACCCAAAGTCTCTGTACTCGGAGAGAGGGGGGGGAGTGCTTGTACTTGTATGTTAATACTTTCATTACTCATGTGCCACTCTGTCTGTTTTCATTTCTCCCAGTTTCTCATTATTCCAATCTTAAATTCACTTGTCCACATCTCCATTTTTTCCCCAGTCGTTAAGAAAACCCACCAGCATTTTAGTGTGAATTTCTCATATAGACATTCTTCTATGCAATTCTGTCTGATATACATATTTCTTTTGTAAGGAAGTTTCCCCCAGGTTTGCCTTTAAATGAGAAGTGGATCAAATTTCTTCCCTCTCTCTAGCTGCCATATGTGTTTTGTCTTTTTGCTCTCCCTTAGAATCTCATAATAAGCTATTCAAAGTCAGCCTCATTTGACGGGCAGATTTTTTTTTGAAGAGTTACAGAGGAAGGCTGAAGCGTGTACCAACTACACATAATGTACTGCTACATTTTGCAAATCAATTCCCTTGAAATGAAATGGTGAGATTTGTGTGGGTTAGCTTCTCAGCTGCTGTATGCTGTCTGGGAAATCACATGAACCACTTGGATTAAATGGAGACAAATGCATAATTCTCCCTTGATAGCAGGGCCTTTCTCAGAACGCTAGGCGCTGAGTATGTTCATAATGCTTAGTTACACTGCATGAAGTACCGGCAAGAGTTTGGCTTCATCTTGTTATTTAGAAGTAATAAAAAAGCATTTGACAGTGAAACACTTAACTTGAATGGTAACACTTTTAACTTCTTGCTTAAATGTAAAAAGTGGAATACCAGCTGACACATGGAAACAAATGCTAATTTTCCCTGGTAACATATATACTCCTGACAGGAAGGATGCAAAAAATACATCTGTCACCATATGGTCATACTAATGACTAGGCAGTTTAAACACTGATGTGTCTTGATTTAGGCACATTCTCTGTTGCTAAATGTGTAGTTTTATATGGTAGAGTGGGACCCAGGTGGCACTGTGGGTTAAACCACTGAGCCTAGGGCTTGCTGATCAGAAGGTTGGCGGCTCGAATCCCTGTGACGGGGTGAGCTCCCGTTGCTCGGTCCCAGCTCCTGCCGACCTAGCAGTTCGAAAGCACGTCAAAATGCAAGTAGATAAATAGGAACCGCTACAGCGGGAAGGTAAACGGCGTTTCCATGTGCTGCTCTGGTTCGCCAGAAGTTGCTTTGTCATGCTGGCCACATGACCTGGAAGCTATACGCCGGCTCCCTCGGCCAATAATGCGAGATGAGCGCGCAACCCCAGAGTCGGTCACGACTGGACCTAATGGTCAGGGGTCCCTTTACCTTTACCTACATGGTAGAGTGAGACATCTTTCTTCTTCTGATATACACTTAGAGGAATTTTTGGATCAGTGAGAAACTTGCTGGGTTTCTGTAAGAAAAGTTGGAGAGGCACATCGTTGAAGTTTGGTTAGGCTGAGATCAGAGGGCCAATGCCCTGGAAAAGATACCTTGCACCAGTAATTATGGGCCAGTCAGGACTTGGGTACTAGAGGGATGCATTAGGTAAAGGGATCCCTGACCGTTAGGTCCAGTCATGGACAACTCTGGGGCTCTATAGGGCGAGGGAGCCTGCATTTGTCCACAGACAGCTTCCGGGTTATGTGGCCAGCATGACTAAGCCACTTCTGGCAAACCAGAGCAGCGCACGGAAATGCTGTTTACCTTCCCGCCAGAGCGGTACCTATTTATTTACTTGCACTTTGAGGTGGTTTCGAACTGCTAGGTGGGCAGGAGCTGGGACCGAGCAACGGGAGCTCACCTCATTGTGGGGATTCGAACCGCCAACCTTCTGATCGGCAAGCCCTAGGCTCTGTGGCTCAGACCACAGTGCCACCCATGTCCCTAGAGGGATGCATTACTCAGGCATTTAAATTTTTCATCTGCTTTAGCAATAAATTGATGCTATCTTCTTCCACCATGCATTGTTACTCCTTTATTTATTATCATTTGATTTTTTTGTGTGTGTATGTGAGCTGCTTTTGAATGTATAAGATATGGGGATATAAGATTTGTGGTTTTTTAAAACAGCTGTATATTTATTTTAAAGAATTTATTGCAAAACTCTTTACAATACAGCTTTACAGAGACAAGAAACAAAACCCCAACCCAATTCCAAAAGCCAAATATCCATTTTCACAAAAGCATAATCCTGATAATTTGGAGCAGATACACGCTATATTTATGTACCGTAGTCTTTATTTGATTAGTCTTTAAGGTACCACATGGCTCTTTGTTACATTTGTGTAGGTGTGTGTGCTGTACAGTAATTGATAGAGATTAATTAACTTCTCTTCATTCAAAGCAACAGGGGTGGGCAGACATAATCTGTGCAACAACACTGAAACTTTAATTTGTTTTCGCAGAAGCAGAAATTATGATTAAGATGCAAAAGGAGAGAATGAAGAAGAGTTAAGCACGTGCAAAACTACTAATTTAACCCTCCCTTTCTTTGAATAATTAGGAATGATTGATGCAGCTCAGGGGCTCCATTTATCTCTGCTGCAATATCCCTGATATGCTGTATATATTTTTGCTTCATCACAGCCTCATTTGCAAGTCACTGTAGGCTGTGCCCTAGTTCCTTAAAGCTTGCCAGGTGCAATTTGGAAGCCAGAACTCTGTGCTGGAAAGTGGATAGGGCTTTAACATATATCAGTGTTAGGTAGTATGAATTGATTCTAGGCTAACGTCTGGAGTGAGCGAGCCCAGATACCGCTTGAAAATGTGCTTTGGTTGCCGCTTGCTTCATGTAAATTGACAAATGCTTCTCCCACTGAAGAGTATAGATTAGTCTTTTTGTGTGTTGTGTGCCCTTTCCAATTTACCTTATTTTCATTAAGTTAAAAAATGAGCTACAAGCTTTTTGGTCTCTTGCTAAGCAAGCTCTGGCTGGTTCACGAAAGGAGATCATTACAATGTCCTACTGGGCTCTTTATCACAAGACTCTTGTGACCGTGGCTGTTCAGTATGAAATCTTATTACAAATCCTGTCTGAGCACAGTTCAGTGCAGTGATTAGCAGACAACTTGGAGCCTACCTTATAGGAGTTTAATGCATTTAAGCAGCTTTTTTATTATTATAAAAAACCACAACAGCAACAACTCAAGATTTAGAAATCAACATGAGGTTGTCAACCTGCAATTGGTTTCTGTGGTTAGTTAACTAAGTAGTGCCTGCTTGAGTGGACACGCTATGGATTAATTTATCATATTTGCTGTCATTTTGCAGTGAATGTAAGGAGATAATGTCATATTTCGTGTCAGATTTCACAGTGGTTATTATATTCACAGAGCTCACAACCCATGCTTTGAGCTGTAGAATTTTAAGGAAAATCTGGCCTGCATGGCACTTGTGACCCACCGAACTGAATGTGCTAGTTCGCCAACCATGTACAGCTGTCCACTGGGGACTTGGAAAATATTTTGCTTTTGCTGCCTGCCCAGGACTGCAAAAACAGAAGAGGTTGTCATATATCTGACAGGTCACAAAACACATCTGGGGGCTGCCTTCACTTTAGCAAGTTGTACATGCCTGAAATGTCTCTTGAGAGTGGTGGGGGCAGGTACTAGAATGTTGAATCTTGAAGGTGCGAGAGAACTGCGTTTGCATTATTAATTAATCTACCCAAGAGATAAGACTCATGACGTCAGTGCTGAGCGTTAGAAAGCTAAGTGGGCATTCACAAAAAGAAAGAGTTGTCTTCTATCTGAAACCTTCCCAAAAGAGAGGTATTTAAATTAGTAATATCTGTATCCTCCTTGAAATTCCACCCACTTTTCCGGGTCCCTTTCTCTTTATTCCACATTTGCAGTCTTAAAGGTACAACTTTAACAGATACTGTGCTCATTATGGCCACGTAACAGGATCTGTGAAAAACAATAGTATCCGATTGAAAACAACAACAAATATTGCTGTAGTATCCATTCCTTCCAGTAGGCATTTCATTTGTCAGTAATTTCAACATGCATTCTTACTAAACATATATAATCACTGACACCAGTTTTGCCCTTCCCTTTCAGAGAAAGAGGCCGAAAGACCAAAAGCAAGTGTGGGTGCTTGCAGACAAAATTGCAATCGAGCACAGTATGCGAGAGTGTAAAATGTCTTTATCCAGGTCATAAACCATATAGGGCTTTAAAGGTGATAACCAACACTTTGAATTGGGCTTGAAAACAGATCAGAAGCTATGCAATTTTAAACTCTTATTTCTTAAGTCGGCAAGAAGCAAGCAAGCAAACAAATCTAATCATGTAAACTTGCTGTTGTGTCTGAATAATGTAGCCCTTATAACAAAGCTTCAGTTTTCTGCAAACAAGTGCTTAGGGTACCATGGTGATTGGCATGAGGTAAACACAGGAAAAGAAAGTATTTCTTGATCCTTGCTTCATATACTTTTCCCAAGGCCACTGTGGCATTATGCTGTTCCTTTTAGAACACGTAAATATAGGTCGGTCTTTGTTTGACATAGCTTCCTAAATGAATGGAACAAGTTGGGCAAAGAATAGACCTGTCTTCCACCCCACATTCCTTTCCACCATCAGTATACCCAGTGGTGTTAAATGGTCTGGAGTAGCAGCAGTTGTTCTTAAATGCTGAAAAGTGTGGTCTTCAGCGCCCCCTCCCCAGAATTAAGAATATTGAATTTAGGTCATCTAAATTATGGAAGAAGGCTATTGGCAAACTTCATATTAGCGGAAAGATTGTCCCAGCATTTTAGGAAATCCCATCATCTGCTCGCATATTTTCAAAAAAACCTACACAGCAATTTAAAATGTGCACAAAGGAAAGTTTACATAGAAGACTCTCCCTTCCCCCAACAGGCAGCGATAGAGAGAAGAATTCCAATTAAGAGAAAACAAGGGTAAGGATGCTTTTGTAGAGGTTTCAGAAATTTTAAATTGCACAAGATTTGGGGACAGTTTGGTCCACATAACAAATAAGGGCAACAATATCAATCAATCAATCAATGTTTATTACGGCAAACAGCCAGCATATTTAGGAGCAACAATATCAATAAACTATGGTTGTGACGGGGTGAGCTCCCGTTGCTCGGTCCCAGCTCCTGCCAACCTAGCAGTTCGAAAGCACGTCAAAGTGCAAGTAGATAAATAGGTACCGCTACAGCGGGAAGGTAAACAGCGTTTCCGTGCGCTGCTCTGGTTCGCCAGAAGTGGCTTTGTCATGCTGGCCACATGACCTGGAAGCTGTACGCCGGCTCCCTCGGCCAATAACGCGAGATGACCGCCGCAACCCCAGAATCGGTCACGACTTTACCATTTATGGTTGCAGCAACTGGCTTTCTGTGGGATTTGATGATTAAATTAAAGAAATTGTTTCTAGGTCAGCGATCTAAATCCAAAATAGGCTAAAACTGTAGAAAAAAGGGTTTTTGGAAATAATTTGGGTTAAATATTGTCTGACTGCTGCAATCTGTTCAGTTCAAGATACAGGAATGCCTGAATGGGCTTACAGACTTTGCTGCCGATGCTGCCAATCAGAGATGTTTTCAGAGGCATGTTAATGAAGCTGGATGGGTCCTGTTGCTGAATTTTCCTTTCACTTTGATTAATTGAAACCATAATTTCTTAGGTATAACAAGGAGAAGGAATTCAGGTTGAGTTCTAAAGTCAAATATTTTTTTTTGCACTTGATACTGGGAGAGAGAGAGAGATCAGAAGCAAATTCTTAGATCTCTGTAACACATTTTGATTGAATACACATGAAGCAGAGAGAGGTGGATCTTAGCACACAATGTATCACAGCCTTTTAATGACAATAAAACAAGTAATCAAAAGCAATGGAGGGACTAGGTAAATAAACAGAGAAGTGCCTGCCATCTACAGAGGGTTGTTCTAACCTGTAATGTTTTAAAAAGCAGTTCCCTCAAGACAATGTCTAGTTAGTTGTAGACTGAGAAAAGCTAGGCAAGGAAATCTAGTCAATGCAGCAAACAGTGATGGCAGCAAAGGCACTTTGCCCACAATGCATCACTTAGAGAAAGTAGCCCTTTCCTCAGAGCAAGGCATGGGGATGCAGCAGGCATTCTTGAGATTCCCAGATGAACAGGCTGACTAGCAACACTAGGTGGGTGGGTTTGTGGGCCAACCAGCAGGGGGAGCAAATTTGCTGCCCCCTGCCCCAGATTGCCCTGAGGCAATTGTCTCAGTTTGCCTAATCTAACTACCATTCCTGAACAGCATTTTTTTTTTTAAAAAAAGCCACATTTATGGAAATTTGTTTCCAAGTTTTAAATCGGATGGTGTTTAATAACTTCAAATAAAAGTAATTAAATGAAACAACTACACAATACTTTTGTCAGAATGATTGCAATTTCTGAATGCGCACAGAATTCTTTTATGGAATTAATTGTTTTCAGTTCTTGCAATTCTTTGCATCAGTTTCTTTTTAGTATTTAAACAAAATATTGAAAGCTCTTTAGCGTTTAGTTGATTTGTATGATGAAGATACAAGCTGAATAATAAAAAGTCTAAGAAACTGAACCCGTGATCTCCTAATATAGTTATCTTCCAAATTGTGAGAATGTAATACTGCATTGGCAAATAATGTATCCATAGGGACATATGTTTTTAAGTCTCCTAATGCATCAGAATGAAGCTCAGATCATTTAATTACAGTTTCACAGCAAACATTTTAATCTTGGGCTTGTTTGTGATCACAACATACCCTCTTTATTCACATGAATTCTATTCCCCTCTACTTATCCAACATATTGGATTTGTTGGCATATATGCTAAACTATGATTTAATGTACCATGGTTTAATGTTCAAGCTACAGTGATCCCTAGGCTCATGCGCCTCCCTCTTCTGCTCCTGCTGCATGGCTCAGAGTAGGAGTTTGGAAGCTTTTGCTAACATGTTTGCTTTGACTTTTAGATAAGCATGATTTGCCATGTCGTCATGATGCAGAATTGCGGTTAACACACCCAAGATTAGGTTCAGTAAACCAGTTGATTTGAAGATGAACACCCATGCTGAAGCAGCTGACTCTGGGTTGTCTCAGATATAGATAACTTGTGCCTCATTTTAGATTGCTATTTAGACTCTCTGATTGCAAAAAAAAGGCAGCTTAGACTTTAATATACTGAGAGTGGAGCTGGTTGTTGGAGAAAGTAATCATAGATGTAAATGTTTAAAGGGCTTGTTGGCTATAGTGTCTATCTGAAAGCTTGTCTGAAACATTTTATGTAAAATGTTAACTTACATGTCCTGCAGGATTCTTTAACTCCTACTGTTATAGGGGAGCCCAGGACAAAAAAAAATATGTAAGTCTATCTACATTCAGATGAAACCCCCCACACAAATATTAGTTTTACGTTTTTGCCCATCTGATAGGTGAAACTCTAAAACTCCTGGAGAATATAAGCATGGCTCACAGGGTCTTCTAAAGGTCAAGGACAATTGATATTATAGAAATAAAACCACAGAAGAAACTACCCAAGACTAAATGTCCAAAGCAATGATGAGATTGTGGGGAGAAAGTTAATAAAAAGTATGAAATTTCAAAGCACAGGGATGAAGTATAGTTTTATACATGCAATATTTAACTGAATTTCAGTCTTAAGGTGAGTCGCCTCTCTTACTAACATTTTATATAAATGGAAATATTCTTCCATAGGTGGTAATATGGAAACTAAAGAGAAAAATCAAGTAGCGTATGCCCTTTTTATTTTTGGTTATATATATTTTCATTCTTTATTCTTGAAAAATAATGAAAAGTCCTGGTGTTTAGATATAAGAACCCATTTTTCTTCAACTAACTCATTCCCTCCCCCCCCCGGACTATCTGGCTGGCACAATAACAACACTGCTACCCCACATACCCCAAGAAAACTGCTTAAGAAGGTGTCATGTTTGAGGGGTGAAATTTCTCAGTGAGAAACCCATGCTCTTCCTCTCTTCCTTCCTTCTGTGCAATAGTTCCTGTTGAAAAGTGTTGTGAGTTGACAAGCAGGACATAAATTTGGCCAGGATTATTAACTCATTCATGCTGTCTCCCAACAGTGACAAGGAGGCCCAAAGTGGCTAATAGTGGCTGCTTTTAGGACTGCATTTCTTAAAATAAAAGAAAGCAGCCACCCTAAGCAAGGGCTGCATTTAGTTGGTTGGGGAGACATATGCCTATCCTATATCTATCCACTTCCATGGGAGCTTGAGCCCCACAAGGAGGCAGGCATTGTCCAGTCTAACTAAAGTCCAAGCAGAGAGCAGGCAGGAAGAGGATGCTGGAATTCTCTAATGGGCGGAGGGTGGCTGCTAGCTAAAGGGTCATCCCTCTGAGATAAGATATAGGGTGTGTTGCCTCTGCAGGGATCTAGAGCCAGTTGTATACAGTACTGACAAGACCCGGCGGCACCATCTCCCTGGAGGAACTAGAAGGGTAAATTATGTTTGCTCCCAGTAAGTACTCTGAAAGTGACTGAAAGTTCTGGGGATGGAGAAAGACTCTTCATCATCCCTCTACATAGTTGTTAGACTATGGCAGCAGAATTGGGGATGGTGCAATGAATGTGTTGAGACAGATGCTGCTACTGTCATTTTTAAATTTAATAATTTGTACACGCCTAAAAAAGGTCAATGCTAATATCCCAAATAAGATGATGATGATGATGAAGAAGATTTCACTAATGCAAATGATTTGCCAGGTACCATATTTACAC
Organism: Zootoca vivipara; assembly: GCF_965207765.1. Lineage (NCBI taxonomy): Eukaryota > Metazoa > Chordata > Lepidosauria > Squamata > Lacertidae > Zootoca > Zootoca vivipara. The sequence continues at coordinate 24,407,638 of NC_142587.1, read as the reverse complement.
AGATTTAACTCTTGGGCACCTTTAAAACACTTTTGTCTCCTACAATTACCTTTATGTTGCCTGCAATGTTTATTAGGTGGCCAGGCTTAAATAAACCAAAGCAAATGATAATTTTTTTCCAGTCTGGCTGAGGATTTGCAAATAGTGCAGACAAGGTATTCTTTTCTAGTTCATTAATCTCTTCAATGCAACTCAAGGAGATTTTTTTTAAAGAAAAAAAACCAACACCTTTTATGAAACAGAACAAGTGACAGAGCCAACTAGTGTTTAACTGCACATCTTAAAACGTTGCTCCTATTTAAACACATGCAATCAAAAAGTAAATTAGTAGGAATTTGTTTGAATTGCCTCATTAGGTTCCAGGCCTAGCTGTAGAAAGCTTAGTTGTTTATATTGCTGCGAACTGTTCATTCAAGGTGCATTTCTCTTCAAAGCACATCCTCTACATGGAAAACATATGTATCAACTTCCTGCTGTTTTGAGGATTTTCAAATATATTCTTGCCAGAATGCACTGAATAATTCTTTGTACCAACTACATGCATTGGTATTCAAGTAGAAGTATTTATGGAGCAGCTAATCTTGTCATCTGGTAGAAATATGTAAATTGCAATTAAACAAACTGCAATATGTAAGGGCTGAGGAAAAGAATGATTTACTTTTGCTTTTAATTTTAATTTTCAGAGTATAATTTAGGAGAGGAATTAGGATAAGACTTTTAGGCTATTTTTCATCAGTGTTGTCTGCAAAGTTGGCATGTTTGGTTTTATATCAAGCTCATTCTCCTTATATTCCCCCCCCCCCGCCCCCTGATCTGAAGAAGTGTGCATGCACACGAAAGCTCATACCAATGACAAACTTAGTTGGTCTCTAAGGTGCTACTGGAAGGAATTTTTTAATTCTCTCTCTCTCTCTCTCTCTCTCTCTCTCTCTCTCTCTCTCTCTCTCTCTCTCTCTCTCTCTCTCTCTCTTTGTTTATCCATTCTTAAAATCTGATGCCTAGCAAAGTAATGTCTGGCATGGAACACACACAACTATAATGAAGTTAGTGTAATGATAAAACTGCATCATTACTCTGAATTTATTTCTCAATTATTGATAGTACACTGGCGTTAAACGGGCATTGGTAGATAAGATGTAAAAACTCATCAGGGTAGGAGTTGTTTTTGTGTCTGTAAAGTATCGTGAATGGTCACAGTGCTATAGACATAATTAATTATGATTATAGCCAGTTGAATGGATTTGTTATTTGCTGAATGTTTCACTGGAAGTCAAATGTTCTGCTGACATTTTTGGATAGTCAGAGTCTGAATGGCTGGCCTGGTATTCATAATAACATTTGTCGTGAGAAAAAAATAATTCAGTTTCTGATTCACAACTTAAGAGGTTCAGTTGCTTCAGTGCTTTATTAATAACACACATTATGATAGTTCCCATTTTGGTTCATGTGTTTCTGGGTTGGTGTGACATGGAGCCTGCCTCTCCTGTTCCACAAAGATAATGTCACACACCACACAAATGCCTGGTTGCACAGAGGCTCTGCATGATAGGCTGTTCATGTGGAGAACTGAACCAACAATGCTATATGTGACGTGCAAGAAAGGATACCTAGGTCACTTCTCCCTTATGTCAAACTTGATGCCATCCTAGATACATATGAACCTGGTCCTATGGATGCCCACAAAGCTTTCCAGGCCTCCTGACTTCAAGACTATCCCCTTATCCCCTGGGCTGCACGGGATCTCTGTTTTAATTGTTCTCCCAATATTCTCTTTCAAAACGTGAAAGGCCTATGAGTTACCTCCATCTCACTAATGTTTTCCTCCTGTTCCAAGGCTTTTCATCCCTGTGGTGACTCACCCATATATTGTTCACCCCTAAGGAAGAGACTTTCCCCCACTCCACTGGGGGAAACACTTGAGAGACTGGATGCACTCTGTGGATTTTACACTGTATACGTCAACTCAACAATGGCTAAGTGGTATTATAGTCAATTGCTTCCGTTGTTTTTGGCTGCTTTTGGGGACACTGCTTTTGCTTTTAGATACTGGCATTCCTCAGCAATCTTTTGAATGTGACACCAGAGCTAGTGCTTTTAGAGTACCACTTCTTTTAGGAACTGGACTCCATTGGCTTAGTCATTTGGGAAATCTGAAAGGGGGTGCTCTTGGCACAGAGTTATGGTTTACTGTGCAACACACTACCACAAGTGACATGCCACCCCACATTGCTTTGCTTTTGGAATTCCTGGCTGCTGTTTTCAAGTTTTCCTGTTGATTTCCTTATACAATATTAAGACACAGGGTATTTTTATATCATCGGCTCCTTTCCCTACCCCATGTCTAATTCCTTTAGACTGGATGTTCCCTTCCCCTGTTTTACGTCAAGACAAGTTCTGACCTTTCCCATTTGCTTCATTATTCTCCCCCAAATCTTGTCATAACTGTTTTTAGGGTTGGTTCTTGGGTACGCCCTGCATTGTGTTCCCCTGGCATGACAGGTTAAGTAGCAGCCAATGCAAAGCAGGTAACAAGTTAGCAAAGTGGTGTTTCTGATGAAGAGTGTGGACTCATGAGTAGACCAGCTAGTTTGTAAGGCAGCCTTTGCTAACTTGGTATCTTACAGATGCTTGCTAGGACAAATGGGAGTTGTAGTCCAAACGATCTGGAGGTCACCAAGTTGTCAAAGGCTACTTCAAGGAGCCCCAGTGCTTTGTTCTGCAACAGACTAAACTAAGGACCACTTCACACACCAGGTGTTTTAGGTGTACATCTGACTGTTAAGTGCATGTACATCTAAAAATGTAGAGCATGAATACAATAAACATATGCTTGCAAATCACACAAATAAGTACACAGGTCAGAATTGACTGTGACTCCCATTACTCAGAAGCAAACCCAGTGTTGCTGCTGTGTAATGTGTGAAACAGCCCTGAAGCAACTACAGTGGTACCTCGGGTTACACACACTTCAGGTTCAGACTCCGCCAACACAGAAATAGTACCTTGGGTTAAGAACTTTACCTCAGGATGAGAACAGAAATTGCGCGGCAGCAGCGGGAGGCCCCATTAGCTAAAGTGGTACCTCAGGTTAAGAACAGTTTCAGGTTAAGAACGGACCTCCTGAACGAATTAAGTTCTTAACCAAGGTACCACTGTATACTGTATATATTTTTTGAAAATGTGAAAGGCTTACGTATTGGAACTATAATGAGCAATTGCTAGCATACATTATAGCAGGACACGGTGCCTGGCCCTGTTGTGTGATTGGTGCATATGTGAATTTTGTTAGAACAGGACAGAGAAGTATGGGGGAGCCATACTTTCCATTTCCTCTTACATTACAGACTGAATTATCATTTGTCCCTTAAGACATTGAACACTTCATCATGTTTCAGCAGGCCAATCAATTGCCACTTTTCATTTTAGCTGGGAATGTTATATTAATTATCTGAGTATTCTTGCCGTAATGAGATACCCACAAGGTTAATCTGTGTCATGTTCAGGATAAATGCTTGATACCTACTGGTAAATGATGGTAGAAAGGTCTGAATGTTTTGTGATGGAATGACTCAGAGCTGCTAATTTCCAAAATGCTTTGCACCTTTCTAACTATTCCCATCACTGTGCATGTTCTTCTAAAATTGGGAGGAGAGGGGTGGACAGTCAACAAAAATGTTTGTTATAGCATGCATGAAATGGAGATAAAGTCATTCTGATGCTCTTACCTTTGCCAGAAATGTTTGAGCTGCCTGAGACAGCTAATAGTGGGTTAGCATTACATCTGAATTTAAGATGTAATAAGGTAAGATTGAAAAGAGATCCTATAGTTCATGCTCAGCTATGTGCTGAGAAGACTGCATAGAATGTATGCTTTCATTTATGGAGTTCTATTGTATAATCTATATTGGAGTACAAAGGAATGACCTTTATGAACCTCTAGCTCTTGATGAGAGTGAATACATGATTGCCCGAGAGGTGGTGCACCAGTTAAGATGGCCTGTCACAAGAGACTTATCCTTTAGGAATCTGAAGGACTCTTGGCTGCCATGGCAGATTTTGTGGCCAACATTGCTGGTGATCCTTGTCAGGGCCCTAGTCTCAGTGTGGAACACTGAGATGGAGAGACCCATCAACATGATCACTATTAGATGCCTGTTATTCTACTGCAGAGCCCAGATATCTTCTTGCTTCTTTAGGGAACTTAAGGTGATGAAGCAGGTCAATGATGGCAAGAACATTGGTAGCATTACTCTTGGAATGAGTATGTTTGAATATGGGCTCAGAGCGGCTAGCATCATATAAATAATACAATATGCATAAAAACAAACAATTGATTAAAATGCTTCCCAAAATTAATTCAAATAAATTAAAGTTAAAGTTAAAACTGGACAAATGACAATGGATTGTGTGGTTATCCTCTATTTTTTGCCACCTGAGGATGTGGACTAGATCAGGCATCCCCAAACTGCGGCCCTCCAGATGTTTTGGCCTACAACTCCCATGATCCCTAGCTAACAGGACCAGTGGTCGGGGAAGATGGGAATTATAGTCCAAAACATCTGGAGGGCCGAAGTTTGGGGATGCCTGGACTAGATACTTGCAGTAGTGTGTGCTTCAACCTGTAGTCTCAACCCTCACCTTTCATGGCTAACAAAAACTTAGACAGGAAGGTTGACTTACTGTATCTTAAATGTTGTTAATGCATCTTTGGGTCAGGTGGTGGCCCCCATCACCTTGAACTAAATCAGGTAGCAGCCCCTCCTGAAAAAGCCCTCCCTGGACAATCTGGTTTGAGACAATTATCAACCAGTCAGAACTCTCCCTTTTGGGGGCAAGGTACTTAAAAAGGTGATATTGCCACTCACCTGCAGACACTTTTGGAGGAGACTGATTATCCTGACCTATTTTAGTTTGGTTTTAGGCCATGGTTTCGAACTGAAACAGCCAAGGCTTTCCTGATGGATTACCTTCTTTGGGAGAGACAGTGGGGTAGTAGGATACTGTTGATTATCCTGGATCTTTCAGTGGATTTTGATACCATTGATCATGGTGTCCTACTAGACCAGCTCATTGGGTTGGGAATGGAGGGCCATGATTCCACCTATGGGGTCTGCACTAGAGAGGGGCATTCAGAGGCTTATGTTTGACTCCATATCGCTTGATCCATGGGGTCCCTCAGGCCCATCTTAACCACATCCAGCGCTGTGGTACAAAGGTCCCTCCGGCGCCCCCCTCCCTTCCCAAAATTTAGCCTGGGACGGAGGGCGCTGTTGGGGAGGGAGGGAAACAAAGACAGAAGCTGCTGCTGCCGCGGGGGCTGGAAGATGGCAGTTGGGGTGGGGAGGTGGAGGCAGCGGCGGCAGCAGCAGCAGGCACAGGGCTGTGGGGGAAAGGCAGTGGGGCTCTTCACGCAGGCGAGGCTGAGGGAAACACCAACGCCGTGTCCCCGGGAAGCTCCTCTCTCCGCTGCTGCTCTCCTCCGCAGCCGCCGCTTCTTGCTGGTTCACCTCTGCGCTCCCCACTCTCCATCACGAAGTGGTAGGGCGACCCCTGAGGGAGCTGGCTGGCTGCTGTGGAAGGCTGGAGAAGCGCTCTAGCCACCAATTGCAGCACTAACCAGCTGGAGAGGGACGGGCGGAGGGAGGGGGGAGGGATGGAGGGCTGATCGCTGCGTGCCCGGCACGCGGGCAGGCTGCCGCCCCTACTGAGCAGTGGCCCCCGGACCTCTTCCCTGACACCCTCCAGCACCCTCCAGCTCCCGGTGCCGTGGTTCCCCGCGCCACTAGCCTCTATGGCTAAGACGCCCCTGGGGTCCCTCAGGTTTCCGTTTTGTGTCCGACAATGTTCGTCATCTATATGAACCCACTGGATAAGTCATCCAGGGATTTAGAGTTGGCTGCCACTAATATGTGAATAACACCCAACTCTTTTTCTCCTTGTTGTCTGAGTCAGGCAAGGCTGTGCAAGTCCTAGACTGGCTGCTGCCATGCGCTGGATGCGGGCAAATAAGTTGAAGCTGAATCCTTCTAAGATGGCTATGTCTGGGCCTGGTGATTCCTGGGCCTGGGAACTGGGGGAGTGTCCTGCTCTTGAGGAGGTTGCAGTTTCCTTGATAGAGTAGGTGTGTAGTCTGGGGATGTTTCTAGTTACCAATCTGTCAGTTAAGGCATATATATCTTCAGTGGTATAGAATGCCTTTGCTCAGCTTTGGATTATTTTGGCTGGTTTGGATTATTGTAACATGCTCTATATGGGGCTATATTTGAAGATGACTCAGAAACTGCAGTTAGTGCGAAGTGTCCTATCAGGTGAGAGAAGCCACCAGCCAGTGTCATGTCATGTGAGTTCTTAACAATCTTCACTGGTAGCCAATACATTTCTGAGCCAAATTCAAGGTTGTCGGGGGGGCGGGGCGGCTGCGCATTCTTCGCAAACTGAAAACTGAGTAAACATAGTTTTGAAACAAAGTACAGATAGCACAAAACATTCATTTCTTTAAAATGTCCCATTTATGTTATTTTTTTAAAAGTTTTATCACAAGATACATTTTCCTGGTATTTTATTCTCCCTTGAAATCATATTGATGGTGTGTTGATGACCTAACTTTGCCTAGAAATAAATCATTCTTCTAGTCTATGGGAGCACAAGAAGAAAAAGATTTTTCACATAGGATTATGCTCTCAGTTGGGAAATAAACTGAAGTTACAGGCTGCCACTGAAATATACTCCCCCCTTTACTTTATGTGATAAAGAAACATCATTCTAGTAAGTTTTAAATGAGTTCTAACTTTTTTCTTACAGTTGCAAAAAATTGATTTCCTGGCTAGCAATTTTCTTGTATTTCTATAAGGATTTAGTTACAGTGGTACCTCGGTTAGCAAACGTAATCCGTTCCGTGGAGGCACCGACAGAGCACTTCTGCATACGCGTGTGCTGCGCAGATTGCGTCTGCGCATCTGACGCCACAGAACCTGGATGTAAACACTTCCGGGTCCGTGGCATTCATAAATAGAGGTTTTCGTAAATGGAGGTAGGCGTAAACCGAGGTTCCAGTGTATTTTAAATGATCAATTTTTTAAATGTTATTTTAAGAGAATAGGGACTCAGGAATTTTGTATGTTTATTTTTCATTTTTTACATTCGGGTGGTGGAAGTTGGGGTAAAAAGCAGTGTTAGAAACTGAGATCTGTTCAAGGTCCAGCCACTTCATTCCATTTATCTGCACCTCACCCCTCAGTTTCCCATCTGTGCTAACTGCAGTCTGTTAGCATATGAATCTGTGGATGAAATTACAGGTTTGGAAACAAATTTAGGGTTCCTAACATTGGACTTGCTTTGTAACACTCATGTAGAAAGTGGGTTTATTCGCAATGGAGAATCAGCAAATGGAAAGAGGGTGTTGTGTGCTTCCAGTGTGTACTGATTGCTACTCCACCCTTGCTGTTTACTTGTTTTTAAAATAAATATTTTGCTTCCTTCCAGTCGGACTCTTGAGGCCAGAAGAAGCTCAGCTGTGAGGGAAAAAAGCTGACCCTTGTTGCTTCTATATTTAGATTTTTATTTTATTGCATTTTTACCGCAAAAGAATTTCATTGTAGTCTATATTGTCACTGAGCACCATCTGGATATACTTGCATGATAGGCAGTATAGAAGTATTTATAATAAGTAAATAAAAACACCCACAAGCATTTAGGGGGCGGGGAAAATTATCCGGCAGAGGAAGGGTTAAGCATCCCCACCCCTATCCTGGCTACTTACTCTACACTGCAAATCACCCTGCCCCTTACAGGTAGGTAGCCGTGTTGGTCTGGATCGAAGTAAAATAAAAAAAATTCCTTCAGTAGCACCTTAAAGACCAACTAAGTTTTTATTTTGGTATGAGCTTTCGTGTGCATGCACACTTCTTCAGGTATCTGAAGAAGTGTGCATGCACACGAAAGCTCATACCAAAATAAAAACTTAGTTGGTCTTTAAGGTGCTACTGAAGGAATTTTTTTTATTTTACCCTGCCCCTTAGTTCACATTAATGAGCCAGCCAGCACTGTAGGTTTATCTCTGTGAGTTTTTTAAAAATTGAACAATCAATTGCACAGCATTTCAGAGTCTATGATGCCCTAGGGTAACATGACACTAAAAATGCTGTTTGTTTTTAAGAGTTAATTGGGGTGTGTGTGTGGTTTTTTCTGTTATTCCCACTGATGACACCAGATAACTTCAGTACTGCTTCAGGTCTCCTGTTGACCCATGTTGTACTTGTGAAAATTGATATTCACATCATGCTGGCCAGGAGGAATAAATTAGAGCAGAGTTATGGTCCCTAGAGATGGTGGATCCTGTTCAGGCATGAATTCTTAAGAGAATGAGGAAATGGCATATTTAAAAGTACAAGGGTAACCTGAGGCATTGATCTCAGTGTTTAGAGATTAGTGCTCGAGTTATGTCAATAAACAATGACATCTCTGCGCATTGCACTGCAGCTGGCCACCAGGAAGACCACACTTTTGACATACTATTCCTCCTTTATGGAAGTGGCTTAAGACAATTACATTTCTCTTATGGCAAACTCTACCCAAAGTTGGATGGTGCAGGTGCTGTTCCATGTGGGTAGTTGCTTGGAAGCACGTTGCCAGAGTGGGACCCCACGGCTGCCTCCCATGCCAAATAAATTTTTTAATGTTAAGTATACGTTTAAAAACTCTGAATATTTGAGGGTGTACCTTGTCTCTAGCATGTTTATTGTTCAGGTGTACGTGATTGCATGGATTCACAATTACACGACCCCAGTCTTAATGCAGATCTGACTTTATTGGCATTTTAAAGTTGGATGGGATAAGAAACAGGAAAGAATGGTTAACATTGTATTTTGGCAAGCAACATGAGTAGATAACAAACCTCTCTCTGGCCTGGTTCATGCATAACATTAAGCCAAACCATGGCTTGTGGCAATTGAGCAACTGTGCAGGTTCCTAGACTGAATATTGCAGCTGCAACACTCTTCTACCATTCCCTCTGCCACTACACTCTTCAGGGTTAAGCCATGGTTCGGCTTACTGTTAACGCCTGGACCGGGACTTGTGGTTTGTTTCACTTCAGACAAACCATAAGCTGCAGCCAAGGTTTGTTTTTGGTTTACCACTCATAGTACTCAGCATGGAGGTGAATTGTTTAGAAGTTGACTATGAAGTTCACTTTCTGAAAAGTTCAACTCAATTATTTGCTTCATCTGAACCAATTCCTCAGATCTTTAGATTGGCTTGACACCCTGTCTTCCCCATCTCTCTATACTGCTCTCTCTCATGGCTGTTAAAAACTAAATAAAACTTGTATACAAAACAATGGGAAAGATTTGTCTGTGGCATAGCTAAGCAGGCACAGGACAGCAAGACTTAATGGAAAACCAACAATCCAGTCTGTAATCTGAGACTGAAAGGGGAAGGGTGGATAGTAAATTAAGAAGAATAGCCTTCCTCCATTTTTTTTTGGGTCGGGGGGGCTTTCCTATTGAGTGCAAGTGTACACATACAAGGATGAAGAGGCATGCAAAAGTTGATGAATGAGTCCTGAAAACTCAGCAATTAGGTTTTCACTTATGGAGACACAAGCAATTGGAACATTTGACTATTCGTTCAGTCAGCTCAAAATATTCAAATACTTCTCCACCTGTCCCAGTACCGAATCGGGATGAAATTGCTTTCTCTGTCCTTCAGATTGATCTCTGAAGAGCAGAGAGTAGGATTTTCCTATAATTGTGCACTAGGCTAGGCAGGCAGGCACCTACCCATCCAGTGGTGAGGATGATCCCCTCCCCAGTCCTCAGCACAGCACTCCTACTCCTCTGTTGACATTTACCATTGGAACTGGTGGTAGCAAGATCATTGGTGAATAAGGTGCCTCTCCTCTGCCTTGTGGGTGCTATTGCTAGTTGACCAGGGCACTCTGGAAACAGGAAGGACTGCTCTGCTTTGTTGTTGGTCCATGGCTCCTGGTTTAGAATACAAACTTTAGAATCAGGCTGAAAAAGTGCTACTTAAATACTATAACTACTAAATGAGTAGGGGAGTAATTATTATGAGTTAAGCCAATATAAAATGTGATATATGTTTCTAGGGTGGTCTTCTACTAACATTTTGGTTCTAGCCTGGTTTTAGTTAAGTATTGGAGCTTGCAGATTATTTTATTCCTTGTTGAGTGACTTACGTGCATTCTTGATTTTAATTAGGTGCAGAAAATGTGGGATTGGAAGAAAGTGATAGATTCAAAACCACATCTGAATTGCTTGCTTTTGCAGCAGGGCTAGAACACAGTGCCAAAATCCTAGTGCCCTAGCTCATGTCTGTAAATACATTTCACTGCGAGCTTTAAAGCATTCTTTTCTAGTTGCTTGTGTAAAATGGGTTGAAAGTCCTCTGCATTTTGCTTGAGTTCATGAAAGCATATTATATAACTGGCCTGCTTTTCTCTGCTTGTGCAAACGGCCATTGGTCCACTGAACTGTGAAATGTAGGAACTGGCGGGCTGCTGCTTCAACCTAACATGAGGGGAGGAGAGACCAGGGCTGTTTTTCAGCCGGGACAGTGGGTGCCATTGCCATTATAAGAGAACAAGGGAGGTGTTCGTGGTGGGTTCTGGCACCATGAAAAATAACACTGCTAGAGACAGCAGGGTTGCTTTCTTTTAGAGACTTTTTCAGAAAGTTTGGGGAGGGGTTTGAAAGTTTTATGGCTGCTCATGGTAAGCAGGATTTGCAGGTCTCAGAAACCTGTTTTGTCAGGGGTGATGCCAGAAAAACAACATGGAAAATGAAATCTCTCAAACCACTTTCAACTTTCTTAAAAAAACGAGGTTTCTGTGTTCAGCATTGGTGGCCACTTGTAACGTGTGAAGTGCCCTTAAAAGCATAGTTACCTTGAAATACAGTTTTTGTGGTTTTCCCCATCGAGGAGAATATGCTGAAATGAAATTGTGGAAGAACCCCAACAATGTACAGTGGTACCTCGGTTTCGGAAGTACACAATTGGTTCCGGAAGTCTGTACTTAACCTGAAGTGTACTTAACCTGAAGTGAACTTTCCCACTGAAAGTAATGGAAAGTGGATTAATCTGTTCCAGACGGGTCCGTGGAGTACTTAAACTGAAGCATACTTAACCTGAAGCGAACTTTCCCATTGAAAGTAATGGAAAGTGGATTAATCTGTTCCAGACGGGTCCGCGGAGTACTTAAACTGAAAGTACTCAAACCGAGGCGTGCTTAAACCGAGGTATGACTGTATACATTTAATGTTTACTAGGCATTGGGCTTTTTATCAACTCCGCTGAAGATCAGTGCCTAAATATATGGTTTTAGGAGTTGAAAACATTAGGCTCCCCCTCACCCGCAGCCTTGTGTTTTATTTTGCCATTTTAGTTTCCTCACATTAAAGCAGAATTAAGATTATAACAGTATGAATGTGCTCTTTCTCACTTCATGACTGCTTGACTTTATTTAGATTATTCATGTTAGGGGTTGTTGTTGTTGTTTAGTCGTTTAGTCGTGTCCAACTCTTTGTGACCCCATGGACCATAGCACGCCGGGCACTCCTGTCTTGCACTGCCTCCCGCAGTTTGATCAGACTCATGTTCGTAGCTTCGAGAACACTGTCCAACCATCTCGTCCTCTGTCGTCCCTTCTCCTAGTGCCCTCAATCTTTCCCAACATCAGGGTCTTTTCCAGGGAGTCTTCTCTTCTCATGAGGTGGCCAAAGTATTGGAGCCTCAGCTTCACAATCTGTCCTTCCAGTGAGCACTCAGGGCTGATTTCCTTAAGAATGGAGAGGTTTGATCTTCTTGCAGTCCATGAGACTCTCAAGAGTCTCCTCCAGCACCATAATTCAAAAGCATCAATTCTTCGGCGATCAGCCTTCTTAGGTTAGGGGTTATGATGGGACAATTAATGTAGTAGGACAATGGTTAACGTTAACAGGACCTTGGTTTTCTTTGGCTCTGCTTCTGATGAATTATTGTCTTTACTTACTCCCATTCCGCTTTATTGCTCTGTGATAGGTTGTAAACAACGCAGGTTAAATACTTTCCTTCTGTTGGTTAATATAAATCAACACCCATCTGTCAAGATACTCAACATCAACCAGTAGCGTGCCTTATTCTGCTGCTATAAAACTAGATTTATGAAAACTGTTGCCTTCCAATAACTAACTCTCTTCCTGTCACATCAGCATTCAGAACATGAATTAGATACAGAATGATTCTAAGAAATAAACTGTTGATTGTATACAGAAAAACAAATCAGCAATAATTAAACATTTGATGTTATGCTCCCTCAAAATCACAGTGGGAAGCCATATGTGTTTCCATTGGAAAGAAAAATTGTCTCCAAAGTGAATAATTTGTTTATGATGGGTAACTATTTCTAGTTTGAAATACACAGCAGTATGTACAACTTTCTATTTGAGGGGTTAAAAAACTCTAACCCTTTTCAGTGGAAACGACTTCTATACCGGTTACATCATCTATGCTGTTAAATTAATAAATGTACCAATGCATTTGGTACAGTAAAGTCTGGAACATAGTGATGTGTATCTGCAGAATTAAGGGCTTCCAATAGTTTCTCAACAGTGGTGTGATAAAATGTTTACTCACTGTGAACAATTGAGACCTGGGTGTACCATGAAGCCAGGTTTAGTGCTAGGTTTCTGTGAGTCCCAAGACAAGAGATCAGTAGTGTCTTCTCCATTGCTTCTACAATGTTTAATTCAATTTGCCCACTGGTTTCTTGAACACTAGGAAGACAATGAGGAATAAGTGGTTTCCCAACCAGCATTATGTTTTTAGTGTAGAATGGTTTGACATTTTGTGTTTCCATAGTCAACTCCAACGTGTTTGCCAATGAAATAATGGATGTGAAATTAACACGCTGCATTACAACATTTCCTTCATTTATGAGCCAAATTATTTTCTTAAGCTTCAAAGGGGATACATTTGATAAATTATCTCCAGTGTTACTATATAGCAAAGTAGCTGTTGATAAAAAGCAGAAACTAGAAAAAATGATGGCATAATTATTGTTTATAGGTAGTATATTCTATGAATTCCAATAAAGTATTCTATTTTCATCTAGATATAATCCTCTCTTTTCCAAACTCCGCCTCTTCTTTTTATAATTTTATGTTGTACAACTGTAGTATAATCATAATAGGCTTCCAGCCTTTTGAAACATAATTTGCTTCTAATGAAGTGAATAAAATGAAGCTATCTTCAGGTCAAATCTAGTTTACTGAATATAAAAACAACCAAATTGCATACAGTGGTACCTTGGTTTGCAAACAGTCTGGTTTGCATACGTTTTGGATTACCAACACATCAAACCCGGAAGTGCGTGTCCCGGTTTGCAAAACTTTTTTTGGATTACAACCATTATTATTTTTTTGGATTATGAACAATTTTTTTTGGGAGGCCCCATTGGTGAAAGCGCGCCTTGGGTTACAACCTGTTTTGGTTTATAAACAGACCTCCAGAACCACTGTACTAATAAACCTTTGCCACTGGGTCCCTTGTTACCCATGTGGTTCTCACCGGCTTTGATTTCTGGTTCTAAAATGTCTTGTATTCTCTCCAATATGGACCTGCCCATCATTTTGAGAGCTTTAGAGAGAGTCCTGCTTTTAATTGTGTTGTAAAATCATCTGTGGCACAAGGCAGAGTTTGTGCCTGCCAGAGCCTGCACCTTTTAGAAGAATGCGTATGGCTTTGTTCACTAGAAAACACATTTATTATATATGTTTCTGAACACTTGTTAATTAATGATGACTTTGGGCTGGCTGAATGCGGAAGGGTGGTTGGAGGTACCAGCAGCGGAACCCTGAGGGAAGAAGGCTCAGAGCCAGGGGATTGGTGGTGGGATGGCAATGAATGGTCACAGGGAGAAGGAGGAGCAGCAGGAGGAGGTGTCAGAAACGGAAGAGGTGACAGGAAGTGTAACAGGAAGTATAACATTAGCTCTGATATTCTGGACCCCCACCCCTTGCCCCTCCGAATCCAGTAGAAACCAATTTCACTGACCACAAGTTGTGAATTTTTGTTAGAAAATTGATAATTTCACACTTTATTTTTGGAAGGGCTCTCTTTGTATGCCATCTGGACCTGATCACCTACATAATCTATCATTTTTATTAGTTAGCCCTCAAACTTTCATCTCTCATCAACCCTTCATTTGATTTAGCTCAGGCGTCCTCTGAAAAAAGTGGTTCAGAGACTAAAGGCGATGCTTACATGTTCCTTTATGAAACTGCTTGAAGACAGGACACTAAGATGCAGGGTGGATTTGATTTAAATCAAACTGATTTAAATCACGATTTAAATCACGATTTAAATCACTAGTCAGTAAGGCTTGATTTAAATCATAGTTGATTTAAATCATAAAGACTAATTCTTGCTGGTATAACTTTATTATGCAAGTAGATGAAGATTTTTAGAATAACAACTTTTCATATTAGTTTTTTTATCCCCAGTTTAATAGGTTAATCATTCATATTTGGACAACTTTACTGTTGTACTTAGGAAGGAGAAAAATAATCATTACCTTAATAATAACAATTTAAATAGATTTATTCAACTGAAACAATAACATTTCAGCAAATGTTATTTGCTTAAACAAACATCCATGTTTGTTAACTAATTTGGCTAAACAAAAACAATATATATATATTTTAAGAAACTTAGACTGTCAGCCCAGCCTACACATGAAAAACTTAAATACTGTCCAAACAATCAGAAAAATATTGTTTCTACTCTATTCACTGAACTTCTTGAAACTTAGCACTGAAGGGGTTGCTTCTGTATTCATAGGTTTGTAGAACAATAGGATTAAGGTCTTTTTCTCAACTCTGTTCATGTTATAACATTTTTGCTGTGAAGAAGAGGCATGTGATCTCTGTTGAGTCAAATTCAGTTTTGAGAACTGCAAAAGTAAACCAAGCACCTGTGATAATATCTTGTAGGCAGAGAAACTGCCCAATAATCTTACAAAAACCTCTGGAAGAGGTGAATGGATTAATGGAATTTATTTACCCCATAAATTAAACATATACAACCTTATACTACATAATTAAAAAAACTAATCTTTATTTCATGATGGAATAACCTTTGGATGGTAATATGTTTTCCTCAAAAAGCATTTTATTTAAAAAAATCCAATTTAAATCAAAAAAATCGATTTAAATCAAAAAAATCCGATTTAAATCAAAAAAATCCGATTTTTTTGATTTTTTAAAAAAAATCATTGATTTTTATCCACCCTGCTAAGATGTATTGTGTTACTCTGAAAAATGGAATGAAACAGTGGGTATTGTTGGGAACATTCACAGCCAAAATGTAGGATCCAGTGTGTTCTATGTCAAAAGGTTAATATTAGAAGTTATGGGTTGTACTCAATGTAGTGCTAAAGAGATAGTTTTGTCAGCACAACCATTTTTGTTTGCCTGAGGGAACAATATATTCCTCAGTGTATTGTTCTAGGGGGTCTCCTGACCCTCTGGAGCAGATTTGGAGCTGGTGCATGAAGGAGGAGAGTGGAAACAGTCTCGTTATCCTAGCAGCTAGCATTGTGATGGCTTTTGTTAGTGCTGCGGTTAAACTGAATACGGATTAATGTTTTGCTGGTTTAGACCTTTAAACCTTCCCCTTAAATAAATTCACACAAGACTCAAATTTTTGGTTCGGTGTTTGGCAGAATTTAGGCCACAACTTAATTGATTACAGCAAGTGAGTGGTTGCATAGGCTCTGGTTCGACTAGCTCCCTGCACCATTGCAGGTAGCGCTGACCCAGGGCACTACCATAGGTCAGCCTAGGGCAGGCATAGGCAACTCTGGCTCTCCAGATGTTTTGGAACTACAACTCCCATGATCCCTAGCTAACGGGGCCAGTGGTCAAGGATCATGGGAGTTGTAGTTCCAAAACATCTGGAGAGCCAAGGTTGCCTATGCCTGGCCTAGGGTGAACACCTGGAATGGCAGAAAGCCGGGGACATGCTATGTCCACCACCCAGGTGCCTCCCTGGACTCAGGCACGGGCACAACCCCTTGCAAGGTTGACCAAAGCATTGAGTTCCTGGATTCCTTTAATGGAATACACCTTCACATAGGGATGGCGAGAGCGTCCCCCCATCCCTATCACCTGAACCAGAGCCTATCCACAACCTTACAAGTTGTGATGATTTGCAACGTGACAGGCGAAACCCAAATGGCACCAGCCAATCAGCCAAGTGGGGGAAATTCCTGCCATGCCCTTGTCCCAATGACAGATGACACACGATGGCATAGCAAGGTCAAGCGCGCAAGCCCTAAATATAGGGAGAGGTGGGTGGGTGTTGATGCACTGACCAAGAGAGAAAGCTCAGGGTCACGTGCATTGGCATATATAGGTCCCTTGATCCATTTGGCTAGCGTCCCATTGGTCAGATTAAACCCAGCATCAAGGGACCTACCAATCAGATGTTGTGGCTATCTAATCGTACCCACCCACCCACAACACAAGGGTTTGGTTGCCAGGTCTCCCTTTGAGGGAGGACACGATTTACTTAGAATGTTAGAAGCCCTTATTTCCATACTAAGAAGATTGCTACCTACAGAGGTGGGGACATTTCCTGTAGAGTCTCTGATACTTTCAGTTAATAACGATCAAAAGAAATAGCATATCTTGTTTAGATTTATTGGCATGGAAATAGTGTGCATTTTGATTCTACCTTAGGTATTCCAGCTGGAAGATGTCTAGGTTTCAGTTGTCTGCCAGCTTACAGGTGGTATAATTCACACTCCTAATCATCTTGGAGGAAATAACCAAGCTGCACTTCAAGCAAACAAAGATGTTAAAGGAAATTGTTTTGGCTTTTCACAACTTGTTTTACATTTAGTTAAATTTATAGCCTGCCGAGTTTCAAAAATTGCAGCGAACGTGAAAGCCATGTGAGGTTGTTTGCCTTACATTTCCACCAAGGAAGGAAATTCAGGATATTTTGGCAAAGTAAATGGAATCACTGATCTTTGAGGGTGGGGAGGAGACAACTATAAATCATCTGTGCTTTGGAATAATGAGTGCATCACTCAATGTAATCATGGGATTTTACTTATCTGGGCAGTTACAAATGTACCTTCAACAGCTTTGAGTCTCCGAGTTTGGAAATATGATAAACATGAGAGCTGCTGTTATTGGATTAAACCAGTGGTTGCAACTGATCCAACCTCCTGTCTCTGATAAGAGCCAGTATATGATGCTTCACGAAACAGTGGTGGATAGAGGAAAAGCTGGAGTAATTTATTCATTCCCATTTATCTGCAGGGTCTGGTAGCCAGAGGTGAGCAACACCTATATTAGTGCATTCCCTAAAGTTTGGGGTAGATAAGATGCACTGTAAAACCTGTGATAAAGAGGCAAGAACAAAAATGCATAGTGAAGGAAAGGATTATGTTATAATGCCTGACATTTTATTTCATCTATAGTCCCCCCCCCCCCAACTTAGAGGAGCATAATGGTAGCCTAAGGTTGCAGTGCAATGCACACATAAGAGGCCTGTTGAACTCAATGTCTACTTCTGAGTAGACATTTATAGGAAGGCTGTAAATGTTCCACAGCGATCTCAGGTAATATGCAAGCCCAGCTGTTCCTACACATTTGTGGCCTGAAATGGCACTTTATTTAAATCTCACCATTCACTTGCTATTTTTAATTACCATGTGCTGCTAACCATCCCTCTGTTTCTGATGGTTCAAGCTAGAATGCTGCAATGACAATGGCACCAGTCATGCACGACAGAGAGGTATCAGCATGCTCATAGGGTTGCCGGACTCAATAGAGGACAGGACTTCTGTGCCTTCAATTGCCCTGCTCTCTTTTGAGTCTGGAAACCTTAAAGAGAAACCAGCAGACCCTTTGCTTGGAAATTAAACAAAGGGTCTGCTGGTTTCTCTTTAAGGTTTCCAGACTCAAAAGAGAGCAGGGCAATTAAAGGCACAGAAGTCCTATCCTCTATTGAGTCTGGCAACCCTACATGCTCAGGTTTGTAGAAGTACGTTTGAAATAAAATATGAGGGAGGTAAAAACAGACCATTAAACCAAAGTAATGAAAACTTCCTGTGTGTGGCAAATGTGTGTTTGTATGTATGTATGTATGTATGTGTGTGTGTGTGTGAAGTAAGGGGAAAGGAGTGGGAGAGAGCAGAGATACCGTACAACTCAAGTGGGAGGCTATCCACTACTGGAAAGCCTCTCACCTGAGGCTTTGAAAGCACAGATTGTGTCATCTGACAGCTGGCCCAATCAATGCCTTCAAGAGTTTGTCATCTGTTGCACCTTAGATGAGGATGCTGCCTAGACCTTGAGAGAAGGTCACTGAGCAACCAGTTAACTAATTCTGTATTTATTAATGTTTGCATTGCATCCCATTGAAAAGAATGCAGAGATTTAGTTTTGGTGGGTACAGTCTTTCTGAAGGCTGCTCATGACAGTGCTGTGAGATAGCTAAGCAAATGAATCCCTCTCTGGCTGTGGAAGGAGCAGCTTATCAGGGCTTTAGTGATGTTAAAGTTAAAAATTACTCTGACCAGCTAGGTGGGAGGAATGTTTGTGAACTTGCATGAAATTTCTGAACAGCTTGGGGTTATCATCCCCCATGCCTAATGTGCTGAATATTTTTTATTATTTGCAAATACACTTAAGTTTTATATTATGCCTAGTGCATTTTTTTTTGCCATACAGTATAACCAAGAAGGATTCAGAAAATATAATTACCTCCGATTGTATACTTTTCGAAGAGTTTGATTATTAGTCATCAGCTTCGGTTTAGCTAAAGTTACCTGTGGCTGAGGGCAAATGTAGTTCTGTGGTGCTTTTTTGTGTGTGGAGGGGGGAGGGATGTAGTGTTTTCTACACAGTTTACTTGCTGAGGGTATAATATGATGTGGAAGATACGGGTATGTATCTTTTGCCATTCTGTTTGCAGGCATGTGTAAAAAGAGCTGAGGAGGCAATTCCCTGAAGCAAAATGTCACAAGGGAAAAGGCTTAAAAGGTCATTCTTTCCTTGCACTGGACTATCCACATGAAGTTAAGTCTCAGCAGACTTATATATTCTTCAGATGAAAGTTTAAATTGTAATCCAAATTGTATTTGTAATCCAAATGTTATTTGTAATCCAAATTGTATTTGTAATCCAAAATAATCCAAAATATAATGCTCTCCTCGGTTGTAATTCCAATATACGGCCCTGCTCATTTATAGTTTTTCCCGTCCCTACTCCCACTCTCCCAGGCACTCTTCCTCCCTGAGATTTCTCCCAGTTATGGAAGAGTGTTCTCCTGTTGAGCTTCAGTAGGTTTTTGCAAGATCCAGGGTCCCTTTAAATTTTATTTTTTTCCAGTCTTTAAACCACTTTCATTCATAAAAGTATCTTTGCCATTCATAAAAACTGAGGATACTCCAGTCCATTCATATAGGTTTCATTTAAGAGTTCAAAGAGGCAACAGCTCAATTCTTTGTATCCAACAGAAAGGTGGTTTGCTACTAGGTAGCTAAATGCAGTTTAAGATGTAACACAAGACTGATGTGTTTCCAAATGTCTTTGATCCCATTCACAAGTCTATGCTGCAGAACCTATCCTTCAGAAGACGGAAGTTGAATTTCTTTCAAAATTCCGTCTTTGCTGAATTAAATATAAGTCCAAATTCTTTAGTTTTAGAATCCAAAAAGCTTGGCAATAAATACATTGTTTAAAAGTCTGCTGCTTCAGGTGGCGATTTGTGGTTTCAGCTTTCTTGAGCTGCGATCGAGCCGTGGGCAAACTCAAGCCACTTCCCTTGCCCCCCCCCCACTGCCGATGCAGTGATGAGGCTCCATGAGTGTGGTGAGTTTCTTTGCCTGGCTGGTCCCCTCAAGACCCCACTCTTCCATGGGGCTTTTTAAGGGGGGGGTTCCTAACCCTGGCATGCACCCCTGTCACTCAAAATGTCAAGTAACAGTTGTCTCTTAATCAGATGATCCGCTCCGCAGTGCCATTTCCCTCCGCAGACAAATCGGAAGCCCCACATTTTCTTTTTTAAAAAACTAGACTTAATGATGTGCAGCCCCAACATTTGTACTTGTTGCAATGGAAAGGTTTCCATGCCTACAAGTTAGGAGAGGGTCAAGGAAGAGATCTCACTTCTGGGAAGCATCCAACAGAAGGAGCGGGAAGGCTGCTTGTATGCAACTTCCCCCAGTTTTCCTTTCCTATTAGAACAGCAGTTAGATCCCCCAGTGAACTCTCTGAGTGGGATCATTTGCTAAGTACTTGGAGAGTGCTAGTTGACCTCTTTCAATGACTTTGCTGCTGGTCAGACCATGATAATGGGGAGCTCTGTACCTTCCTATGTTCAGACCACCTTTTTTTGTCACAGGGAAAAAACTACGTACACCATGAAGGATGAACTCTGCCCCATGACCTCCCAACGTGGTGTTCTCCTTTGATACCCCTTTGAGGTTGACCCAGCTACTTACAACAAGTATGGCTGCAATCAGCTGAGGCTCGGGGCCACGCCAATGCAGTCCACAATCTCAGCTGCAAATATTCAGGCCGGTAGCGGAACAAGTTGCAAGCAGACGGAAAGCAGTCAAATCAAACAAGCTGCTGGCAGTCAGATAAAAACAAAACAAAACACACTTAATGGAAAGACAAAAAGCACTCTTGCTGGCAAGAGAAGATCTACTTTTGTGAACACATCCTCCTTCTCTTTTCTCACCCCAGAGCAATTTTCACCTCCTTTCCATTTCTCTCCCAAGGTTAACCATAGTTTGATGTTAAATGATTAATGCCAGGACGAAACACTAGTGTTTTGTCAAGTTATCCACAAGTTGGGTTAATGTTGGTGTTGATGTCACAGTTCCATTATATCATTTGAATATTTCATAAACATATGATCATAAAACATATGAGCCTTCCTTGGCAAGTTTTGGCTTTCAATAGGAGTGTCCACAGCTGCTTAGATGTCTCAGAGGTTTTCCACTGAACTGATAAATACTTTATCACAAGTAAGAAACTCACTTATTATTGAAGGCAAAAGAGGCCACTGATTTTTTTATGTGCAATCTGTGCTAACATCGGGATACTTGAGGCCAGGCATTGTTTTCTAATCTGGTTGGGAGTTATCGAATAGTACTTGAAATGTAAAGCTAAAGAGTTTTGTTTTATAGAAACCTGCCGAATGAATTCAATTCTAATTTGGTATACACATAATGTTGGCTGTATTGTAATTCTGATATAATCTTGTTGTAAATATCAGCTCGTGCCAGAGGTATGTAGAATCAAATTTTGTTATTGGATTTTAATGGCCCAATAATAGCACATGTTGCACACTGGGGTTCAGAAAAAAGAGATTTGCAAATAAAACAGTTATTACAAATGCACAATAAGTATCCAGTGCTTTCTGTAATCCAAAGGATATAAAAGCCCTTCAGTGCTATCCCTGGCTTCTTGTTGTTCAGGGAGTAGAGAGCTCTTAAACACTGGTGCTAGAAGTAGGATTATTGTTGCCTTGGAGAGAAACTGAGCTGGTGCAATTGAGCTAGAATGGAAGAAATGAACAGCAGCACTCCTAGCAGAAATCAGTACATCCCAGTAGCAAATGGAGGCTTTTCAGCATTGGCTCAATGAAGACTTTAAAACAACCCTAGACAGCAGAGACACATCTCAAATACAGCAGAAGCAAAAATTGTATCCCTTACAGCTGGGGATGAAAGCCTTGTTGGAACAGAATTTACAAGGGCTTAAACCTCACTTGGAAGCCTGGCTGCAGAGAAGCCAAGTGGAGTTGCTGAGGGGGATTCATGAACTAGATGAGCAGCTGACTAGCTTTGGATATAAAACATTTTAGTCAGTAGCTGAAAATCAGGCAGCTTTGGTTAACTTTGGAACTTGTAGGGATAAGTTCTATCAGAACTAGAAACCTCTGGGAAAAGAAGCTTCAGGAGGTGAAGCAGTTTGCAGTCCACACTAGAAGCAAATTGATCAGAGAGGGACCAGTTGCAGCGTGGAGCTATGCACAAAGAAAAACTCTCACAGACTTTTGTACCCCATGTAATATTTTATAATAACAAATACAGTTAATTTAACTGAATTTGACATATCACTAGATCGGCCTTTTGGTGATTATTATATACTTGAGTATCCACTTCTGAGAACAACAAAGAAAATGTGATGTTATCCAGAGATTGAGATTATCACCCTTTAGAAAAATGCAGTAATGTGGAGGTTTTCCTCTTGGTGCCTGGGAATGCCCTTTTTTGGCACCCCCAGGCAGTGGCACCTGTCTATGAGCTTTCAGGTTCTATAAATATCTAATGTTCCTGGAAAGAAAGTTGTGAAACAAAATGTGCAGGTACTCTTCTAAGTGATTTCTGTGAAATAAGCCTGACAGCCTGCTCCTACCTGTCAGTGTTTTTAGCCATTGACTAAAGTTGGAACTGTGATTGATGTGCACTGTTTGGACACTAGGCGGTAGGAATCCTAGGGATTCTAAAGAGCTCTTTCACCCTTCCATTTAGTGCACCTTTCCTGCTTATTTTCTAGTCCTCAGAATCTCTGTAGTGTACCCTTCTGTTTTTTCTAACAACCAAGATGCATTTTCTCTGTGGTAGATTCTTCTGAGATCAGGTAGCCCCTAGAAATTATTTTCTTCAAATATGACTACATAATAAGTGAGTGTGGCTTTTAAAGACTCCCCCGATCCCCCCCAATAATGGAAAATGCATTTTGTGGAGGCTTATGCGTGCCTCCTGCTCTGAAGAGGAACTAAATAACAGGCATTTATTAAGAATTGATTATATTATTAACTTATGGTGCAATGCTATACATATGTACTCAAAAATAAGTTTCTTTGCATTTAATAGGGCTTACTCCCTGGCAAGAGTACGCAGAATGGCAGCCTAGGCTTTGGCATTGCAGGAAAACAGTCCCTTTATCAGCATAAGTTCCACAGGCTAAGTCTTTTCAAGTATGGAAATAGAAATTGAAAAACAGCACTCTCTTTAATGTTGTGTTAGCCATGCACCCAAAGCAGACATATTATGTTATACTGCACAACCATGACAGCCATTTTATGATTGGTGGCCCACAGCACTCTCAAAAACTGAAATGTACCCATTGGCTTGGGTTCTATCTTGGTAAAGGGCAGCAAGTTATAAAAGGGAACAGTGTAATTTGTGTTAGAGTCTTTCATCGTTTCTCTGGGGACAGTTCGTACATTGGCATCTGCAATATGGCTGGCTGGATGAAATGAGTATGACAAGAGGAAAGGTACAGGAAGCTATGTATGGGAACCTGATGTACAAGCTTGGACTGGTAGCAATGACTCAACTGCTAAACAACACTTTTTTCACTCAGGAACCAATCATGCAACAAGTTTTGAACAAGGATACTCAGTGTGGCTGAGCTAGAGATAGTTGACTGCTAATACTCTACTGCAGGGGCCAGCAAACTTTTTCAGCAGGGTCCCTCAGACCTTGGGGGGGGGGAGCAGACTATATTTTGAAAAAAATATATGAATGAATTCCTATGTCCCACAAATGCATTTTAAATAAAAGGACACATTCTACTCATGTACAGTGTTTCTCCAAAAATAAGACACCGTCTTATATTTATTTTTCCTCAAAAAAAAAACACACGGTGGTTTATTTTCAGGGGATGTCTTATTTTTTAAAATTAAGTATGGTACAGTTTAACCTACAAGGTTAAACTGCCTATCACCATGGCTTATTTTGGGGGTATGGCATATTTTCGGGGTATGGCATATTTTCGGGGTATGGCTTATTTTTGGAGAAACACGGCAAAAAACACCAGGCAGGCCCCACAAATAGCTCAGAGATGCATTTTAAATAAAAGAACACATTCTACTCATGTAATAACATACTGATTCCCGGACCATCCGTGGGCTGGATTTAGAAGGCGATTGGGCCGCATCCGGCCCCGGGGCCTTAGTTTGGGAACCCCTGCTCTACTGACTTGACCAGCTGTGGATAATGTAGGCTGATTAGTCCTGATGGTCATAGATTTGGGTTGCTAGAGGATAAAGTATGAACTGATTTCTTCTGACCTTCTGTATAACTTCCTGAATCAATCTGGGGTTTCAGAAGACTGACACAATAGTAATACTTCGTCTCGCATTGTCCTCCCTTGATCTCACTTGCCTAGTAAATGCATCTCACACACAACTTCTTTCATTGCTTGTGTTTCTCAAAATATTAACATTCGGTAATAAAGTTGTTGTTGTTTTAAAACAACAACCTCATATTTAGTTCAAATTCTGGTTAGCCATTGAAGTTACTTATTGAACTCCCTGCCATCTTTCAGTATAGCTGCCGACCTCAGCTGTGCTTGTGGTACAAAGTCATCAGACTCATTAACTGAAGTCCCCCTAGACTTAGTTACGCCCATGCTTTCCTAAATTTCATGACCTTTGATCACACATTTTTTTGCACTGAGAAAATCAGCCATTAATCTGCATTAGGGTTTAGAGACAATATTATCACTCACAGGTAAACTGCATTGCATTGCTCTGTCTTAGATCCATAATGGAAGGAAGGTCAAGGCTGCTTTTCTGATGATTGCCTTGAAAAAGCAGCTCAAAGGCATTAAGAGCTTTTTGACAGCTCCCTGTGTTGTCTTGGTGTCTAACGGGCTCTTTTCTCCTTTGCACTTCAGTTATTATTATTATTATTTTAAAAAAGACTGCCTGCTTAATTTCTACAACTCTTTGCCCACCTGCTCTCTCCCTCCTCTCTCTCTCCCCTCCAGTGGACTGTGTATGATCCCTTTCCAATCCCTTTAAATCTGGCGCAGACCTGCTGTTTGTTTCGGTGGTGCCTCATGGGTTAAAACTCCGGTATGATGTTAGGTTAATCTCTGACAACTCCTTCAGTGCACAGAGCCATTGCACCACCACGTAAGGCTTTTGTTGGTGTTGCAAACATCCGCAGTCTGTAGCAGGTGGAACAATAACCAACCAACTCCACCCCCCCCCCCCCGCTTTCTTGCTGCTGCAGACTGCTATCCAAATATAACCTCTTGCTAGAGAACCACCTGACAAGTCTTCAACAGCAGTTTTGCATCTAAAGCAGCTGTTTATGTCTTCCCTATCTGTGCTTTCAGATTACAGAATGTGCAGGGTTTTTTGGTGTGTTTTTTTCCTGCTGCTGCTGCTGCTGCTGTTCACTGCAGAACTCAGAGCAGCTAATTCTTCCATTTGTCACATTATAGAACTGGTTCCCCACAGAGGCTTTATACACACTCAGATTAACTCCTCAGTAGCTTCCCTTTTAATGCTGCCTTTTTAAATAGTGCTTGAAACCTGACTTTTCTGCCTTGAACTGAACAGTTGTAGTGTTTATTATTTAGGGTTGTTGTTGTTTTAAAAAACCTACTAGCATAATGAAGGTTTGGTCTGTTTTGTACTGCAGCATAGTTGTTTATGTGCAATCCAGCTTTTAAGAGGGCAAGAAAAGACCAGCCTGCCAAGGTGGAATAAGGAGCCTTGTGTGTATCAGCTGTGAGTATTGGCATCAAGCTGACAAATGGAAGGTGCACTGAGCCTATATGCCAAATAGTGGCAACATGAGTATTTGTTTTGTGTCCTTTCTTGCCCTAAGGGTGAGAAGCAAATGATTATAAAGTAAATATAAAATATCTGACTAGAACAGGCATCCCCAAACTTTGGCCCTCCAGATGTTTTGGACTACAATTCCCATCTTCCCTGACCACTGGTCCTGTTAGCTATGGATCATGGGAGTAGTAGGCCAAAGCATCTGGAGGGGCACAGTTTAGGGATGCCTGGACTAGAATAACAAATCAATTTAAGCAGTCACAAAAACAACAGATAAAATCAGCTATCCCAGAAACTAACCTGAATCTTGCAGCATTTGTGAAGGGTGCTCAAATTTGGACAATTTGGAACAATTTAATTCATGTAGCTGCATGTATGAGTGGCAGCTTAAAATGGAACCATGTGGTTTCATCTCCATGTGGTAAGTTATTTGTGTGCAAAAGTGTTTCCCTGTGCTATTTGGGCCATTTTTGTCATGCCACCACAAACACACATCCTCCCAAAAGGAAGCCTTTGTTGACAGCTCACCAGCTATATGGTTTACCATGCAGAGTTGTACCCATGCATATAATTAGCCACCCACATATAAACTGCATGCAGATTCAACAATATGTTTATTTCCAGGCATTTGGTTTATTTTTATTTCATTTTTAGAGAAATTGCACCATCAATTAAATACCAGCTTTGAGAGATTTTTGGTGGGGAAATGGTTCCAGTTTTGATCAAGCTTCCGTAGCTGCTAATTTCTAAAAACAAAGCCAAGAGAAACAATTGTGGATGAATGAACAAATGAAACGTTATTTGCGTCAGCCATTGGCCATAGCAACAAAACAACATTGCAGTATACACAGAACAAAATAAAAAGTCAATTATATGAAATTGCGGTAAAACTGTTGCCTAATCTGGTCTGGGTTTTTGCCAGGCCTCCTAGGAAAGGAAGGTTATATGTACACATGGAGGCTCCCACTTCAAACTATAGATGAAGGAATTCTACTTTTGGCTGTTCACTTCCTGTTTTTTTTAAAAAATACTCTGTGCAAATCTAAAACTAATATAACAGAGTTCTGTTGTTGTTTAAAGTGGCTACCATTATGAACTGGATCTTGATGGTGCTATATCCAGGGTCGTTTTTATTTTAAAGGTGGGCAATATTTAAAAATAAAAACCCATCATCTGATGTTGATTCTGTGCCCAGCACTACCAAATTCTGTATGTGCGGATCCAGCCTTCATCTCCTTGGAGGCTTAGCAAAGTCCCAGTTTATTTCTGGGATTTGGTCATTTGGGAGTAGGAGGTGAGAGGGAGATTTAGACTGACCGAAGCCTGAGGTCAGTCAGAAACTGTATGAGCCACAAAGTACACTTAGTGGTGAATTGCTGCACATGTTACCAGGGTTATTCCTTACCAAGATACAGTTATTTTCAGGCCTATCTTTAGTTGCTATGCCACAGTGTAATGTCTTCTTATGATTCACCTCAGAATTTGATTCAAGATTCTTTAGTGACAAATCACAGTGTCCCCCTCAACTGTGTTAATCGTATTTGTAAGAAGTCTTGTTACAGAAAAAGCTTAATACAGTAGTAGGAGGAAGGATTTCTTTAGAATTGTAAGACTAATTGTAAAAGGAATTACTTACATGTAAAGGAGAATGGATCCTCTGACTTAATAGATATCTTAAAGGTAAGACGAGAATGAGAATGTTACTGAGAACAGCAATGTGCACTTTTTTGGTGTGTTTAATCATTTTAGTAAAAAGTAATACCACTTCTTTAGCGTCTCATGAAGCCTTATACAACTGGTGAGGAGCCCTTTATTATACCTGATGCTTCCTCCCGGAAGGACTAATAATATAATTTGATCTGCTTCTTTTGTGCTGATATTTCACCTGATAGAGTGAGAATGTAGCCGACTTTTTCAGAAGCAAAAGATGTACCAATTCAGTGAGGGGGTCTCCCAGAAGTTAGCAAGAAGAGTCACATTTTCCCCAAAGTACTCATAAATCTATTGGCGATCTCCCCCCTAGAAGAAAGTAGGTTTAAATTCCAGTAGCCTAATTAAATGTGCATATCATCTGAAAACTGGAGGAAAAATGTGAAATGTTAGTAGTATTAGCAAATTGTGAATTTGAGAAGTAGGAGCCATAGCAGCTCAGTGGCGGAATTCATGCCTTGCAAGCAGAAGGTCCTGGGTTCAATCCCTGCATCTCCAATTAAAGGATCATTAATAGCAAGTGACCTCTACCTGAAACTCTAGCAGGCCACTGCCAGTCAGACCTATATGGACAAATTATCCGACAAAATATAAGACAGCTTCATATGTTCATTATAGAAAATGTTCACTTAAGGCATGGGTAGGCAAACTAAGGCCCAATCGCCTTTGAAATCTGGCCGGTGGATGGTCCGGGAATCAGCATGTTTTTACATGAGTAGAATGTTTCCTTTTATTTAAAATGCATCTCTGGGTTATTTGTGGGGCATAGAAATTTGTTCATCCCCTCCCCCAAAATAGTCCGGCCCCCCACAAGGTCTGAGGGACAGTGGACCGGCCCCCTGCTGAAAAAGTTTGCTGACCCCTGATAAGGCATGCATAAGGTTCTACATTCAAAGAAGACATCCCCAGGTAGGGAACCCTGTCTGAAAGCCTAGAGATCCACTGAGCTAAATGGGGCCAAGATAAATATTCTCCCAATGTTCCTGAGTAGATCCAACTTTGCTAACATCATGTCAGGAGGCCAGGCAGATACTCAAGCCCGTATTGCTACTGTGTTTGTGAGAGCATCTCCCCCCCCCCATCCGCGCACACACTTTTCATCTCAATTAGCATGCAGCTACATTATTAGTCTGAGTAGGAATCCCATGCATCTAGTGGAACATTTTTTATTTATTTTTTGCTTTGAATAAAAATGTGAGTTAAAATGTACAATTGGATTGATTAAAAAATAAGTTGGATAACAAATGAAAACTAATGGATTGAGTTAACCCCTGATATAATTCCATTTTAATGCTGAATGAACCAATTTGGCTTAGTTTCATATTTTCAGGCCCTATTGACCCTTCATTCCCGCCTAATATATTTCCTGTCAATGACTAACTTACATCCCATTGATTTCAGCAAGTCTGTTGTAAATATGCTTTAGGGGTGAATTCAGTTTCACATTCGTCTGATCTGCTTGCTGGACAGAATGATGCTTCCTCTCCATCCCCCATGCACTGTTCTTGGGGTTCTCCTGACCCTCCGGATTGGATTTGAGGGACCAATTTTGCTAGAGAGTACATCCGCTACAGCACTCAGTTAGTTGATTCTGTATCTAAGTCTTATCAGCAAACATAATAGCAAGCAATTGCCAGAATTAAAATGAAAAGTATTATTTTAAAGGATCTGTCCTTGCAGGCCAAATGAAGAAGTAATTAGATCCATGGACTGAACGTTCTCTACCACTTTTACGAGTAGCCATGGAGGAAGGTTGGGACTCAGGTGGCACTGTGGGTTAAACCACAGAGCCTAGGGCTTGCTGATCAGAAGGTCGGCGGTTCGAATCCCACTGTCAGGAGTATGGGCAGGAGTCAGGCTCTGGGGCCTGTAGTGCTTTGCAGGACTGGGGCATGCCTCAGCTTGTGCTGGAGAAGCAAGGCGTGGCCACACAGGTGAAGTCCTCAGCTTGTGCTGGAGAGGCAAGGAGTAGTCACCCAGGTGAGGCCACTTGAGATCTCACTGCACCTGGTGGCAGGAACTGGGAGGGATAAAAGCCCAGCATTTCCCTTCAGCTCTTTGCCACAGCAACGCTATCCTTGCCTGGTTGCATCTGGCCTCCTGCTCCTTGGACCCTTGCCTTGCTGCCGCCTTGCTTCTTGTTCCTGGATCCTTCGCCTTGCTCCTTACTCCTTGGACCCTTGTTTCGCCTTCGCCTTGCTCCTCGATCCTTGGACCTTCGCCTTGCTTCTTGTTCCTGGATCCTTCGCCTTGCTCCTTGCTCCTTGGACCCTTGCTTCGCCTTCGCCTTGCTTCATGCCCCGCGGACCTTCGCCTCTGCCTTGCTCCTCGACCCTGTTTCTTCACCACCATCTTGCCTCTGGTCCTGACGCCCGCCGACCGGACCGTGACACCCTGCGACGGGGTGAGCTCCCGTTGCTCGGTCCCAGTTCCTGCCAACCTAGCAATTCAAAAGCACATCAAAGTGCAAGTAGATAAATAGGGACTGCTACAGTGGGAAGGTAAACGGCGTTTCCATGTGCTGCTCTGGTTTGCCAGAAGCGGCTTTGTCATGCTGGCCACATGACCTGGAAGCTGTATGCTGGCTCCCTCGGCTAATAATGCGAGATGAGCGCGCAACCCCAGAGTCGGTCATGACTGGACCTAATGGTCAGGGGTCCCTTTACCTTTACCTTATGGAGGAAGGTTAGTATCTGCAAGTCAAGGATTTCATTCTACTTCCCTTGCATGATATTACATGGCCCAAACAAATGAGCATTTCCACCCCTGTTCAAGGTTTTAATAAACACAAGTTGCATTGATGGCCATTAGCTAGGAGCTAACTCACACAAGCAGGAGAATGAAGTGTGTATGAAGTGGTTGGATTTTGGGTGGTTGAATAACTGTAACTCTTCTGGTTGCAAGTGGGATATAACTTTCTCCTACATTAAAAACGCCCTGCAGGTTAAAAAGAAGAAGGAAGAAGGAACAGTAGGAATAAGGATCTACTTGATCCCTCTTCCTGCTGTGTAGGTTTTATGCTTTCCTCCCCTTAAACAGAGTGGGGAGTGTTCAAAATCTGATTCCTCCAGACTTCAGCTAGGAGCGTTGCAGGCCATTCTACCATTTCATAACTCTGCAGCATTATTATGTTGTCTCAACTGACCCAATATTAAATCTCTTTAAAAAGGATTAAACATATTCAAGGAAGATAGGTCCTATAATTTTCATATACAGATACAGAGGCAACAATAGGAATAAGCAACGAGGGATAGCCGTATTCTCAGTTTCTGTGTTTGAACTTTCTAGAGATCTCTGACTGGCCATTACTAGAATCATAATTTTGAACTAGATGGATCTGACTCTCACCCACAAGGCAATTCCTGCATTCTTAGATGCTGTATTAGAGAAATACTCAGGATAAAGTATATTCTTAATGTAGTAGACTAATTAGCATTCCAGGCACAAATTCCCCAAGGGATGAAAAGCTGAGGCCAAATACAAAATAGCTATACATTTTAAATTATTCAAACAATGAAGAACCTTTACACATTTAAGGGTTCTTTTATTTTTCATCAGGATTATAGAAGAATATAGCTTTTATTCAGACTTCACAAAATAGAAAAGAGCCTGTGCTGAAATCACAGAGAGCATGGGTTTCTTTAAAAACAAACACCAGCAACAATAACCAAGAATCCTGTGGCACCTGAGTGCAAATCTATGCATATT
Organism: Zootoca vivipara; assembly: GCF_965207765.1. Taxonomy (NCBI): domain Eukaryota; kingdom Metazoa; phylum Chordata; class Lepidosauria; order Squamata; family Lacertidae; genus Zootoca; species Zootoca vivipara. The sequence continues at coordinate 24,376,606 of NC_142587.1, read as the reverse complement.
TTCCCATGATTAAGGCTGCAATCCCTCCCCCCTCCAGCGATGTGGATGGATTGGGGACAGGATTGGGATGCGGGTTAAACCACAGAGCCTAGGGCTTACCGATCAGAAGGTTGGCGGTTCGAATCCCCGCGACGGGGTGAGCTCCCGTTGCTCGGCCCCAGCTCCTGCTCACCTAGCAGTACGAAAGCACGTCAAAGTGCAAGTAGATAAATAGGTACCGCTACAGCGGGAAGGTAAATGGCGTTTCTGTGCGCTGCTCTGGTTCGCCAGGAGCTGCTTTGTCATGCTGGCCACATGACCTGGTAGCTGTACGCCGGCTCCCTCGTCCAATAATGCGAGATGAGCACCGCAACCCTAGAGTCGGTCACGACTGGACCTAATGGTCAGGGGTCCCTTTACCTTTACCTATGTTATGTCCCTTTCATTGGCAGAGATGTGCTACTGTTGTGGGAGGGGGAGGGGGGCTCTTCAGTGGTCACTAGTCAGAGTCCCAAGCTCCCACTAGACATTCTCCCACTGGTGGTAGGCAGCAGCAAGCCCCCAAAATGGGGCATTTGGGGGGATGTGCTGAACCCTAAGCTCCACTGAGCTTTCAATAGAACTGGTCCTCGATTTCTTATCTACACCAGCCTGGACCAATCTCTCCACCCTTATGCTCCCTAGCCCATGTTAGATTGTTTTGCCCACCTCTTTAAACTTACCACTGAGTAAACATGCATAGTGTTGTGATAGCATAAGCTTCTCTGGGCTACTGCCTGTTTTATCAAATGCATGAAGTGCTCTCCTTGGTTTTATTTGCACACACATAGACAGCAAGTTTGTAAACCATTTAAATAGAAACAGGAGACTGAGAGCCAACAGAAAGGGTGCAAAATGAGCTTGTCTAAGTATGGAGTTCCATAGTCTAGGTGCTACCACTGAGAAGGCTACATAGCAGCGGCAGTTCCGTCACATTTCAATGCATTGCTCAAGTGTATGCGAGCTAAGAATAGGGTGAGCCACTTACAGGAACAGTCACTGGCAGTAAAACTGTCTTGCTTCTTATGCTGTTTTAGCACATAGAGAGTACCAATTACTTTTTATAGTGCAAGGATGGGAATCCTGCGGCTCTTCAGTTGTTATCGGACTTCAACTCCCATCTGTTGATGTTAGCATGGCCAATTGCTTGTAAATCAGCTTGCTTTTTTTTTTGCCCAGTTTGTCTTGTGTCAGCAAGGAAGCTGAAATGAAATCAAGACATATTCTTTGTTGTAATGGTGTGGAAAGAAGGGAACAAACACAGGTAATCACTGGTGAAAAGGCTGAGAGCCTGAGTTTGGGATTTTGACCGTGGAAAGCTGGGTTCAAATCTTTACTCAGCAATAAGGTTTACCACTGATCCCTCAGCCCAAGCTACTTCAGTTATTTGTTATTGAGGATAGAAGAGGAAAACATGTATTTAACCCTGAACTCATTGTATAAAAAGTGCGATATAAAAGCAGTCAATTCATAAATTCGTATTCGGAACAAATTAACCTAAGGGTCATTTCCCCACATGCGTTCATAGTTCCTTATTCCTCTCAATGGAACTCCTTATGTACAGTGGAGGACACGTGTCCGGGATACCAGGGTTATGCTAAAGAGCACACTTTCACAAAACGCCACGGTAAAGTAGTCCTTGTGAAATGTAAAGCACGATGCAAACTGATGGTGCTACATGAGCAATACTAATGATATTCCTTTTAACCCGAGCATTTCTTTGAATTGTGTGGAACCCCACAGACAGGAAAAAAGAACCACAGAATTAACATGCAAAGCAACTCTAAGGGTCACTTCACATTCCAACTCTTTCCTTGAATTAATGGCTTTGAAAATTTATATGAAAACCACAGCTACAAGCCAGTGCAATTATGCTCCATTAAGTGTGACTTAATAAGGGATAACACTGCTAGATTTAGACCTCTATGTATAGTATCGTAGAATTGTAGTGTTGGAAAGGACCCCAAGGATCATCTAGTGCAGGGTTCCTCAAACTTGGGTCTCCAACTGTTTTGGATTACAGTTCCTATTGTCCCTGACCACAGGTCCTGCAAGCTTGGGATAATGGGAGTTGTAGTTCACAAACAGCTGAAGACCCAAATTTGGGAAACCCTGACCTAGTGCAGCTCCTGCAATGCAGGAATCTCAACTATATCAAACATATAAAACCATAGAATTGTAGAGTTGTAAAGGACCTATATGGTGATAAGTGCACACACTTCTATTAGGGTTCAATTTCGATACTATACTTAATATAATTCAGTAAACAGTATCCAGTGTAAAAAGTGAAATGCTGTAAAATGCTGCTTTGGAATTGGCTCTTTGAGTGCTTCCACACTAATCTATTCTCCAGTATTGTCAGCTCTTATAAATTCACTTTTTATGGAGAATCCAGTCAATGCTGTTGCCAAATGGTTGCTGTCTAGTATGTCTCAGTTGTCATTCTTTGTCCTTTCAGATATGATTTATGTTGATTTTGTTGTTCTTGCTAACACAGTTGGAATTGTAAGATCCAGTTGCAGCAGAGAGGTCAGGCAAAACACTATGAAGGCTTTCCAGGACTCCTGTGTATTTAAGTTTTAATTTTTAATATTGTATCTGCTCTAAGTTCTTCCTATTGATCATGGCTGGGTGATTTTTGATGGCCAGCCTTTTAATTGTCCCTTGCATAGCTCTTCAGTTTCCTAGGACCAGCAAATTAACATTGGGTGGGATCATAGCTGGGAATAATTATTAGAGCAGGATCTTGGACACAAGGAAGGACCACTTCCATCTAATTGCAGAAATACAATGTATCAGCACCCATTAAGATTTCTGGAGTGTGTCAGAACTCATGACTCAGTGACCCAACTGAGTACAGTGAAGGGCTCTGAAGTTCAGGAAGTTTCTTCAAGGGCAAAACTGTCAGTATCCCAACTAGAAAATGCAGCCCTGTCACCATCTTCTGACTTAGAAGATAAGTCCTTTGTAGTTCCTCTTGTCTCCTGAGCCTTGCAGAAGTCAAAGACTAACTACTACATAAAGTGAGGTCTTGCCAGTCTACTCTTCTGTAGCTGCTTCAGCCACCAGAATACCTCGGAGCTGTCCAAGGTCCTGTTCTTGCTTACTCTTGGCTTGAACTTGATTTGGATCAGACACTGCTTACTTTCCCTGTGACCATCAAGTTCCCACAAAAGTGGACAGTGTTTTAATTGTTGTTCACAGGTTTATCTGTGGAAGGTTTGGATTTGTGAATAAAATATAATTAATCTGAATAATGACATTCTGGAGAATCTATTAAATGTAAGCTTGATGCTGTAGATTTTTTAATGAACTTATGGGAATAAGCTATATGCTATTTAATGGAATCTATAGGTTGTTATGTATGTTGTAGCTCCTGCAGATTTTCGAGTGTATAATTTATTCAGGCAGATGCATTGTACCACTGTTATTCAGCAAATTAGAGTTTTGACATAATAGCATAGGGAATGTAATGGGAAAAGAAAATTTAAATTCTAAAGACCTTTAACAATATTTTCTTCCCCCCCATTAAATAATCTAAATCAGTATTACCATATTGGGAATGGGTGGGGGTTGATTTTCTACAAAATTGTTTCCTGTCATATTTCTGAGGTGTAGATAATGACAAGTGACTATTGACTAGAATGTATTTAAGTCATTAAATAGGACAATGCTATCTCAGAGTTTGAGATAGGAAGTATTAAAGTTTACTTTACAACATATGTGATGTGAATAGAGTAAGGACAAACTTTTCCTGTTTGATAAAGCTCACTAAAATTTAGTGTTCTTATCAGAATAATTGTAGGCATTTAGGTCTTTGTTGCTCAGATACTCAGTGTTTGAATTATACCCTAACACAAACTTAATTCTCTTAGATAAACCACTCATAATACTAAAATATTGCTGCATGCGTCTTTGAAAATCAAGGAAGGTGAAGAATCCCAACGATGCCTAGCTGGTTGCCTAGTCCACAAGTCACACTGCTCCTTGGTTTTTCTTCCTCTCCCAGTCTTCTCATGACAGAAGGCATAACTTTGCAATGGAAAAGGACAGGTTTCTTTAGGAATTGCTTTAGAGCAGGGGTCCCCAAACTTACCCAGCTTCGGGCCGGTTCCTCCGGCTCTGATCACGCGGTGGGCTGGAGGGCGGGGGAACGCGCTCACATACACACACACTCTCACTTTTTCTGGCGCGGGGCAGCACCAGAAATGGCTTCTGCGCATGCGCAGATGTCATTTCCGGTGCACTTTGGCGCAGCGCCAACTCAGAGATGGGCAACCGCACCGTGGCGCACCGGTAAGAGTGGGCGGCGGGGGTCGTCAGAGGCCGTACAGTTAGCTCGCGTGGGCTGTATCTGGCCCCTGGGTCTTAGTTTGGGGACCCCTGCTTTAGAAGCTCCCACTTGAGATTTCTGGTGCAACCTCTTATTTCCTAGTGGGAGTGACACCATTTGGGTTCTCCATTTTTGAGAGCTGGAAAGGATATTCCTGGGGAAATTACTTTGGAAAAGAAGCGATATTGTCATTGGTAGAACTGTGGCTCTGAGCAGCTTGTTTGGAGAAACACTACCACTAAGATGGCCTTTTCAGGAAGACTGTTAGACTGAGCATTCTGTTTCTAAAGGTGTTTACAAGTTACCTCTAGCTTCTGGGAGAAGCTGCGAAAATGCAGTTTCATTTCGGAAGCTAAATGGGCAAGGCCCTGGACAGCAGCCAAGTGGAAGGCTACCTGAGAATTCTGGCGGTCAATTTTGAAAATGCTGCCATGTCCTCATTATTTATGTGTTTTCTTCAAGTTCGGGAGTCTTCTGTAATATGTTGGGAACTAATTGGGACCTGATTTCTGAAAGAATAAAGCTGGAATTAAATAGAAACACAAGCCACACCCATGCTATACATTTAACACATTCCCACTATTCTAGGAACTATAGCTTGTGAAGGGTACTAAGAGTTTTTTTTGTGAGACCCCTTTTCCCCTTACAGAGCTACAGACCCCTTACAGAGTTTCCAGAGGCCCCTGGAAAAGGGGTCTAATCGATAAACCACTCTGGGAATTCAACCTTTTTTGAGGGGAATAGGAGTCTCCTTACAACATTCAGACCCCATAACAAACTACAGCTTCCAGGATTCTTTGAGGGAAGCCATGATTATTAAAGTGTTTTCAGAATGCTTTAATTCCCCCCCCCCCCACTGAATGTGGCCATAGAAGCAGCTGCTTGGGCTGTATGTCTACATGCACCTGTAGGCTAGCACCTCTCTCTTTTATGCAACAAAAAAATGTGGCCACTTCCTCTGGCTTACGTACCGATCTTTTTCTGCATATCCACTTGTGCTTTGTCAGATTGTCAGTTGTTTATGGAACAAATAGGCATATTGCTGTTTTGTCATTCCTTCACAGTGTAACCTGCAGACACTATTAAGATTCTGGTCTCTCCCTCTCAGCGCTTGAACATTCAAAATATTAATGTGATGATATGGCTGTCAAGACTGTAAATCTGAAGGTACTTTACAATATTTTTGATGCAAAAAAAATGAGAAGTTCTCCAGTCCACAGGTTACAGGTCTAGTTTCATTGCCATCTTGGGAGCTGATGTAGATAGGAACTACTCTTAATGTACTGTTTGCTTATCCTCTGTGTATGAATCAAGCCAGTACTGGAAAGCTTCCAAGATCAAAGTTCCCTATACATTTCCTCCCCCTACAAACCGAGCAAGTTCACGGACCTGAGAAACCTCCGAAAGGATGGTTTGCACCTCACTGCCAAACACAAGTTTGGCTAAACCATATGCTTCCTAATTTTTCTCCTTCCCCACTTCCTCTTTCTCCACAATCTGCAATGCCAACTTGCTTTTGAATTATGAATCACATGGCTGACCATTCTGTGTGAAGAATGGAAATGGAAAGAATATGTTCCTATTTTTAAAAAGTTGCAATTCTTTCTTCCTATTTTGTAAAACTGACTAATAGAAAACACCAAAGAATTTGGCTCATGTTATTTGCTTTTAGGCAGTTTGCTACCACCATGTATGTTATTGCCCTTTATAATGCATCTTTGGTTCATGAATCCTGGGCATTTAGGCTGTGTACACAAGATACCTTTAAAGCACTTTATTTCCCTCAAAGAATTCTGGGCACTGTAGTTTACCCCTCACAGAGCTGCAATTTCCCAGCAGCCCTTCACAAGCTACAGTGCCCAGAATTCTTCGAGGGGGAGAATGAGATTTGAATGTGCTTTAAAGGTAAGGTGTGTCAGCTCGAGCTGCATGTTATGCAGCTACCTTTAAGAAGACATAATTGCAGTGAGGAAGCAGAAGTGGAAGAGGGGATGCTAAGCCTTTCCTTGCTGGCCATTTCCCCCATCTCAGCCCACTCCAAGACAGGGTTCCTGGGCTGTATTTGTGACAGAAACCTAGAACCTCAGGGCAGGGAGGAGGGCACTAAAAGAAGCTGGAAGGGGAGAGTTCGCAGGTGGAAAATAGTGTGGGGAGGGTTTCCATATGTTATGGATGACACTGCCAGAGAAGATAAGATGAGTTCACATATTTATCATGCAGGAGCCTAAAGCTTTAGAACAGGCATCCCCAAACTTGGCCCCCCAGATGTTTTGGGTATACAACTCCCACCACCCCTAGCTAACAGGACCAGTGGTCAGGGATGATGGGAATTGTAGTCCCAAAACATCTGGAAGGCCGAGTTTGGGGATGCCTGCTTTAGAACAAGGGTGGAAAATCATTTCTTCTACCCGAGGACCACATTCTGCACCATCTTCTGGACGACCCATGCCAGGGGTGAGGAGGGCCAGAGGCAAAAGCGAGGAGAGCAGCAAATGTGAATTTTAAGTGTACAGTAGGCAATGTTCTGCACACTCTCAAAAATGTCTCTTTATCCCCCATCCAGGAAGCAAGATATCGAGGACACATTCCAGGCATGCAAAATCACTCAGTGAGAGCACAAAGCATGGCTGCTGGTGTTGTGCAGCCTGAAAAGAGGGTGTGTGTGTAGCCTGGGGAGGGTCCCAAAGGCCAAATAGAGAGGGTTGAAAGGCTGCCATTGGCACCCAGGCCTCAGGTTTTCCATCCTTGCTTTAGAAAAATAACAGATGCCACAAGAAGCAGTGTTTAGTTTTGTTACTCTGTGACATTTTGCCTTCCGTGATGTGTTTATTTTCTTTTTAAGGTCAGAAGAACTGACACACAATAGGATATAACGAAATAAAAAAGCCATCCATCTCTCTTATCACCATCTTGAATGTTACTTATTATTCCCCTCCCCACATGAAGTAGTTCTTGCACTGTCATCACTGACAAATTGTGACCTGACGAAAGGTCACAAAGCACCATGCAGAAGCACAATCTCTGCCAACGATTTTGCAATCCTGTGCATGCTTGCTTGGGAGTAATTCTGATTGAAATAACAATGGTACGTACTTCTATGCAAGATATATCACTACAGGAGTATAACTACGTTTACCTTTTAATGTCTCTCTCTCCCGCCCTGGTTGTTTTAAAGTACAAGTATATTTCAAAAGCTGGTGTGTGTGTGTGTGTGTGTGTGTGTGTGTGTGTGATTTTTAAAATTAGATTTTCAAAAAGAAAGAAAGAAAAGGAGAACAAAAGAGAAAAAAATAAAGTTACATCAAAATATCATACAAATTCCATGTATCAAGATTGCTCTGAATCTCCTGACTTCCCCCCATCCCATCCACGGGTCCTCTTAATTCTATTTTCAGCTGCATATCAATACTCCAATTTTTCATCTTCCTAAGTTATCTGTACTTTCTATTACATTACAAGTGGCAAAAGCTGGTGTTTTAACAAATGGGAAGCATAATAAATCTTTAAAAACCACTGATTGCTGCAGCTGGAATAAAAGCAGTTCCATTAGTAGTTAATATTTACAAATGTGAAATAACCTTGACACATGCCATGTTGAGCTTGGGGCCATGGTTCTGAATGAACAAACAAGCAAGTACTACACATGTAATGCCTCCTCTCGGTCTGGCTGCTAGGGATGCTCATGAATGGATCCTTTCTGAAGAACCACTGAGGAGAGGTAAAAGGTTCTGTAAGGATCAAAACTTCGAGACTTGAAAAAGATTTGATTCAAATTAAATATAAACCACTCTCTAAAATGTATAGGCCAGTCCTTGACTTGGGAGGTCAAGGAGGAAGAAGTCAAATCCATAATGGTGCAGTGGGCAAGGGACTTTGCTATGATTTAAAAGAGAACTGCATGAAAATGCTCTACAAGGTGGTATTTAACACCTGTCAAACTGGCCAAAATGTTCAGATCTAGCCCAAACACCTGTTGGAAATGCAGGCAGGTGGAAGGCACATTGATCCACATGTGGTGGAAGTGTAAAAAGATCAGAGAATTTTGGGAGATGATCTATAACGAACTTAAAAAAAAAAGTTTAAATGCTCTTTCCCCAAGAAGCCCGAAGCCTTCCTACTAGGAATAATGCGTAATGAAATCTCAAATAAATTCAGGAGAATTTTCATGTATGCTACAGTAGCAGCCAGAATTTTAATTGCAAAAGGTTGGAAAGGAGAAGCTATCCCATCCAAATTAGACTGGCAAAACAAATTGCGAGAATACGCAGAACTAGCCAGATTATCAGCAAGGTTCCAAGATGTTAACGATGAAAAATTCAATAGAGAGTGGGATCTATACAGAGTTTATTTAAAAGAACATTGCAAAAATATAAATCTGTTGACAAGTCTGGATTGACTTTCTGTGTGTAATAGGAGAATCTTACAAAATTAATGTAATTGAAACAACCTAGAGGAGACAAAGTTTAGTGTGCAGATAAAGAATGTAATCTGGGAACCACAATGGGGGTCATGTTGAATCCAACTACAAATTGTTACATACAACAAGCACCAACTATGGAATGAAAAGAAAGAAAGAAAGAAAGAAAACAAAGATGAGAGGTAAGAGGAGGGGCAGCACTTGGAAGCAGAGGCAACCATTGAATAGATAATGGAAGCAATGGATGGTTTTTCCAACAGGAATTTCTGCATGCAGCCTTAGCTGCTAATCATGTGCACACAATTGGATTGGAAGACCAGCCTTAGCCAGTGTTTCTGTGTGCAAGGCTTTCTTTTATCACTACCAGAAGGGATGCACTCACTGCATGAGCATCTCATTCTAGTGGCAAGCTAGTGACTTGAGAAATGGATCCAGCCCTCAGAGTAATTTCTTTGGCCTCCAGTGATCCTATCAAATATTAATCAAGGGTGCCGAGAACCTTTCAAGAGTCTCAGTTCTTGCAAAGAAATGAGCAATGTGCCTAGGTGTTAAACTGAATTAAAGTGCTCTGTCTCCCTAGTGGAATAAATCCACTTTTTAAAACTCAGACTTTTTATGGTTTAGAAAGTGATTGGGAGATGCATTGAAAAATGTAGGGTGAACAAATAATCAATGGGAAGATGTGTAACCACTCAGCAAGCAAATTAGCATCAATGTGGGATGAAGGCTCATTGCCTATATCCTGATTTGCTTGCACAAACGTATGTGGTGATTAGAGTATATGCCTGGTCTTTACGGAGCATTCATTCTAATTTGTTTACAGGCTGGTTATATTGTCATATATTGTATATATTGACAATATAACCAGCCTGTAAACAAATTAGAATGAATGCTCCGTAAAGACCAGGCATATACTCTAATCACCACATACGTTTGTGCAAGCAAATCAGGATATAGGCAGAGTAACACTGTAGATCACTGAGTTACTTTCTGACTTTTCCTCACTCCCACTAGACCAATTCTTGCACAGTTTTCTAAAACAGGCAGCCAGTTTAAGGCAAACTTATACCAGATACTGGTTTAAGTTCATAACCCTAATAGTTGAACATAAGACTTTGAATGTGTTATGACAAAATGGTCAGATGTGACCGGCAAGGGCACCTCTGATACTGACGAAGTTTACGGGTTACAGGTAGGTAGCCGTGTTGGTCTGACGTAGTTGAAACAAAAAATAAAAAAAGGATCTGAAGAAGTGTGCATGCACATGAAAGCTCATACCTATGACAAACTTAGTTGGTCGCTAAGGTGCTACTGGAAGGAATTTTTTTATTTGAAGTTTACGGATTAGTTAATAAAATATTATTTAGTATTTTAGCTTTGTAAACCTTTCTTGATTTTACTGTCTTATCTTTTATAAACCGCTTTGAGGGTTTTCTCTCTCTCTTTTGCAATCAAGCAGTGTATACAATTTTATAAAATAAATAAATAAATAAGGGTGTTCCCAGCAGATCAGCTTGTTTATATGTCTGGAAGTTCAAGTAGCCTAAAGCAGTTTTGATTGTGAGAGGAACTAATGCTTCTTTCTTATAAAGCCCTAAATGGCTTTAGTTCCAGGATACCGCAGAGACTGCTTCTTTTCTAACAACAACAACAACAACTTATTTATTTATACCCCACCCATCTGGCTGAGTTTCTCCAGCCACTCTGGGCGGCTCCCAATTGAGTGTTAAAAACAATACAGCATTAAATATAAAAAGCTGTCCGAAAAAGGGCTGCCTTCAGATGTCTTTTAAAAATAGGATAGTTGCTTATTTCCTTGACATCTGATGGGAAGGAGTTCCTTCCTGCTCCATAAGATCAGAAAGGGTCTAGAGCCTTGTTTGAGTAGGACACGAGTGAGGGCCTTCTCAGTAGCCACAGCTTATGCCCCTGGCATCTTGCCCGTGAAGTACAGTTGTCCCCCTCCCTTCACTGACTTCCATTGCTTACCAAAGATGATGTAGGATTTTGCTGCATGTGGCAGATAATGTTTTTATGCTTGGTTTTAACTGATGACTCCTTGTTTATTTGGTTCATATTGATGGCTTCATATTGTTGCATGCCAACCCAATCTCGGAGCACCGGGGGTGGGTTCCAGGTCCTTACCCTGGGCTTGGTTTTCTGGGAGTGAGGGACAGTGGAGAACTGTGCTTTCTTATGATATGTAGTTTATTTACAGATATGTACAACTTGAGCCTATGATGGAGGTGCTCGCAGCATTAACACCTCAGAAGGTCTTGCTTTCCCCATAGCCACAGCCTTGGTTCCAAGCAGAAATCAAGCATTGCTCTCCCTTTCTGGTTTCCGCCTGCAGCCTGCTTTTAGCTTAGCCTCTCTCGCACACTGGCTACTGTCCTGATCATTATTAGCCAGGTGAAGGAGCCCCCCCCTCCCCGGCGCCCATTTGCACTCTTGCATAGAGCAGATTCCATTCTTATACTAACAGCCCTCAGGCCATTATCAAGAACCTGGCTTGGCTCCTTGAACAATTGAATCCATTAGATTTTAAGCCTTGCTGGATCCAGGAATCAGAAGAGATTTAGGCATATAGCCTACCCCACCCCACAAACTCATAACAATATTGTAGTCCTTATGGAATGGCAATTGTAACTGTTTAAATCACCTTGGGTGAAATATAAATATTTTGATAAACAAATAATGGGGGAAATAGAATAGAAAAACTGCTCCCTTGTCCCAAATGGGGGAAGGAACGGATAACTTGCCAAAATTTGTTTTGTTGTTAACTAAGACAGCTTCAACCTGATATGGCTTGGGAATGCTTTCTGTACAAAACCAGCAAACAGGCTTTGTGTGGAGTCCTGGTTTACAGGCAATTAGCAGAGGATTTGGAAACTATTCTGATTTATTATTATTATTACAAGGTGCCAAATGCTTTGCATTTAAAGATTAGCAAAGTAGGGTTGAAACTAAGTAATAGTGGTGTTATTGTGGCTTGAGCGTGTGCATGACAAACACACACTCAAGCCACAATAACACCATGGTTACTTAGTTTCAACCCTCCTTTGGTTTTTTATCTGCTACTTCGACTCTCACATAGATGACTTATAAAATTAAAAAAGGAACAAAACTATCACTAGGAACATAAAATTGCTGTTAGTTTAATTGGTCTATTAGTGAAAAAAGACTGGATCCGATACAATTGCCTGTGAGTGGTTAGAGTTTTAATTTTTCTCCAAGATGTGAATTCACAGGAGAAAATTAAAGCCAAATCACTAGTTTCCTTGCGGATAATAAGGGTGAAAGTATAATGTACTTCCAAAGTAAGTCATTTACAACAATTCTTCAAGTCTTGATACGGAGAAGGCTATTCTTCTCCCTTTATATAGCCAGTTTGGGTCTTTTCTTATGGAATTTCTCTGAATATTTCACACTTGGGTACCAGTCTAAAGCTCTGTATTCATCTCTTGTTGAATTCTCCATGGGGTGTTTTCCACCATTCAAAGGCCATGCAGTTATACAAAATGATGGTGCCTATTGGAGAGAGGTGTGTGAATAAACCTCTGGTTTATATTGTACAAAGGTAAGAGTCACATCCATTGCTCCTCCCATTATTGTCTTCTGGCCCTGCTCACCACCGGCTTGTGGCCCCCATGAAGTTCTCCACACGGGAATGCAATCCATGGGCTGAAAAAGACCCCCCCCAGCCATGGCCTAGCTCCATCTTGAGTTGATAGCCAAGCTGACCTGGCTCCACCAGTGAGTTCATGGCCAAGTTGAGGTTTGAATGAGTAGCTTCCAGAGTCAGAGGGTTAGGACAATAAAACGGCATTTTGATGCTTTCCAGGATGCTTCTTCACAAAAGTGTCCATATGAACCCACTGTTGGAGGCATGAATTTAAGCCTCGGTGGACTTTTAAAGCTTGACCTCTCTTCCCACCATGTTGCTTTTGCTTAAAAGAGAGCTAGGTATCCTTTCTCAATTAAGCCCTGTGCATGCTGATCACTTTCCCCTCACCTCCCTTTTCTCACAAATGTTTCTTTTCACCAGCCCCATTTCTTTTTAAAAAGCACAATTTACTCTGCTTCCTTTCCAGCTGTTCTCTAGGCTCCACCCATTGCTATCTGCATTGCAATTTGTAATGAACAAGGCTTAGACAATTAATTGTAAAAATTTCACAACCTCTAGTTGTTACAATATATGGAGGGAGGGTGCTGTGGGATTACAGTTTATTATTATCAATGTTCTATGATATAAAGTATTTTGTAGTTAATGAATTCTGAAAGCAAAGTAATAATGGCATATTTAAATGTTTCAAAATCAAATTCAAATATTATTAAACGGTCACAGACCAAAACCACTCATACAACTGATCAAAGAAGGATAACACAGGGATAAACAGAGGACAATTTCAATACAAACTAGGCCATGACAACACTGTAAAGGACATAAATAAAACTAAATATTCGCATTCGCCTGCGTATTGACATTGGAAAGCTCTTGTTTCCTGCGTCTAATAGCAGCTACGCAGAATTTGGCAACATTGATAGTAATTTCAGGGACCTTATCTTCTACCAAGGCTCTCAAACGTTGGGATTCTGGTTCATTTTTAAGCTTTTGTAAGGCTGGGGCGATAAAGGTCCAGCGTAGATCCTCGTAGAGACTGCAGTGCAGCAATACATGCAAATTTGTTTCCACTTCCGATGAGCCACATGGGCAAACACGTGACTCATACGGTTTACCCTCATATCTACCTAGCAACAGTGCAGAGGGCAAGTACCATATTTAAATGATGCACCCCATCCTTTATTATTATTATTACAAAAATGAATGCTGCCACTTGCTTAAAAGTGCTTTCCTTGTAGACATGTTATTTGGGTTTGATACTGAGAGGCAATGTGGTGCAGTGCTGCACTAGGACCTGGGAAACCAGGGCTCAAATCCCCATTCAGCCATGAAGCTCAGTGAGTGACCTTGGGCCAGTTGCCATTTCTTAGCCTAACCTACCTCACAGGGTTGTTGTGGGGATGAAATGGCGGCGGGAGAACTGTGTACACTTGCCTTGGGTTTCTTGGAGGAAGGTTGTAAATGTAAAAATACATGGAAATAAGAAGGAAACTATTTTCCAATGCAGCCTTAGATTAGTAAGCACCCCACCCCTATAATGGCATCCGTTCCGTTTGGTATTTGGTCTGACTTGTGAATTTTCCTTTCTACTTTGCATGCGTCCTGTTTGTCATGCCTTCCTCAGCAGTGCTTGAAATGAACGGGGGAGCAAGTGTGGTATAGTAGATTGTGTTTTGTACTTTGGCCTGCTCTCAAATCTTCACTCAGTCATGAAGTGACTGGATGGCCTTGGACAAGTCACTGTCTCTCAATCTAATTTTTCTGCTATGGTTCTCTGCTGAACCCACCACCTATTTATTTAATAACATTTATATGCCACTTGATCATAAGAGAATCTTAAGTGTCCCCCCCCCAAAAAACTATAAAAAGTAAACATTAAAAATATTGATAAAGCAGTTAAAAACAGGTATTTGAAAATATTAAAAACAGAGCAGTAAAACACATATAACTTCTTCATGTCTACATAGGCTTGCCTTGACAAAATGGAAGAGTACATTGAAGGTGGTTGCCTAATGCCACTAGGCAAGGAATTCCAAAGTGTAGGCCAGGCACCCCCTAACTCGGCCCTCCAGATGTTTTGGGACAACAACTCCCATCACCCCTAGCTAACAGGACCAGTGCTCAGGGATGATGGGAGTTCTAGTCCCAAAACATCTGGAGGGCCGAATTTGGGGATGCCTGGTGTAGGCAAACCTTTTTGGAAACCTTTTTTTTTAATCATCACAAAAACCCTGTAAGGTAGGCTTAGCAGTAACTATTTCAAGCTCACTCAGTTAGCTTCATGAGTCAACAAAGATATTGAGCCAGGTCTCCATAGCCTTAAGTTCAATATTCAAAGTATTATATCATACAGCTTCATCTTGAACTCACTTGAACCTGTGCCTTCATAATTACAGTACGTATTTTCAGTTGTCTTATAATGACAACTAAATACTTGGCTATATTATTATTCAGAATTTTGATTCAGAGTCAAAAATACTTTGGAATAATAGCCATTTCCACTTAACCCATCCAAATAGGGAGATCTTTAGTTGTATTTCTGTTATTTGTATTTATTTTTGTTTCTTCTATACAAATTATAGTTTCTCCTCTGATGGAGCTTCCAGCTGCACTAATTTGTGGACAAAGCCTACCATCAAAGCTCCTATAACTTTCCACCCACTGCATCTTCCAGCCTCAAAATAATATCCTTGTTACTTAATGTGACTCATTTTTATGCTAGTCTTTCCTTGCATAGCTGTAAACAAAATTGCTTAACCTTTGAATTAAACATCAGTTGATATTCTCCACAGTGAAACCCCCCCCCCAAACTCCACATACATACATTTAGCAACATGGCTAGCATTTTTGTAATAAACATTGTGTAGCACCAGTAATTCTAAGGTTCAAAATTTTCCAGAGTATATGAAGTCTTTCCTGTTATTATGGATTTGCGTATTGGTTAGTCTTCCTTCTCTGCTTCTGCAAACACACACATGAACACGCACCCAAAAGTTGTTTTTCAGAGCTGAATGTAATAAGTGGGCTGACTAAATAGAGTGAATGTTGGTAATTTTGTGGCAAAATAGGGCTTGTAAAATCTGAAATATGTGTTCCATAAGACATGTAATAACAGGGGTCTTCTCAGGATAGCGAAAAGTATTTTTGGATGGTGTTCAGTAAGTTAGCCTATAAATTGCTGGATGAACAATAACACACAAAGTGCCCCTTTCTGGGTTTGTAGATCTTGCATAAGCAACACCCCAAATCCGCTTTAGAGTTAAGATAAGAGCAATAGCTGTACTTTCTCAAACCACTGAGGAGGAACTAGAGAATTCTGGCATTCCCCTTCTCACATAAGGGATGCAATCCCCATTATTTGTCATTCTGCACAAGATCATATTACTTAATCTAAGCGGGGATATAATTTTTTTTCAGCTTCATTATTTTTTTTAAAAAAATCCTAACAACTTAATTCATTGCATATGTAGGACCAGTTTCCACATAAAACTCATCATGCAGGAGGCAGTTTGGATTATTCTACATGGGAGCTGTTAGACTACCAGAGGAATCAAGTGATTTTCAGCAAATTACACCCCCCCACACACACCATGAACACCCACCCTCATCTGTGTGGTGAATTGCTGTGCACTGCTGGTGAGATTTCAGGTGGCCTTTATGTGGTTGCTGTCACGTGTAAATCAGCCACAAGAAAGCTAATTTCGATCTGCCCCATTTGCTGAGGAATTTAAGGCCCATGATCAATTCTGCTCTTCTTGCTCCCATTTTCTAGTGTTGAAAACCGAAGCATTTCCACAATGGGCGTAGGCGGGACGGATTCACCTGTCCATTGCCTTGTATACACCATAGTCTTTGCTCGCTCTGGTCAGTGACTGAAATAAATCAATTCATTCATACATTCATAGCCTTTGTTGTGCCAAGGCAGGGATAGTGATGAGATCGACTCCTGACTGCATTGGAGACCCCAAAGAACAGCCATGCTAGGTCTCTTTGCACATGCTGACGCTGCGTAGCATTCTGCAACACACCTTGGAGTTTGTTTCTTATTTCAGAAAGGAGAAAGATTGAGCAAGAACATGGAACATCTTTTACCGTAGCTTCCTCAGGGGGGATGGAAGCTAAGCCAAACTTTTTCTTAGCATGTTATCCAAACCTAGTATTATGGTTAAGTTATCTTCTCTTGGGCCATGATCTGTAGCCAAGAACAAACCTTGGCTACAGATCATGGTTAATAATGATAATGATAATAATAATAATAATAATTTTATTATTTATATGCCACCCATCTGACTGGGTTGCCCCAGCCATTCTGGGTGGCTTCACTTCCAGCAAAATATAAAAACCATAAAACATCAAGCATCAAACATTAGGGAAGGGGGATTTTAACAAGGATCCTTGGTTCAGAAGACACACTGTACTAAACAGTGGCTTAGCTCACATACCTCCTAATTTAAAAGAACCCAGGAAGAGCAAAACAGCTGTGAGATCCTCTTTGGGGGCCCTCACATTCTGGTTTGGCTTAGCATTACATGTGAATGCACCCAATGAGTGTAAGTGTTCTATAATAAAAAATCTTCGTTTGCTTGCTTGCTGCTTCTTCTTTTCTACAGATCTGTGATTAATACTTGATTTTGTACTTAAAAGGGATTGGAATGACAGGGGAAGTCATTCTGCATTCCTGAGAGCAAAAGCCACACACGAATGCTCCTCCAGCATCGGTCCTTTATTTACAATTACTTGTCACGGCTTTGTGCCTTGTTGTAGCCCACCTCAAAGTGGCTATGGATATAACATTTTCCAGTTCCATTTGATGCAATTTCCTCTGGGCATCTTGTATATATCTCCATTAGTGAAAGAATAGACATTCAGCTTTCTTCTTCCACTGAAGGTAGAGCAATTAAACTATAACCCTAGATTGTCAAATTTATCTTGAAATGCAGGGCAATGGTTACATATTGTGTATGTCCTTCCCCTTTCCTTGAAAGTAATGTGAGGCTTTTTTTTTATGGGGGGGAGGGTGTTAGGCTGTATGCCTGAACCCTTTCCATGTCCGCTTACCCCCACGGCGATGCAGAGCTGGGATGCCGGGGGCTGTTCTTGCCAGAGCGTGAGCTTCGGCTCATGCTCCTGGCTTGAAATCCAGCTCTGTGCCAGCCTGCTGAATTGGCCAATGGCAGGCTGGCATGGAGGGTAGGGCTCTTTGCAGGTGGGCCTGGGGAAACAATCAAGCTTTCCTCGGTTCCGCTCCTGGGGGATTTAAACAGCTTGCACCAGCACCCAATGCCAAGCTCTTAGCTCTTCAATTGTTGGAATAGCCAGTTTCCAGACATTGCATTACAGTATTCTTATGCAACAGAATAAGACATTATCAAAGTCCCTGAATGATTCACACACTAAAAGTTAAAATGCATCTGCTGTGGGTACTGTAGATCTGACTGGCAGCCATTCATAACATTCAATGGCTTAATTGGGGTAGGCTTCTTCACAGCTTTATTTTTTTTACAGCACAGTAGATCAATGTATTTCACATAGAGCAATATTGGAGCAATATCGCCAAACAATTGTTATAGTAAGTTCTCCACGTGTGTAGAAAAACACACCTTGCTTTTGTGTTATGCTAGTTCCCAGGCTGGTACAGCAGGGAGATCTGGATTGGGTCCACTGCAGTCACATGATAGCAGCAGAGCCAGCTCAGTCCCACCTGCTCCCTATCCCAACACTTCTCATTTCAGGACCTTCCTCGGGGTACTGCCGTTTGGGCTGGTGCACTGAGATGCTTCCCTTAACAAAGTTCTGTGTATAGCAGTAGCTCCTCTGGAATGATGGGATAAGTCGACCTCAGCTGCGATTTTCATTAACAACTGGTATCTCACTTCATCTTTTCTGAGTGTTGATGGTAAAATGACATTTGAGTTGAATCCTTTCCCAAATAATTTTAAACACTTTGGAGATGAATTAACCTTATAAATATTTCAGGCTTGCAAACTTACGTATATCCTTTTGTTTCTTTGCAGAGTAGTATCATCCAGAAACATATATTTGACATATTTCCGCCTTCTCCGCTTGACCTTTTCTGTACATTGCACAATAATTTAAGTTGAACACCACTGTGCCAAGAACTGTAGAGTAGTCATTAGCTTACAGTTGCATCAGTTATCTGTATTAATGAAGCACTACATGGGCAGAGCAATCCGAACTACAGGAAGTTTACACCGGTGTACATTATGCCATTGTTACTTATCCATTCTTTCTCTCCCTCTCGAATGCTCTCTCTGATGCCAAGCAAAGGGGAGGTTTCCAAACATCACTGGTGAAGACTTCCAGAAGCAGTGTGGCTACCACTCTGAAACTTAACCCTTGAAAGCCGTGTGTCTCAAAAGTAAAAACACTGTTTTATTGTTTTTTAAAAAAGAGTGGAAGAGGCATATATATGCAGTAGGATTATGCCACCTAAAATGTGCATTTGTTTTAATTTACAGGACTTTCTCCATCTGCTGGCTATGTATGTACCAGCAGAGATTTCCCTCTTGACAACAGAGCCACATGCTGTCATTGGAAGGTCCCTGGACATTAAAGCTTTTTGAGCAGATTGAGAGAGAGAGAGAGCACAAGGCAACAGCTGCTCTCTATGAAGTTCAGTAAAGCAGAGAGAAAGCAGTGGAGTGGAAACCTCATTTGGATCTGAAATACCTCTCTCTTCCCCCTTCAGTGTCCATCTAGCTTCATCTCAGACTGATCCGTCCGCTCCTTCAGCAGTCTCTGATGCACAAAAAAAGAGTAATAACTGTATAGACTGCTTCTCTGAGGTGGCGGTAGAGGATCTGGGCTGGGACACAGAAGACATACAAGGTCAACATGCAGAGGAGAGGGAAAAGAGGAAGGAAAGCTTTCTAAAAGACAGCTTCCAAGTGGCCTGACATATGAACAATACTGCTTGCTTCTTTCTTTTGGGCATAGCTGCCAAGTTATCCCTTTTTTTAAGGGATTTCCCCTTATGCTGAATAGGCTTCCTCGCGAGAAAAGGGAAAACTTGGCAGCTATGCTTTTGGGAACTCCTATTCAAAAACCACATTCTCCTGAAACAATATTGGCTTAGAAAGCTTTTATGATACGGGAAACAAAGTTTTATAATTCGGGAAGCCCAGAGTCACCAGCTGTTGCCTAAATATTGCTAAGCAAGATTATGAAGAAGGAACAACCATACATAAAACCATAAATCATAAAACCGTTCTTTATAATCTTGCTTAGCAATATTTAGGTCTTGACTAGGGGCTGTTCCATAATGTCTGAGATTCTCACACTTTCCATCTTCTTGAAGTGACCCCACAAGCACACTGCCCAGTCTGCCACCTCTGCCATTGGCAGAGAAGCAGTGGCTTCTGGTGAGATCGACATTGTTAAAATCTCACGAGAGATTGTCATCGTTGCTGCTCTGTGGGCACCGTCTTGCAGCCCTGGTAAGGGAGCCTTCCGCAGGGCAGAATTTATTGCTTAAATGCACACATTGGCCACATTTCAACAGATTTAAGTACACTTAAGCTCACTGGGTTTAGCTGCACTTAATTTGATTGTGTGCATCTTGACCCTTATGTTGCTGAACAAAGAACTAACCATTGCAACATTTTCTCCTAGGTAGCTACATACCTAACTCTAGGCAATGGCAAAAGGCCATTCACTGGTCGCAAGCAAGAATCAAGGGCTATGCCTGTAGCATAATTTGTGGACATCTGGCACTTACTCCTAGATAAATTACAGCTGGAATATTATGTACACACACAGGTCTGTGTCTGAGTTTATTAGCATTCTCATGAGAGGACTGAGAGTTGGTGTATGATAGGGGCATTAATCATAAAAGTAAATGCTTGAAATAAATTCAAGATTTGGCCCAAGACTTTGATTCCCTGTCATTTATCTTCATTTTGGCCTGTTCTTATTTTCAATAATAGAGCATCCTTCTAGGCTAGATGAGGCTTCTGGTGCTTAAAGGTTAAGCTGTCAAATGTTATTCGTTTTCCTCTTTATGTGTTTATGAGCTATGAAATAGCAACTTAAAAGGTGGGGAAATAAACCTTCCAAAGAATTGTTCACACACACACACACACACACCAGGGTTGGGGGGCATTCAGAACTAAGCTGTCCAATATATTGGTAAGCAGAAGTTGCATTCTGCAAACATAGTTTACTGAATACCCCAGAAAATACTATTTCCCCCTCATCAAGCGTGTTGAAAGTATATGAAGTTAAAACCCCACATCCTTTCATTCTGTCACATGTGTAGCTTTTCTAATTTTTAAACTTACTTTCTTGGCTGCCACTGTAAATCCCCTCTCCCTCAGTCAGAGGTTGCTAAAATATGTGAAGGATGAACTCTCTTATCATTGCATTTTATTTATATATATCATGGCTTGTTGTCTCTTAGAAGTCTGGCTGTTGTTATAAAGCAAACCAAACGTCCTATCCTATCATACTCCTTTATCCGTCTGTTCCTTGTTACTGATAAACAAATTGTAAACTCCTTGTGGACGGAGAGTGGTCTCTTTTGTTAATGCTTTAAAGTCTATACTATGCTGTAAAATAATAATATTTCCCAGACAAGCACCTAACTAAATTTGCTAAATATGCATGAGAGAGAGAGAGAGAGAGAGAGAGAGAGAGAGAGAGAGAGAGAGAGAGAGAGAGAGAGAGAGAGAGAGAGCAGTCTGCTGGTTTCCTCTGGCTGTGAATCCCATGTAGATGAAAATAAGCCTGGGCAAACTTAACATGAAAATCTATTCTTCTCTTTTTGTTCACTTTATTTTTTTTAAAAAAAAACATGGGGAAGAACTAAAGAGTAGGTTATGACATGAACAATTAACATTTGTGACTTTACAGGAAAATCTGTGAGGACAACCTGTCTTATAGCAGAAAAAAATGTCCTATCACTTATGTATATATCACTTTTTGTGACATGCTGAGGACATGATATGATCTTTGAGTAGTCGGTTTTCAACAGGAAAGCAAACTTAGCTCTGAAATTTGGCTTATTCATGAGCTTCTGCAGTTAACTGATGGGCTTCTCTCAGCACATATGACTCGGTGGTGTGTGTGCGTGTGTGGGCAATGGTTGGGTTTTCTTCTGTTTTGGCTGCTGTGAAATGTGAACTGCTTCTGCATCAGGCACACAATTAGCAGAGCTCTCTACCTTAATTTGATTGTCAGCAAGGATACATGTGGGAGTAGCAGAGACCATAGAAACTAACCAATTTTTTTTTTTTTTGCTGCTTAACAACTTGACAAGATTATGCAATGAAGAAATTAGAGGAAGCAGGAAGGTAATTTTATTTTCACTCTCTGTCCACTGTTTTAACACATTTTTTTAATGCAGCTTTGCTATCTGACACCTACAAAGAGGGACCTTATGTCAGAAAGGTGTATCCCTAATAAGTTCTGAAAACTATACTATTCTGCTACTTGGTTGTCCTAATGAATATTGTATAACTGCTAACTGGCTCCAGTGCAACCTTCCCATCTGGTGCCCTGCAGGTCTTGGGATCCAGTTCCTCTCATCTTTGGCCATAGGGCTTATGAAGAGCACTGGGTATGAGGAAGGCTGCTCTGGTGTTTGAATAATAGAGCTGCTGATTCCTTGATGTGATGTACACAATATAGGTAAAGGTAAAGGGACCCCTGACCATTAGGTCCAGTCGTGACCGACTCTGGGGTTGCGCGCTCATCTCGCATTATTGGCCGAGGGAGCCGGCGTATAGCTTCCAGGTCATGTGGCCAGCATGACAAAGCCGCTTCTGGCGAACCAGGGCAGCACACGGAAACACCGTTTACCTTCCCACTGTAGCGGTTCCTATTTATCTACTTGCATTTTGCTAGGTTGGCAGGAGCTGGGACCGAGCAACGGGAGCTCACCCCGCCACAGGGATTCGAACCGCTGACCTTCTGATCAGCAAGCCCTAGGCTCAGTGGTTTAACCCACAGTGCCTCCTGGGTCCCTTGTACACAATATAAGGCATCATATACTTTGGCACTTTGACTTGTTTAAATTGTTAAACGGTACTTAAAACTTCTGCATTCCTCTAGACCAGCCTTAGGTGCAAAATGATTCATTTATGTCTGTGGTATAAATGTTGGACTACAGCTCCCATCAGCCTCAGCTAGCAGGGCCAAAAGTCAGAAGCTGTAGTCCATTAACATCTCAAGGGAACCACAGTGGCTAGACTTGACTCACACAGAGCCAGATCATTGATTTTTTATATAGCCCAATGCTGTCCTTTCTGGCTGACAACAACTCTCCAGGTCGTCCAGCAGGGTTCTTCCCCATTTTTGCACCCTGATATTACACAGGCAGAGATTGAATCCGGGACCCAGTAGTCACAATGAATGTGCTCGGCCACTGATGGATACAAAAAAATGGTGCGCATCCAGAAAGCCTTCTTGGCATTCACCAGCAGTGTAACTGGAGTGCAAACGTTTATGGAACCATTTTAGCCCATGGCCTGTGAGTGGCTCAAAGGGCCGAGAAATGAGACATGGGTTATGTCCTGCTGTCACTGCTGTTACACATGCTAGGCTTGGAAGTTCCTAGTAAGAAAATTCAGGTCAAGGTTTCTTTAATAGCAGGAGAGCTGTCTAAGTAGTTAAAATAACCAGGCAGAATGAGGTGATGCACCAGGAACAACCAGAAAACAAGTGAGAGGTTTTCTAGCTGGCCTTGTTGTTTCCGTAGCTTCACTGGGGTCCTGATGTAGATCATATTTTTGTTCCTTCTCCCAAGCAGGGTATGAAAACCTAGTGTTGCCGAGTTTGTAATGCCCTCAAAGGAGACTAAATATCTTCCCCTTTCATGGGACTATTCACCATCTCCTGAAAGTAGGCAAATGGCATTTGGGAGTGGTAGTCTTATCTGCAAAGGCAAGGCAGTCATGGGCCTTCCTTCCTCCTTTTAGTAACAAATCTTTCAGTGGCAGCTTGCTTGTCCTCAGCAACCCAAAAGCATCCATTATGCCCATGAAACTTACAAAAACTTAATTTGACTCAGCACCTCCTGTACCTTCTGGCCTGGGCTTTGGGTCAGACTCACCAACATCTCTGGTCATGGGTGTGATTGTGGGAAGGTCTGGAATTGGGGTGTGGCAGATAGGGTATGTCAGATCCTCCACATGTTAGGGATGCTCTGGGTGCAGCAGACTGATGGTTTTGGGTGTTTCTCAGAGCTGCCCTGTCCTCTAGGGCTGGATCTGACCAGGGCGGTATGAAAGAACCACCGCTGACACTATCTGCCATAGACAGATACAGTGGACGCTCGGGTTGTGAACCTGATCCATGCGGGAGGCATGTTCGCAACCCGCAGCGCCGCGTCTGCGCACGTGGGTGTTGTGATTCGGCACTTCTGCGCATGTGCAAAACGTGATTTAGTGGTTTTGCGCATGTGCGAGCGATGAAACCCGGAAGTAACCCGTTCTGGTACTTCCGGGTTTGGCGCGGGACGCAACCTGAAAGGACGTAACCTGAAGCGGATGCAACATGAGGTATGACTGTATCTGTATCTTCATTGCAAAAACTAGCTTTAAGAGCCTGTGGTTGAGTTTGCTTTCCCATCCTCCTTCCCACCCCCGTTTCCTTGTGTGTCAGGTTTCTGTAGATTGTGAGCCTCAGGTCATCACCCATCTTAATGCTGCCTGCTACTCTGAAATCCCTTTTTGCTAAAGGGCAGGGCATAAATGATTTAATTAAATACATACAAAAAACAAAACAAAACAAATTGCAGCTTTGTGCCCTTGTTTGGGGCTAGGGGAAGGGTTTGGATTATCGGTCCCCTCCCCCTCTGTAGTTCCAGTGATGTGAGGAACCTCAGACTCTTCTGCAGAGCCTAGTTGACTTCTCACTACAATGAAGATTTTCAAACCCTGCTTAGGGGTGAAATGGATATTTGAAGATTGTGTATATGTACATTCAGACTTAAAAGTGAAATATTTTTCTTGCTTGTTTTTCATCTGACCCATCACTGTTTTCCAGAACTGTGAGTGAAGCTTAATATCTCTTAAAGGTAAAGGGACCCCTGACCATTAGGTCCAGTCGTGACCGACTCTGGGGTTGCGCGCTCATCTCGCATTATTGGCCGAGGGAGCCAGTGTATAGCTTCCAGGTCATGTGGCCAGCATGACAAAGCCGCTTCTGGCGAACCAGAGCAGCACATGGAAACGCCGTTTACCTTCCCGCTGTAGCGGTTCCTATTTATCTACTTGCACTTTGACGTGCTTTCGAACTGCTAGGTTGGCAGGAGCTGGGACCAAGCAACGGGAGCTCACCCCGTCACAGGGATTCGAACCGCCGACCTTCTGATCAGCAAGCCCTAGGCTCAGTGGTTTAACCACAGCGCCACCTGGGTCCCTTCCTTAATATCTCTTAGAATGTAGCAATAACACATGTGACGTTCCACAGGCCCATCACCTTGGCAGAATGAAAAAAGAAAATGGTGGGTGTTGTTTGTCTTTAAGCCCAAAGTTACAAATGAAAACAATGAGAGTGCTAGGGTCCTGCATAATGAAGCAGCAAGCACCATAAGGTGACTCTGATTGCCTTCCGATAAATAGAAAAGCTTGGAAAGGGAATAATTTGTGTGATCATACTAGTTTGGAGAAAAGGCAATAATTGTCAACACAAATTACTGTCATAACAGAAGAACAAGCTTTATTGACATTTAAATTGTGTGGATCAGTGAGCTCTTTGATATTGTGCTGCATATTTTCATGGAAAACAGAATACGTTTTACACAACAATGTTTATTGAGAAGAAAATGTATTGAAGAAAAATACTTGTAGATTCGTGTTTGACAGTAATTTCAGAACCATTGCTTGTGCTGTAAGTGAGGGTTTGTGGTTTTTCTTTTTTGGGAGATTTGAAAAACGACAGTGCAAATTTGGAAAGGGGGTCATTTACTGCAAAGAGATATTCTGAATATTAAATAAATCTGTCTCAGAATACTTTTTGAAATGCTTTTGCATGAAAGATGTGAAATGCCTTATTTAACAAACAAACAAAAACTGCTACTTGAAGCCACCTAAGTAAAACCACTTCAAGCAATTCCAATTGATATGCAAAAGCTGTTGGAAGTTGTATTTAGCTATTATCTCTTCAACTTCCATATTGTTGGAAGTGATCTTTTTTTTAAGAATGCAGCGTTTAATATTGTGAAATGCATTGTATAGGGTGTTAAAAAAACAACAACCCACCTCCAAAGCATTTTTGCTGTTTTTCCCAGTAGAAAGAACATGGGGGAGCAGGGAAAGCAAGGGCTATGGAGCCTGCAATGCAGATCTATCAGCTATAAGAAAACATTAGTGACCTAACTTTCTAATTGAGAATAACAAAGCAGTAAGAGATCAATTAGCATAGCCACTTGACATTCTGTTGGCAAGAAAACATACACACGTACATCAAGGGGTGGCCCTAATGAGAGACGAAGAAAGAAAATAATTGTGGGGTGGAGGGAAGCCTAGACAGAAAAAATAGTCCAAAGAAGCAAATCCAAAGTTGACTCTGAATCGTTGAAGTTTTTACAGTAGCAAAGTGCACATGAGGCAATGCATGGGTACTGATGACTTATTAGACTAAATGAGCAGTAGATTAATCTGGGAGGTCTTTTTTAAAAATGAAATGTCAAACACTGGGAAGATGACCAGTTCCTGTTAAGAGGCTAATAGATTTTCATAAATTTTGCATGAAGAATAGCTATTCTTGGTCAGAACAGCAGCCTTTGTAAGACATGCAATTACTGCTTTGCCCTATGTCTCTTAAGAGGTAGCGATGTACTTTTGGATATGTTCAGGGTTTCGGGTTTATAATGGCAGAATGATTAGAACCAACCGAAAACACAGAGCACAGAATCAGACTATGAATGACCAGAGCATCCTCTTCCAACCCTTTATGCCATTTCATCTTGCAAGTCTTTTAACGCTGTGAAAGCAGAAGGACATTTCTGTGCAGAAATGTGCACTCAGACACTTTAGTCCTGTGCAAAATGTTTCGGATTGTTAAAACTCATTGAATTATCATGTCTTGGCCTGTTTTGTTCCTGTTGCTGACACATCTGAAATGGCAGAGGGTGTTTTTCTATGCATGCTTGTCACTTAATGACTGCAACCTCAAGTAGTGACATGAATGTGTGAATGAGCTGCCACAGGTCAAACACTACAGACAGAGCTGTCACATCCCCTTAAAACATAGTGCTTTCCAGCAGAGTCATTCCACACACTAAGCTGTGAATAATAAGGCAGCAAACAATTGAACAATGATAAATGTTGTGATGTCAATGCATGGGTGAACCACTGCTTGTTGGCAGAAAGGGAGTAGGCAGTGGTTTGGTTTCCATTGCTACAGATTTTATGCTGACTAAGTCAGCAATATTTTAAGATAATAGCTAATCTGGGGTGAGTGAGGTTTTCTGTCAAGTATTGACCTTTCATGCTTCGCAGATAAGTTCATCACCATCCCCACAACTACCACAATATTTAGTATTACATGTTATTGTAACAATAGATCACATGTCATGTCATGAACACTTTCCAGATTGAGTTTGGTAGTTGTGGTAAACTCAGCTTTACATGTTTTTAAGATGCTACTTTAAACATTTAAAATGAGGGTACCCTTTATGCTGGCAAGACTAAATGTCCTTCCATTAGCAGATTGGATGGGCCAACATAAAGGAGTTCCTAAGAAGGACAGAATTTGTGGCTGCAATGCTGTGTCAATAGAAGACACAGCTCAGGTACTCCTTAAATGCCCCCTTTCCTCCTAACCATCTTAGAAGCAACTACATCCATCCATTGTTACGATCACAGAAGGGAAGGATGTCTCTTGCAAAGACCTGTTTTCTGTTGTCTGATGTAGAGAAGTATATACAGCGGTACCTCTGGTTACAAACTTAATTTGTTCCGGAGGTCCGTTCTTAAGCTGAAACCATTCTTATCCTAAGGTGCACTTTCGCTAATGGGGTTTCCCACTGCATCCCCCCCCCCCCATTCACGTCCTGGAGCAAAATTCACAACCAGGAGCAGCTACTTCCAGGTTAGTGGAGTTCGTAACCCGAAGTGTTCATAACCAGAAGCGTTCGTAACCAGAGGTACCACTGTATCTTTAGAACATCCAAATTTCTTACTAATGCTCTACAAGTTTGTTTAACAAAATTTAAAAGGGGGGGTATGGGGAATGATTTGTCCTCTAAAGGTTGGGAAGTAGAAATGTAAACCACAATTAGTAGCCGTATTCTTGTTGCTATGTAATGGCTGTTTGCTAAAACACTACAAACAGAACCGACTGACTTTAAACATTTTCTCCTTTCCATGGATCAGTTTTTCTAATGTTACTGACAAGTCTAGTAACATTTCCAGAAAAGCGATTCTCAAGGAGCCTGATTCTTTTAGAAAAACCTTCAAAATGGTGTGTGATTTAAAAAGTAATGTGTAAACAGCCATGTGAGTGTACAGTAGCTGAAATCAGGCAGAAAGCAACAATTGAGACTTTCCCCATCACTTCATTTCTAGTTGGTTTCCACATTTTATGTAGCTGTTAAAAACAAAGTCTCTGTCCATAAAAAAATGTGCCAATCCTGATTCTAACTTATGTGCAGTTCAATAGTAGGGATGTTGTTTCTTACATTAGTGTTCATTGTACAGTATTCATTGCAGCTGAGATCAATGTGCAGGGGATTGCAGCTTTATTTTATCTCATCCGCATGGCTTGGATGCAAATATTTTGGCTTAAACTGAGGTATAGACATTTATTGGCCAATGCTAAAATTAACCCAGGATCCTTGGAAATAGTTGTAGTTTTTCAAGCAAACAGGTAAATGTGTTATTCTGGGTATCTTTTCTTCTTTCTCTGATGTGCTGATGTGCTTAGAGATTTTATCTACCCACCAACCCATTGTATTTTTATCTCATCTTATGGCCGCATCCAAGGAACTTACAGTAAAATTAAGATAAAATCACAATTAAAAGCAGAAGCTCTCATCTGTACTAGAAGTCAGTGAAAGGATAGAACACCAGCAAGATATTAACAAAGAAAAATTAAATAAAAGACAAGGCAGATAAAATAGACTCCAAGGAATTAAATGCTAATGAAATACTAACGGGCAGATGAGTAGTGGGTACATTTTACAGTAAAGATACTTAACATGTCTTCAAGATTTTGCTTTTATCTACATATCATTTTCCTTTTTTCATGTATTACCATATTTAAGTCCTGAATAATTAAATAAATAAACATTTATGTATGTTGTCGCTTAGGAACCAAAGGACGTGTACAAATTGTATCTTGAATGTTATTGTCCTAAAGTCTAAGCCTTGACCTCACATACCTGAATGAACAGTGCCATGAACCGTGCATAATTGACTACAGTGCTTGCAGATGAAAAGTGGAGAAGCTGGTTTTAAGAGAGAGAGATAGCAGTAAATAGCAAAGTGTCAGGGGCTATGAACAATGCTACTATTCGTAAATCTTAACAGGTATTTATAATGATGCCATAAAGCATTCTGACAATAGCTCTTTGAGGAACACAAGCAACCCCTATTAAGTATTTGCTTGGCAGTTGTTTGGAGGCAAATATCAGAATAGGAAATTAAACATATTTTACTAATTATTCTGCATGTGCTCAATGTAGCACTCGCATATGTTGGAGGGCTGGAGGGGAAGGTGCCACCACCATAGACAAAAAAAACCCCATCCTTTCTCACCAAGAAGACAGCAGTGAATTGGAGGGTTTGTAACTTGTTGTTGGGCCCAGGAGACAGAATAGGGATGCTATTGGTGTATTACTCATTCCACAGTGCTCAATAATCTCCATGCCAGAGCTGGGCAGACAATTTTTCTGGGGGACTTCAGCATCCACACTAGGGCTGCAATGTTAGGGTCAGCTTAGGGTTTCATGCTGTCCAGGACAATCATGAGGCTGTCCTGATATGGGGCTGGCAAAACACATGCTGCAGGTCATACTCTCAGTCTAGCTTCTGTTGCAGAGCTGGCTGGTTTTGGTTCCATGGTTGTGGGGCTAGACATTACACTTACACCCTTGTCAAGGATGGACCATTCCCAAGTGAGATTTGATTATGGCAGTTCTCCCCTATGTGGGAGAAGCCAATTACTATGATCCACCTCCTGATTACAGTAGGATTAGGACTGATCTGAAACTCACTGCTATTCCCTAAATAACAGGTTTGGAGTATGCTGTCAGCAATGTGCTGAAGACACACAGCTCTACATCTACTTTGCATCTCTGGCTGAATAGAGTTAGGCTCCAGCACCTGCCTGGTGTTGCCCACTCCACTCTGCCAAAATACCAGTTTTTGGGGACTTAATGCTGGTGTGATATCCACTGTGCATTTGAGCCAGGATGGGAGAATTATGCCAGCTTATCTCTGGTTGAGCTGGAGTTTGGGATTTACGAAGCCAAGAACCAGGCAGCTCAACCAGAGACCTGCTACATCCTAACACTCTCATCCCAGCAGGTTTAGGGTTAGGATTGTGCCCTTATTGTTTGTGTGATAGAGTAGACAGAACATTGCAGGGTTGGGCAGGGAAATCGGTGTTTATTCTTGTTTACCTGTAAAGCTTACTAGGGAATCTTGTGCCAGTCACATACTTGCCCCACTTTATAGGACTGCTATGAAATAACATAATTTCTGACAGCTTTTCTGAATTCTTTGGAGGAAGGGCAAGATAACCGTGTGCCAAAAATTACTTCATGATGAGTGAATGAGTACCTTTATGAAGCATTTAGCATACTCAATAATTTTTCCCCAGTATATATATATAAAAACTGCCTGCTGCCTTATGAACCAGCCTAGTTATTATGACCTTTTTTCAAAGGTCCCTCTCTGGTACCTTCTACCTTCAGAACTTAAGATCAATACGCTTCCTGGAGTTTTTTTGCCTCTTGCCTACTTCCTTTCATTTTAAGCAGCAAGCCAGTTCCAATGCTATTAATGAGCACCGGCATACATTTTATTGCTTCTTCTAAAGTTTTACTATTAAGCTGTTTTATTTTACGTTTTATTGTACTCCTGTTGTTTATGTCTTCCTTTCCCATCGTATTTTATCGATGTTTTGTAAGCTGCCTTGTAAATTCCCTTGAAATTAAAAGGCTGAGTAGAAATAATTATATACCGTATATACACAGTATCTCCTAGACACAAACAGCACAAAGAGGATACATGTTTCTTTGGATGTAAGTACCACTTACTGTGTCCATCTGGGCTTTCTCCACCGTGTGTTTAGAAATGCAGCCTAAATTCAGGTGGCCAGAATCTGTCATTTAGTCACTTGTTCTATCAAGGAAAAAGGTACAACAGTGACGAACTCAATTTGTGTTCAGAGAGGAAAAAAGAGGACAAGCGCTGCCTGCTTAGAGGCATGAGTTGCTTGTTATCTGAGTTCAGCAGCAGGTCAGTTCTTGTCTCTGTAGGTTTCACAGCAGTCAGCATCAACGAGGAGAGGTTTTATTGGGCTCATTTTCTCCTAGAATTATAGGAATGGTTTTTGTCTGTAGCCAAGCCTCTGATTAAATAAAAGGATCTGTCCAGGACTTTTGTGTGTGTGTGCGTGTGGTGAAGAGTAGTGGAACTGCTGTCAATGGCGTATGTGTAAATTTATTAAGGGATGTTCAGCCTAGGTTCTCTCAGATGCAGTCACCGCATTCTGTTTAGTTAAAGTGCAGTGGGCTCATTGGGAAGGATCTGTGGCTGTAATAGAGCAAAACCTCAACCCCCATTGATGGAAATGGGTGTCACGGTCCCTGCAGACCTGTGCAGCACCCCCGGACGTTTCACAGTCTATGAGTACTGCACCAATGACAAATGGTTCCTCAGCTGCAGCTCACCAGACTGCTAACTGGTACCTGCTCGTTTTATTTACCACAGACGAGGATGATGTGAATAAACAAGTTGCTTTATAAGTGTACAAAGGCTTGTGGTTGCTGGATAATAAACAGTGTTTAACAAACTTATAATAGATGACCTATACCGGCCTATTACCACTATAAGGTTACCGGCCTACTACTGCTAAAAACAGCTAATTAATAAACACAACAAGTTTCATAATAACTGGTTGTCCTGTCCGTCTGCTAACTACCACCAATGCTGCACCTATCACTCCCAGACCCAGCTCTCACTTTGGATTCTTAGCCTAGCCCTGCCCTGCCCTCCCAACTCCACAGGGAGGGGCTTTTTATACATTGGCTGAGCCTGCTCATCTGGGTTCTAACTGGCACAAAATTTAACCCTTACTTGTTCTGGCCTGGCTCTGGGGCTAATTGTCACAATGGGCATATCACCTGCACACTTGGGCTAATGCACAGGGCTGAGTCGTAGTCTAGCTCCAGGAAGGCAACATTACACATTGATTCTAGCCTTCTCTAGGAAACCAAGATGGGGATCCCTTTCATTTTATTCCTTCTTCCTAATCCAAGTACTACGCATTTACCTCTGTAAATAAATACCCCATTTGCCCTTTTTACTACCCTTGATTGGATCATTGTTCTATCCCACCCACAAATCTGGGGGAAGAAATCATAAAGTGCTACAATTTTTTTGGTGTCCTTTATCTCCACCTCTGCGAACCTGGGATAACTCCCATTGTTCCCTGCTAGAACAAAAGGCATGCCCTAGACATGCTGAAAGGCGGTTGAGGGAGAAAGGTATGTTTCGCCTGGAAAGGGGGAGACTGAGAGGAGATGGGATATCCGTCTTCAAATATCTCAAGGGCTGTCACATGAAAGATGAAGTAAGTTTGTGTTCTTCTACTTTGGAGGGTAGGACTCGAACCAATGGCTTCAAGTTACAAGAAAGGAGATTCTGACTAGACACTTTCTGACAGTAAGAGCTGTTAGACAGAGGAAAGTACTCACTTAGGAGGTGGTGGACTTTCCTTCCTTTTTAAGCAGAGGTTGGATGGGCGCCTGTCCTGTATGATGTAGCTGAGATTCCTACTTTGCAGAGGATTGGACCAGACCTTTGGGTGTCTCTTCCAACTCTACGATTCTATGTCTTTGTGAGTTACTGAAACATAGCCTACCATTTCTTTCTCATTTTACTCTTGAATCATTTAATCAATACCTTACTTAATCAACCTGGATTCGAGTAACGAGGCTTTACCTGGGGGATCTCACTCATGTGGACTGGTTTGCCTTAAATGCTGCTTAATTGACCTGTTTTGTTTTTACAACCAATGGGTATATATATATATATATCTGACTCATGTCTGTCTCTTTCCCTTTCACAATGCTGTAAGTTTGAGCATCGATCTGTTTGGTGGTGATGATGCTACTTGTTGGTAAATCGCACAAAAGGTATGTCTTGCTAGTCTTCCTTTGCCAGGGAAACATATGCTAGAGAGCTTGCTGAAACACATTATAAAAATGGCAGTATATCGGTATTGGTTTCTACACACACAGGGAATTCCCTGTGTAAGCAGCATTATGTGCATTTGTAGATTAAAAGAAGAAGAATGGATGTAAAAACAATACCCAAAGCAGCTATGTGAGCTGCATTCCTAGGAGTTCCTGCAATGTACAAACTCTCCCTCTGCACATATGTCATCCATCATGGTGGTGAACATTCCTCCCTCCCATGGTGCATAATGGTGTGGGTGGCTTTATAACTCTGCAGGCCTACTGGTATTTTATAGACTAAATAGCAAAGAAAAGATCCCTGGGGGCGTATGGGATGCTAGGTATCTTTTTGTGTTGATGGACTGATAAAATATGCAATTATTTTCAATTTCATAAATGATCTGGATTAACCAAAGAATAATTTCTAACCTGTTATGACCTTGGTTTGCAACTTGGTTGTAGCACCACGTATTTTGGAAGAATAAACTGGAGATGTGTAGGATTTTCAAACCAACTTCAGTCTTCCTCACTTGGCAACTTCTGGCATCTTAGATGTGCATGAAGTTTCCCCTGCTATCACTCAGATGGGATATCTGGATGCTTGGGACACTGAAAGAGAGGGAGGCATGAAATCAAAGCATTTTCATTTTGCTTTTAAGTGAAGCGGAAATTTACCCCAAGGTCATACTGGCTGTAACATGCATGGCCTGTTTGCTTAAGCCACCTGAGGAGATACCATTGTCCTTAAGATCTCTTATTATTTGACTTTGCCTGGCATTTTCCCTCTAGTGGCGTGATGTGCTTTAATCCTTCATTTTTTTTAAAAAAATCTTGGTGTCACAGTATAATATAGAAAACAAGCTGCAGGTCTGATTTTCCTAATTGTGGTGATGAGAGACGTGTTTTTGGTTTCTAAATCCACCCACTTTTCACTTGTTTTGTCTGCTTTATAGTTGTCACATCCACAGCTCACAACCCCTTTGATCTTAGAGACCAGCAAATATGCAAGGTTAGGACACAGGAAAGATGAGTATAGGATACTAGGGAAAGCACTTCTTGAGAATCTGGCTTAACTCTGCAAATATATGCTCATTGCAAATTCATTCTGCATTAGCTAGGAGTGTGTCCATCAGAAAGCAGATGTAGGTGGTCGCAGCAATGGGTGTGCTTGTCTAGCCACCCACACCTGTCCAATGATGCTGTGGGTGGGTGTAAACCATGTTCACAACCCTCACTTCCTTCTTCATTCGCCCCAGGTATGTGCAGGGGGAGGGGAAGGAGTGGATAGCCTATTCATCTGGGGAGGATTTCCAAATGCAAATAAAATCACCACACACTCTGTGTAGATGGCAAGAGTCTAGAATCAATCTAGCCTACGAACAGGTTTGTGTGTACACAGTTTATTCTCACTACTCTCTTAGTCTAGATAGCAAAATAGGAGAGGGAAAAAAGCAACCCTGAAGACTGCAATCATAGCACTGTACTGTGTTTCCTTGGCTAGGAAACTCAGGTGTATATTGTTCCATATGTTCTCTGTCTCCCTTCTGGTGGTGAGATAAATGGGATGAAGTAGGAGAAAGAGGACAGTGGCAGCTGCCACTGTTCAGTGCTACGTAGGGGAGGAGGCAAGGAAGGTAAAAGGAGCACCCATATAGGTTCCTTTGCTTGGAGGCTGGTTGTACTTATGGTACTTAAAGTCAGCATGGGTTTCTGAAAAATAAGTCATGGCAGACTAATCTGATCTCATTTTTTGTCAGAATTACAAGCCTGGTAGAAGAAGGGAACGCTGTGGATGTAGCCTATCTTGATTTCAGCAAGGCCTTTGGCAAGGTGCCCCATGATATTCTTGTAAAGAAGCTGGTAAAATTTGGCCTAGACAATGCTACCATTCAGTGGATTTGTAACTGGCTGACCGACCGAACCCAAAGGGTGCTCATCAATGGCTCCTCTTCATCCTGGAGAGAAGTGACTAGTGGGGTGCCACAGGGTTCTGTATTGGGCCCAGAATTATTCAACATCTTTATCAATAACTTGGATGATGGGTTTGAGGGCATCCTGAGCAAGTTTGCAGATGACACCAAATTGGGAGGGGTGGCTAATACCCCAGAGGACAGGGTCACACTTCAAAATGACCTTAACATATTAGACAACTGGGCCAAAGCAAACAAGATGAATTTTAACAAGGAGAAATGTAAAGTACTACACTTGGGCAAAAATAATGAAAGGCACAAATACAGGATGGGAGACACCTGGCTTGAGAGCAGTACATGTGAAAAGGATCTAGGAGTCTTGGTAGACCACAAACTTGACATGAGTCAACAGTGTGATGCAGCAGCTAAAAAAGCCAATACAATTCTGGGCTGCATCAATAGGAGTATAGCATCTAGATCAAGGGAAGTAATAGTACCACTGTATTCTCCTCTGGTCACCTGGAGTAATGTGTCCAGTTCTGGGCACCACAGTTCAAGAAGGATACTGACAAGCTGGAACGTGTCCAGAAGAGGGCAACCAAAATGGTCAAAGGCCTGGAATTGATGCCTTATGAGGAACGGCTTAGGGAGCTGGGTATGTTTATCCTGGAGAAGAGAAGGTTAAGGAGTGATATGATAGCCACGTTCAAATATATAAAAGGATGTCATATAGAGGAGGGAGAAAGGTTGTTTTCTGCTGCTCCAGAGAAGTGGACACGGAGCAATGGATTCAAACTACAAGAAAGAAGCTTCCACCTAAACATTAGGAAGAACTTCCTGAGAGTAAGAGCTGTTCGGCAGTGGAATTTGCTACCAAGGAGTATGGTGCAGTCTCCTTCTTTGGAGGTCTTTAAGCAGAGGCTTGACAGGCATATGTCAAGAATGCTTTGATGGTGTTTCCTGCTTGGCAGGGGGTTGGACTGGATGGCCCCTGTGGTCTCTTCCAGCTCTATGATTCTGTGATTCTACCCAAGCTCTTCTATGCAATAGTCAGGGTGCCTTTGACTACTAAAGAAATGCAACTTAGAACCACAGAATTGTAGAGGTGGAGGGGACCCCCAACTGTCATCAAGTCTATACCCCTGCAACTAGCCCACCTTCTACATAAAGCTTAGCATGAGACTCTATACAAGGGGCTGTAATTCTGCTATCGCAGAGTTATTTGGGCAGAAGCAATACATTTGGCAGCTATGGCTGTAGTTCTTTGGATGCATACATTCAATTTCCATGGACTGATTTCTCACATTTCATTTGCTGGGTGATATCAGTAAGTGGGGGAACAGGAGAGCTCAAATGGGAGAAGAAAGGACAAGCTGCAACTCAAGCTTTCACTTATTATCAACCAAATGAGAAAATGATAGTGGCCTGGAGTACAGATTGTGATATTTATAAAGCAGTTGTTAAAAGTGAGGGAAATTGTCAGTTTAGACTAGAGTATTTGGACCAAATCCCTGCAATCTGAGCTAATTATTTCTGCAGTGTTCCTTTTGCTCAGAGGCAGAACAAAACACAAGCGCTTGTGTTGCAATGTTGTGTTCGGATTTTATCCGTATTTGTTTTGTTTACACAAATGTGCAGAGCCATATTATTTGCAGGAATTATATGTTGAAATGGGCAGGATGTGGATTAGCATTATTTGAATGTGTATAACAAATATACTACCCCAAAGGGACAGGAAAGGTCTTGATTGAAATCCCCCAGCTCATCCCTGGGCTTTCTCCTTGTGATATTTAGTTCATCTTCACGGACTATTGTTGAAAGTTGAGCACATCAGTTCCGTTAAAATGATGTGCATTGTTCAAAGTCAGGATATCTCTTTAATCTCACCATTCTCCTATTAAACATTATTTTTATTAAAGTTTTGAAAACATAATTGTTGTTTCCTTGTGTAGTAACTGAAAACCACCTATTTCCTCCTTCCACACTGGGGTTTGTACAGATGAATTATTCAAAGTTTCTTCTAGAGTTTTGAAAGTGCTGAACACCACTCAAGTGTTAATTAACATGATTATTATTAGCTTCATGCCATTTGCACTGTCTGAAAATCTGTACCTTAATAACACAGTATTCCGACCTGTTTAATGCACTGTGCAACTCAGCTGACATGCACCTCTCATGCTAGGAGTAATTTTAAAAATAGAGGAGTGGGTGCTGAACTGTTGTCTATGCATGTCAATTTATACCTTGTAAATAGCAACAAAAGAACACAGCAATAGATTTTTTTAACTCTTCAAGCAACCATGCAGATTATTAGACCATACATTCAGGATTATTAGTCTTCAGTGACAAGGAACATGGGGAAATATATGCAAAGCTGGATATTATTATTATTATTATTATTATTATTATTATTATTATTATTATTATTATTTTGCAAAGCAGTCAGATGTTCAAAAATGAATTTGGTCAAATAATTCTACATCCTTGGCCACAAAGTTTTTCCAATATATCTGATGTCATATATATGAAATTATTCTGCTTAATCGCCAAGGTGGATTGTAAGCAGTGTACAAATGTAAAACCAATTAGCATGCAGAATTAAAATGTAAAATAAAACAACACAACCCAATTAAAGCAGCACAACATTATTTAAAATAGCAATTGAATTGATTAAAACAGAAGGTCCAAATCAGGATATTGGTGTTAATGCTTGCCTAAACATGTGTTTCTTTAGGGACCAGTGGAATTTTAGTGGTTGATGGGGCCTTAAATTTTCTAGAGTGTGTGTCTGTTAAGAAATAACAAAATGTAAGTAGACACCCTTTCATAGCAATAATAATGCTAATGTGATTTGCAACATCCCTGGGGTGCTATCCAACTAAACAGTTCCACTAGCACAAGGAGTTTTAGCCACAATTCTGTGACCTCACCTATCCCACAAAAGCCTTAAAATCTGTTCTGAGGGTTCCCACAACCCCCTGGAGCAGATTTATAGGGTGTTCAGGGGTTGGAGAGGGGAGTGAAGTTCCTTTGCACAGCTAAAACTCTTTGCACTACCTCTGGGCTCCAAAGAAAAATTCTGAATGGCAACATTCACATTGGTTAGGTTAGCATATCACACTAAACCATGGTTTAAAATACAACAAGCTGGAATGAGTCCGAGCAAGCCTTAGACTTGTACACTATCCCCCTCAACTTTCTTGTTCCTGTGCGGGCTCAAGGAGAACTTGGACCTTTGCTTTCATTTTCACTGGTTTATTAAATTAACCAGCATTCGCTACGCATCATAATCTCTGGTTTGCTATAATATTCAGCTATTCAACCCCAATGTTTTGGGGTTGTTGTACTTGCAGCCACATCAAAGTTACCTTAATGTAATAGACTGGATAAAACAGACTTCAACATTTTTCATATCTGACTTACAATATTCAGAACCTGAGGCATGCTTGGGTGCTTTCCAGCTCTGTCATATCATGCAGTGTTCTAGGCACATTTTGCAACAGGGAATTTCACTAGCGCGAGCAGTATCTGAGCTGTTGGTGCAGTACTGCACCTAAAATTTCAGATTAAAACTGCAGAGTGGAAGGAAAGGAACCTTAGCAGGTGGACAGGGGAAGGACTGGACCATGTGAAAAAGGAACATAATATTTTAGCTGCAGTTCATTTACAACTTTGCATTCTTGCTATCAAAAAAGCTCACCTAGACATTCTGTTGTTCCCATAACCTAGGTTTAAGGGGCCATTTAGTTCCTAGCTTTCATATCTCGGTGTCTAACACTGACATCATGCCAAACCGTAGTTTAACACTTGCTGGTTGTGTTTCCTTCTTATTGTTATATTATAATGCCAGTTGTCTTAGGATCTCCATTCTTTAAACATGCCCTGCTTTTTCCTGAGCAGCCAAGACCACCAAGAATGGCTACCAAGAAGACAGCTGGTTGGGGAGGAGACTACCTCTTGGGTCCTTGTGGCAATCTGAGGCCTGTCTCTGCTTATGCCAGCACAGTCAAAAGAAAACTTTGCAGCTGCTTAGTTTTTCCCTCCTAGTGTCAATGAATAACCAAACCCCAAGACAGAAAGGAAAAGCAGCAGGCTGCTTCACTCTCTAGGAGCCTAAGGAGCAGCAGTAGCTGGCCTGCTGTTCTGTGTTGCTAAAATATACCAGGAGTGCTTGAATTGGAATGTCAGAGCTGCTGGTTCCCAGAGTTTGTTTATTGCACTCATCTGCCGGAGGCCTATAATTTAAGTTCATTCTATCCAACTGGATACCCCTGGAGGGAAGTTACAATTAAACACACACACACACACACACACACACACACACACACACACACACACACACTGTTGTAGCCTTCTGCAAACTTCGGCCCTGGCAGAAAGTATAATTCTGTGCAGTTTTTAAAATTGTTATCTGCCCTGGAAACTGCCCTTGGGAAAAATCTACCCTTGGGAAAAATCCAAGTTTTTGACACTAGGTATTTTGAAACGTCCACAGCGTGGTTGCTTAATCCGTCCGCTGAAAAATATTACGGGCTGGATCCAGAGATGCAGCATCAAAATAAATTCTGCCACTTTCTCATTAAATGCTATGTATGAGCTATCAAAAGATGTTTTGTGATATCCAAGAGAGAAACACATATTTCTGGAGTTTAGTTGCCTTTTTTCTTGCATGGGCAGAGCAATCCTAGCCCTGGGGAGCAGCTGGGTGGAACAGCAGATTGAATACTGAATCCCAAGGCCTGCTCCTGGTACAGGGAAGGGCAGAAGGTGGGGTCACTGGGATGATCATGATGATTAGTGCAAACTCCAGACTAGCACAACTCAGGGGCCTAGATAAGGATCCTTTCAGCAGAATGCAGCATCTTTTGAGTCTTTTCTATTCTACTGCTGCCCAGCCTGTAACACCCAGTTATTAGGAGCTCTATGCTTGCTTGCAGCTGCTACAAGCAGTAGCTTGCCAGCCAGTGTTTTTGAGGGCATTATTAGAGCCTCTACACCAGTTGGGCCCCTTTTGCCCCATACCAGTGGAGGTCAGAGGACAACTCTGCCATATCCCAACACCCTCAGAGAGTTAGGATTGCTTTGCTAGTTAGGAAAAAACCAACAACCTTGTGCTCATTCATGCAAGGCCACTTCTGGATTCAAACTGACATTCACCTTCGTAACTTGTTCCATTTTTAATAGAATTGTCGTTAATGCACAAACAACTGTTCAGTGTGAGTGAAAACTGAAGTCAGTAACGTTCTGTTTTGGTTTAACAAATTTTTCCCAAACTTGGGTCTCCAGCTGTTTTTGGACTACAATTCCCATCATCCCATGCTAGCTAGGGATGATGGGAGTTTTAGTCCAAAAGCAGCTGGTGGCCCAAGTTTGGGAAACCCTGGTTAAAGGGGGCATACTGTATACTTCACAGCAGCAGTGGCTAGACTGTGGCCCTCCAGTTGTTGTTGGACTCCAACTCTCATCTGCTGCAGTCAGCATGGACGATGGGAGTTGTAGTCCAGCAACAACTTGAGGTTGCAAATATAAGCCGCCTCTGCTTTACTGCTCTACAGAGTGTGATCAGTGTTGCTTATTTCAGACAGCTTTGGTGTGCCTTTTGCTAGTAAAATTCTTATCAGTCGGTCCTGAATTTTATGCCAGTCATTCCAGTGCAGTGATCCTGAAAACACTTACTGGCATGAGTCATCTGGTTGAAATCGATGGATGAATTGTTCTGTTGAAGTTAAGATACCGGTAACTGCATACACGGGTACAGTTATGCACCAGTAGAGTACTTATTCCCCCCCCCCCAAAACAAGGGGACCAACTTGTTTATATTTTAGATCAGTAGGTAAATCATGAAGTTGTTAAGAAGTAGTAATGTGTTCCATGTTATTTAGCTTTTTTATTAATCATTCTCCTTCTCAGGTCCCAATGTTCCTATCCTGCCTGGTAGTGTCTGTACATCCCCAAAAGTGATTTATAACTGCAGCTACGTCAGCTGTGAGCTAACAGGATTTACTACCCACATTTATCCTCTCAGGAGTCAATTTGTATGGGATATTAGATTTGTAATGATGCTGCATCTTAAAATGGAGGGGTTATACCTAGGGATGGCTCCTTTGCTTTTGATTGATTTCAGAGCCTGCTCAGCCAGTTATAAATAGGAAGGGTGATGTCGGACTTTACAATATATATTTGCTTCCTGTATCAACGAGCAGAAAAGCCCTGGCTTGTTTTTGTAGTGGCGCCTCAGCATCCTTTCAGACAGATGGCCCAGTGGTGCTGACCTTTAAAGCCCTAAATGGCCTTGGCCCCGTATACCTGAAGGAGCGTCTCCACCCATTGTTCTGCCCGGATACTGAGGTGCAGCACCGAGGGCCTTCTGGCGGTTCTCTCGTTGCGAGAAGCAAAGCTACAGGGAACCAGACAGAGGGCCTTCTCGGTAGTGGCACCCACCCTGTGGAATGCCCTCCCATCAGATGTGAAAGAGATAAACAACTACCTGACATTTAGAAAATATCTGAAGGCAGCCCTGTTTAGGGAAGTTTTTTAATATGTGACATTTTAATGTATTTTAATCTTTGTTGGAAGCCGCTCAGAGTG
Source organism: Zootoca vivipara (assembly GCF_965207765.1). Lineage (NCBI taxonomy): Eukaryota > Metazoa > Chordata > Lepidosauria > Squamata > Lacertidae > Zootoca > Zootoca vivipara. The sequence goes on along the minus strand of NC_142587.1, from coordinate 24,335,341 downwards.
GCTGGGGAAACCCAGCTGGATGGACGGGGTACAAATAATATATTATTATTATTATTATTATTATTATTATTATTATTATTATTATTATTATTATTGACTTCATTCCATTCAGCCCATATGTAGCTCCTTGGACACGCTCTTGTTAATAGTTGACTAAGGGGAGGACAAAAAGGAAGGAAGGAAGAATACCATAGAGATGACCACAGAGAGTGAGAAGGATGGAGAGATGACGTTACAGTACAGTGGTACCTCTAGTTACGAACTTAATTCGTTCCAGAGCTCCGTTCTTAACCTGAAACTGTTCTTAACTGGAGGCGTGCTTTCGCTAATGGGGCCTCTTGCTGCCGCTGCGCCACCGGTACACAATTTCCTGGGGCAAAGTTCTCAACTCGAGGTAACTCTTCCAGGTTAGCGGAGTTTGTAACCTGAGGACGTTTGTTACTCAAGGTACCACTGTACTGGAAAGTGAAATAGGAGGGGAGGTATTTTATAGTAACAATTTTGATCAAGTTACATGAAAGGTGCCACAGTTTATGCATGAAAGTGAAACTGTAGCCAAATGTAGCCAGTGTCTACAAAAACACATATTTTTTAGGAGGGCTACCCAGTTCCTTCTCAGTGCGGTTCTTAAATGACTGAAGCCCACCTAGGCATTTCATGGAATTGTGTGTGTCTTTCCACTCCCACGATATTCTTAAGAGGGTATGTGAGTAAAAAGAAAAAGTGGTGGTGCTTAACCCTTTCTACTCTCAGCTCAAAATTCCCCTCCCCTCTCAGCTGCTTATACCTTCATGGGGAAAAAGATACGGATGCCTGCCTCATAGGATTATTGTGAGGATTTAATGGAACAACCCCATGCTATTCTTTGGAGGAATACAGTTTTATTTTTTGGGGTGGGGTGGTAGTTATATATAATAAAATTAGCTATATATAATAAAATCATTATTACGGGGACAAAATGCTGCTTAACTAATCGGAATTGTGTGTGTTTCCTCTCTTGGGAAAATAAATAAATAAATGAAGCTTCCTTCCGCTTTACACAGACCCACAGATGCTTAAAAGGATTTGCTTAGTCACATTTTAACTTCATTCCAAATCTTGCAGGCCAGAAATGCTGCAAGAAATGTCAGCTTACGTTACCTTCCCCGAACTCACTACTGTCAGAGCTGATGCTTTTGTCGATATATGATAGCTGAATTGCTTTAGGAGATGATCACCGAGGGCTAGAAAAATAAATAAATCTTGTAATATTCTGCATAACTGTCTGTCATAAATTGTTGTTTGTAATTTAGGGTAGTTGCTGCCTCTACTATTGCCTGAATGCAGATAAAGGTGTTAATAATAATAATAATAATAATAATAATAATAATAATATTGGTTTTAAGAGCAATACAAATATGCAGAACAATTATACAATGTAGCTTCCAAATCTTCATAAGGAACTTGATTAAAAGTGTGTAATATGAAAAGATACAATTAATAAAGAGTGATCAATAGGGGGAAGGCTCTCTTACGGGCATATTTGTGCATTTCTTAACAATAAGCAAAACAGAAAATCCTATTTGGGTCTTAAACATTTGTGTATATGGAGAGCATAGAGGGTGAGGGAGGATTGCCACATGTATTTCATTAAATCAACCATAAACTTTTGAATGCAGGATGTGGGTTCAAATTGTGAAGTCATCCTTAGCATACTTAATAAATTCATAACATATTACAAAAATTGTTTTGTTTTTTCCTCTTGCTACTCTTAATTTACAAGCAAGTTCCCCCCCTCCAATGGTGCTATTTCCCAAACTTCAGTTGTAGCATGCAAAGAGAGTATCCCCAGCTAAATATTTCCAGTGTCTTGAAATGATAGGCCTGGCAACTAATAATAAATGTGACACCATCTCTCTGCCATGCCATCTGTGGGGAGGGAGTACAGTTAATAATTTACCCTTTAAAAAAAAAACAGTCCTGAAAGGGTTGTAGTTATAGGTAGGAGTTCTTAGGCCTAATTGAAACCAATGGCACAAATTAGTTGCAACTAACCTGCCTATTGGTTTCTGCATGTCTTAAGCATGGGACTAAGTTCCTTTTGGTTTGGGGGTTAATGTTTTGTAGAGCGGCAATGAAGGGAACTGGTGGGGGCAAGAGACCTCACATAGTCAAACTGATAGATTTCCCTTGCTTTAAAATAGGACTGAGAAGACTGTCATGTCCAAGTACTAGTTACAGGTAGGTAGCTGTGTTGGTCTGCCGTAGTCGAAACAAAATAAAAAAAATTCTTCCAGTACGGTCTCTAAGGTGCTACTGGAAGGATTTTTTTTTATTTTATGTCCAAGTACAACAATCAGTTACAAGACTCATTTTCTGTTGGCAGTAGTATAGATTCCCCCCCTGTTATGTACTGATTCATAGCTGCCAAGTTTTCCCTTTTCTCGCGAGGAAGCCTATTCAGCATAAGGGAAAATCCCTGTAAAAAAAGGGATAACTTGGCAGCTATGTACTGATTGCCTGTTAGACAGATGGAACTTATATGTCCACATATATGGCGCTGTGGTCTAAACTACTGAACCTCTTGCTCTTGCTGATCAGAAGGTTGACAGTTCGAATCCATGTGACGGGGCGAGCTCCCATTGCTCTGTTCCAGCTTCTGCCAACCTAGCAGTTCTAAAGCATGCCAGTGCAAGTAGATAAAGAGGTGCTGCTGCGGTGGGAAGGTAAATTGTGTTTCTGTGCGGTCTGGTTTCCATCACACTGTTCTGTTGCTCCTGAAGCGGTATAGTTATGCTGGCCACATGAACCAGAAAGCTTTCTGTGGACAAATGCCAGCTCCCTTGGCCTGAAGCGAGATGAGCACCACACCCCATAGTCGCCTTTGACTGGACTTAACCGTCCAGGGGTCCTTTACCTTTTACCTTATATGTCTGAGGTGCATTATATGTCTCAGAAAGGTCTGCAGCTATCTGCTATGTGCATTAGATAGTGGCTGGCAAAGAGCAAACCCATTGCTGCTTCTGGCTAGAAACTCATGAGAACTTTTGCCTTGCAAGATTACATGCAGTGTTTGAACCTGGGCTTGGGACACCCTGCCTGTAGAGATGACTGGGGACTGGCAATAATTGACTTGTTGCTGACTGAGCCACTGGGACTCATGGAGTGTGCCGGGGTGGGGGTGGGGAAGCAGTGTTGTTTTGCATGCTGTGTACACTGTGATGCAGAGAGGTGTTCTGAAGTGTGGATCCATGGACCGCCTCCATGTGGGATGACGTGGGCATTGTCATTGGCTCAATCCAACTGGTGGGCATTTTCAAAATGCGTTGCTTATCCATTTTGTAACCCGCAGGAGGCAAGGAATAAATTGAGTTCATTCTGGAATTTGGACCAATCAAATTTCTAGAGCCATCCCTATTGTAGACAGAAACCTGATCTTTTTCTTCTTTTCTACAGACCCCCCCCCCCACTGATGCCCTTGCCTTGTTGCCATGCATGGCCTTTTAATCTGATGGTCACATTTCTAGTCAAACCACCAGGAATGCTGTTGGCCACCTAGAGAGACTCCCAGAGCCATCCCTACATGTTTTCAGTAGGGGATGGGTTGGAGGTGAAAATGACTTACCATATTTTTGCCACTTTACACTTACAGGGTAACTCCTCTTTACTCATCTCTATTTCCATCCCTCACATTCAGATTATAGATGACCATTGTCTGCTGTGATTGAGTAAATTTCAGACAAATAAAGACGTTGACGTGTAAATTCTGAATGCCTTACCTTGAGTGCTTTGACCTTTTCCAAAGTGGATCTTGGTGACTTGCCAACTACTAAGGAGGGCATATGGCACCTGACCGGAGTTGTACAGATGGTCTGTCAAGCATGGCCATGGCTCTGGATTTCATGCCTACTGACTGGGTCAATGTATTCATCTTTGTTCACCCATCCATGGCTTCACCAGCACTCTGTCTTCTTCCGTTGTCTTTCAACTACCCTTGCTGGGCTCCCTATTTGTTTCCTTTCATTCTAACTTAGGCCCACCAGTACTCCTGATGACTTCATTTAAAAGTATACATTTTTTTTTAAATTTCATAGGAAGGGCAAAGTGAATGGTATTGTGTGGGCCCATTGGCTGCACTTTCAGGGTTTTTGTGAGCGAAACAACACTGTGTGCTGGTCTTTATATATTATGACATTTGATTCATAATTTCCTACATGGATGTTATCTCCACACAGGAAAAGAATAATGTGTGTGGTGAACTTTGGAGCCCTTGAGAAGGTACTGGAGGAAGGAAGAATTTGTGGCCCTCACTTCTTCATGTCAGGGACATTGCTTGCTGAACTGTTCAGCAGGAAAATGAAAGGGAAAGGGGTTGCTGCCTCCGTTGCCAAGCCTTAATTATCCAAAACCCAGCTGTAAGCTCTGCTACAGGCTTTTTGCCCTCTCCCGTTTAGATCCCAAGAAATGGGATGCTGATTGGAATTTCTGGATTGTAAGGATAAATGAGCAGTGGTTTCCCCCAGAGTCAAAAATGTGTCTCAGACATGTTGTCTGAACTAGCTTTATCTTACATGTCCTGCATCCTCCTAATACTTCTCCATCACCATCTTTTCCATGACCACATGCCAGCTTACTAGTAGTTCCTGCCATAATCATTCACCCCCATGGAATGCTTCTCTCCATTGTGCAATTTCTTTCAAGGCCACTGTGGCGGTAGTGTAGCACACTGGCTGCCAAGTCCTGTTCTGTCCACTTCTGTTGGTTACACAGTGAATAAGCTATTGTGTATGGACACAGTTTCACAGAAACCTCCACAGGGCAGCCACATTGTGAGAAGTGGCCTGTAAGAGATGAAAGTTTTGTTTTTGAGGGGCATTTAGTGCCCTTGGCTAATAGCATACATCCAACATTTCTCCGACGAAAGTAGAGACATCTTATTCCATACTCTCTAACATTTCTTTGAAAAAAAAAATGGAGATGCCCTCTCCATCATTTCTCCAATGAAAATAGGGATGCCCTGTTCTATACCCTCCAACACTTCTCTGATGAAAATAGGAATGTCCTACCATACCCTCCAGCATTTCTCCAATGAAATAGAGACATCCTAAGGAAAAGCAGGACATTCCAAGATCAAATCAGGAACTGGGACGGCTTCTCTGTAAATGTGGGACTGTCCTGGAAAATAGGGGCACTTGGGGAGGGGTCTGTAACAGCAGATCACAGGGCCCAACAGGGAGGCTTTTAAGGGCCCTGCAAGCAAGGAGAAGTTGGTGGTGAATGATGGGTAATTTCCCATGGTAGAAAAAGCATCCAAAAGGTTGTGTTAAGATGAATAAAGGCTAGGCCTACAACACTGAAGAATCTAATATATTCCCACCCACTCACCCTTTTTCAGTCCACAGCTAAAAAATGTAGTGATATTGGCTTTTGCCTCAGTGACCCTTCACTTTCCCAGTCTTATGAAGATGCTCCCTCAAGTTTCCATTAAAAAAGAGAGGATATAAACCAGTGTATACAGTGTATACATTTCAGTTTGACAATGGTTGTTTCCCCTCCACAGTAGCCACCTTCCTAGTCAGCAGTGGACTCCTATACATGTCTACTGATAAGTACAGTGGGTAAGTGAAGGATCTGAGCCCTTCACTGAAGAAACAAAAATACAGGAGAAAAAAGCCATGGCTGATGTGTGTGTGATTACAGTCTGCCCCTTTATCTTTGGTGATAAACACGCTGCATATGTAATTAGGATGGCAGTTTTTTACAGTAGAGAAATCTTTGATCACAGAACGATATGGTCTGAGGAACAGAAGAAGCTGTCCTCCTTTCCGGATTTTGGCATGGAAGATGCATTTAATCAGATTAAGACCCCGCCGCTGTGTTTCCTCCTAGCCTTCATTTTATCATCCTGTGGATGCTGGAAGTGTATCAGCCTAGACGCATTCTTTGAACTTAAAAATAGCTTCCTCCCATGCTATGCATGAAACTGGCGCCCGAAAGTGATGATTCAAGGTCCTTAATTCTGTAACAGTGCTGTAGTGCAAATAACTCATTGTGCTCCTTAGCAGGCGTGGATATTAATGAGAGTTATGAGACATGGAGTTATTCTTCTCCTCAGACAATGTTTTAAGACTTCAGCGGGTGAGACAGCAACCTTAGAACTAAACAAATACAGAATTGTGGAATGGGTGTTAACAGCCCATGCGGACTGAGAATGGGCTTACCAATGATTGTTTATAATTGATGGCCAGAAGGGCTGGGCAATACAGTGGAACCTCGGTTTATGAACACCTCGGTTTATGAATTTTCGGTTTACGAACGCCGCGGACCCATCTGGAATGGATTAATTCACTTTCCATTACTTTCAATGGGAAAGTTCGCTTCAGTTTATGAACGCTTCAGTTTATGAACAGACTTCTGGAACCAATTACACCCATGCTTCGGGTTAAGTACGCTTCAGGTTGAGTACTCCGCGGAGCCGTCTGGAACGGATTAAACCACTTTCCATTACTTTCAATGGGAAAGTTCACTTCAGTTTATGAACGCTTCAGTTTAAGTACTCCGTGGACTGTCTGGAACAGATTAATCCACTTTCCATTACTTTCAATGTTACTTTCAGTTTATGAACGCTTCAGTTTATGAACAGACTTCCGGAACCAATTGTGTTCATAAACCGAGGTACCACTGTATATGGTTTTCAACATCGTGATATATCACCAGCTAAACATAGCGGTATATCACTACATCACAATGTCTGACATAAGCAGTGCTTTTCTGGGGGTACTCAAGGGTATGCAGTACCGACACCTTTCTCTCTCCCCCCCAAATGTTAACCACGCTGGCACTTACTGTAACAACTTCATGGTGAGTACCGACACCTCCCCCCCCCAAAATAAAAAGTAATGGAAATAAGGATGCAACTATGTAGAGGTGAACATTGGGCAGGTACTTTTTTGTTTGGTTTTACAGGACAGAAATATCCCTTGCTTTCCTGCCCTTGGAATGAGTTGGAGGTAATTATTATTAATATTATTATTATTATTATTATTATTATTATTATTTATACCCCACCCATTTGGCTGTGTTTCCTTAGCTGCTCTGGGCGGCTTACAGTGCATATAAAAACATAGCAAAACATCAAACATTAACAACTGCCCGATACAGGGCTGCCTTCAGATTTCTTATAAAAGTTGTATACTGTAGTTCTTTATGTCCTTGACATCTCATGGGATCTACAGGTATGACTGGGGCAAATGGTAAGTTTGTATGAGCCCTGTGACTGCTTAGCACTGATGGGCAAACGAATTAATGGAAAAGAAAAGGGGAATAAATATATATTTAATTAGTCGTGGTTTTATTTGCTTTAATTGTAATCTTGCTTCTCTTGGTGCTTGAGTCTTGTTATTTTACGTTTGCTTTTACATTTGCGCTTGCCAGTTAAGTATGGGTTTTAATTTGTGAGGGGGAAAGGGGAATTGTTTTTAAAGAAACCGTTAACAATTACACTTATTTTGACTTAAAGATGCTGCTATCTCTTTGAACTACAGTATATTCAGCATACAGGTTTAATTTGCGGCTTTTCTTGGTTTTCTTGGGCTGCTGCTGCTGCTGCTGCTGCTGTTTTTTTAAGTTAAATATGAATGGATACGTGGACCAGAACTAGATTATTTTGAAATGCTGTTTCCAGTCTTCCAGTAGCAGGAAATCATTTTAGAACAGCATTATATAACAGCTGTTATTGCTGGTGACCAGCATGTTAATGTTTTCTTTGTGCCTCTCATGTTGCTCTCAGGCTTCCTTCACAGTACAGTATCTTGCTCAAGGACCTCTACATTGAAAAGGAAGCAAAGTTAAGGGTTATGCAACTTCACCCTATTTACAAGCAAGCAAGTAATTGGTAACTCTGTCCTGAATTGTCCTGTCATTGTGACCTAGAAATGTCACCGTGGAGCTGCATTTACTGCTACAGTACCACAATATAGAACAGGGAAGAATGATTATTATTAATCATTCCAAGAATGGTGATTAGACACAGCTGACTGTCCTTAAACCAACTGATTGATCCTACATGCAGAGTAAAATCTGCCTGTTTTATGAGACCGCATAAACCAAGTGTCAGTAGAAGGCCGCTTAAGGAGCAATCCTAACCCTCATTCCATTCTTTGTAACCTGCTTTGAGGTTTGTTTGTTTTCTACAGTCAAGTGGTATATATAAATGAAATGAATTAAACAAACATAAACAAATCTTCTTGTGAGGATTAGGTTTAGATAGAGGTGTCCCCTCCACGTGGCGCTGCTGGGCTCCCCTGGGGGTAGGGCTGGGAGATACCTGGTTTTCAACATCACAGTGTATCACCAGTGAAACATTGTGATATATCAATATATCACAATGTCTTAAATAAGGATGGAACTATGTAGGGGCGAACAGGAGGGCCGGGTGAAATCTGGTTTTCAACTTTGTGAAATATCACCAGCTAAACATCACAATATACTGATATATCACAGCCTTTCCCTATATCTGGGGATCCCAGTTGAATATGCCAGCACTCGGGGCGATTCTCTCCTTAGTTTTTCCTTTCATCCCTTTAGTTGAAAACTGACTTGGCAATTGGCAAGATTTCATTTACGCTTTCCCCATCATAGCTTATATATGAGTTGAGCACTTTTCGAATACCAGCAGAGGATTGGTCTTTAAAAAAACCCCTTCACCATCACTTCATGTTGTGGGTATGTCAGAAATAAGGATGGAACTGGTTTTGAACTTTACGATTTAGTAGCGGCTAAATGTGGTGATACAGTATACTGATATATTGCAATACATCGCTGGCTGTTTCAGTCAGATTATCTCGGGAATTCTCAGTTAGGATTGCCCTGCCTGTCAGCTTCCCTGATTCAATGTTTGCTCAAAAAACACCATAACATTTTTAAAAATCCCAATACTTTATGATGACTGGGGCAGAAAACACCCGCTGACAAAAAAATCTGGTGTATTTTATTCCAAGTATTTTGAAAGAAAGCTCTGCATGGGTGCTTTATGTTTGCTTCCCTGAATAAGTTTTTGTTTGAAACATTTTATATCAGCACTTTTCATTGTCTGCGGAGAAAACAAACCCCAGGTGCAAAAATACTACCACTAGTGCATATTCCATTGCAGAATTTATACAGAAGTTGACCTACTATGCCCAATAATTTCTTGGTGTAATTCAGTGATACTACTAATACTAATTCATGTCCTGGTGCTTTGTTTGTTTGTTTACAGAAAGAAAACTGCAAATGCTAAAATTTGGGGACTTTGTTATTTACCACTGACCAATGTTGTATATCCAAGTGAACTTACATAAGCTAATGTTCTATGTGGAATAATTAACTTTTTCAAATTGCTGTTGTCAAGAATCAGAAAACTATGAGTTGGATCTTGTCTTGTTAGTTGAACTTTGTTACCTTCACCTTTGGATCCAGTTCAGAGAAAGGAATAGCATATAACTACCAATGTCTCTCAACAAGTGTTACTGATCTGCAGGAAACACAACCTGAAGAAAAAGACAATGCATGCGCATAAACAAGGAAAAGCTTTAATAAAAATTATTTTAAAAAACAAGCAAGTATCTATAACATTTTCAGAATGCTGGATTGTAAACAAAACACATTAATAAAAAAGCTTTTTAAACCGGGGTAGGGGTGAGAAAAAGGAATAGATTTCATATACAATGGATAGCTTTTATAAAGTTTTTGCTCTTTTACTGCACCATTATTATTCTGAATACTATTTCATATTGGCTGTGAATATTCCAGGACAATAGAAGGACATTTTTGGGTTGTTTCTCCCCCGCTTTCCATCAGAAGATTTCACTAAATAGTAATATATGCTTGTCCTTTCACTGCACACAAAGCAATGGGATGGAAGTTACTACATGTGTAAGGCATTTTACTTGACCCCCCCCCTCCCCCAGTTGTTGACAATAACATCTTGTAAAGTCCCACACACATTCGATACCTGTTGACCTCAGTATGAAGCACAGAAAAGCTTGTATTGTACAGTGGGTGTGTTTACTCTGAAATCTTGTCTCAGCGCATGGCTCATTAGCTTGGATTACCGTATATGATGCCACAGTGTTTGTGTGAGAGAAGAATGGTACACTATTTAATACGTCCAACATTGCTTCCAGAAAGTTGGATGTCCTTTCCCCTTTCACTGCACACTGCAAGCGAAAAATCCCACTTGGACATAAGTCTTCTGCTCTTCTTTGGTTGGCCATCGTTTTGGTAACCCTGGTAACTGCAACACACTGAATTAAGAGGGCAGTGGAACAAATGCTTATAGCAGGAAATGATTCCATTGCTTTATATATGAACAGATTGCACCCAAATGCCACATCATTTCCAGGAAACTCTAAAGGTTTTTGAAGGATCTCTGGCAAAGGGATCCTGGCTATCTACTTGGTCATATGTTGCATTTTATTGCCAAACAACTGTTTTGGCAGCTTTACCATTTAATAGGCATTGTTGTATTTCTGTCCCAAATTCCCTTCTTCTATTTGTTCTTCCTCTCTCTCGTTTTTGGCAAATCCTGTGCTATTGAACACATTACCAGTACATTATTTAGATAGCATGCCCCAAAAACGTAGGCTTGGATCTTAAATCGCATCGGAAAACATAGGATAATACCCCAAATAGATCTTTTGTTAGCACAACTCTTTGGTTCACACATCATGATAAGCTAAACTATGGTTCATTGTGTGGGTGGGCAGCTGGATACAGACAACCCCTGAAAGCAAAATTTGGCTTATTGTGACATGCAGATCAGACTATTATGTGGTACTATTTAACACTGATTATTTATTTGAGACTGCATTGTTTTGCTAAAAAAGGAAAGTAACAATAAAGGCTATTTTTTACTTATTAAAAAACACCTTGCAAATAATGTCATACTTAGTATCTTTCCCCAGATAGTGCTGATTTCTTGGGACTATTTGATCCCCAAACCAAAATTAAATGTTTCTATCAGCATAGAGTTAAATGTAAATAAAGAGACTAATAAGTTCTTGTAGTATGTGCAGTCAGCTCCGCTCTTGCCTCTGTTTTCCGAAACCTACAAAACCTATTTAACCAAAGCTGACGAGTGGGACAGAATCCGCTGTCATGGTGACAGTCCGTCTCAAGCCTCACATGGAACATGTTACTTAAATGGGCAAAAAAGAATTATCTGATTTCGTTTTTTGTTTTTGTCATTCACAGCCCGTCATGCAGAAATCCCCCCTGCCCCCCCCAAAAAGAGTTAAAGCAGGAAGTGTGACTAAAGTTAGAAAAACACTAATGCTAACTAATATGTGGGGGCAGGTATATTATTTTCTTTAAGGTTTCCAAAAGCTTCGTTTTTCATTTCACATAGTTACCGTATACCCCAGATCTTGTGCTGCACAATTAGTGGCATATTAGTGGATTTCCCCACACTGATTCCTATCCTCTCCAAATACCAGGTTTTTATTCTCTAAGCTCACACAGCTGGCATCATCCCAGGTGCACGACACCTGCCAGCTTTAAGACTCAGAATGAGAACACTGATACTCATATCCTGTCCCCTTTCTCTCAGCTGTGTTTTTAATTTGTTCCAGATTCAATGAGGTCCATGGAGAGAGGTGATGTACAGGCTGGTAGCTCACTACACCGCTCAGTGCATCACTTATGTTTCTGACGTACGCTAGCCTGCCTGCCTTTAAAGTTTTTGCTCCCCGCCACCCTGCTACAATGTGCTCATCCCTCCTTTGTTGTTCCCATTACCTTAGTCGGGGATCTCGCTTCTTCTGTCCTCTTCCTCATCCCAGTGAAGGATCCATACCAGTTCTGCAATCCCTGCTTCCCTACCCTAGGTCTAGCTGACTGCTGCGATGTCAGCTCTGGCCAAGCTGGTCATTCCACTAGGTGCATGCCGAAGGGATCAGCACGTCGTTGCAGTTCCTGGGCTGTGACCTGCGAACAGGCTAATGGAAGGGTAGCAGCTGGTGTCGAAAGCATTCAGCTGCTGACGGCTCAGCACGCAGGACAGATGTTTCATCTGTACAACTGATGGGACGGCCTGGGATATTAATTAAAACGAGACAAAGCACTACAGACGACATGAAAGCCCGTTTCAAACTTTAGACAAGCCTATTGCAAACTCCAGGGGTAGAGAAGTACGGATAAAAGGAATTAGATTTACTGGAGAGGATTTATCCTTATTTGTACGGACGTGCATCATCCTTTGCTTTCTTACTTTCCATCTAGAACAGGGGTAGGCAACCTAAGGCCTGTGGGCCGGATGCGGCCCAATCTCCTTCTCAATCAGGCCCGCGGACAGTCCGGAAATCAGCATGTTTTTACATGAATAGAATGTGTGCTTTTATTTAAAATGCATCTCTGGGTTATTTGTAGGGCATAGGAATTCGTTCATCCCCCCCCAAATATAGTCTGACCAGCCACATGGTCTGAGGTACGGCCCACAGCTGAAAAAGGTTGCTGACCCTTGATCTAGAAGAGTAAAGGTTTGATAAAACAGATAGACATACGTAGTTTGATAACACTCTTACAAGAGGAATGGGAGAAACTGATACCTTTTCCAAGGTCACACACACACACACACACACTGCAGCCATGGTTGAAATGCCTTTTACAAAGCAATAAATGCAAAAGCATGATAACAAATAATAAACTGTAGCACCTTTTCTGCCCTTGTATAACTCAAAACTCAGTTCTGGCATCTCTCAGGTGAGTGCCATTGCCATTGCAAGAGAACAAGGGAGGTGTTCATGCCATGGTGAGTTCCGGCACCTCTTTTTCTAGAACAATAGCTTCCCATAAGCATCCAATTGGCCACTGTCAGAACAGGATATTGGACTAGATAAAGCTTTGTAGTGAGCATTCGGTTTTCTGTAATCTATACAACACTTCTCACATTCATGTATTAATAACGTATTGTCCCTGGATACGGAGTGCAAAGCCTTGACATCTGCATGTCCCAAACAATCTAAGTCCCCTCCATTCAACAGCAGATCCCTGTACAACCACCTCCAAAATCCAGGATAGCTTCTGACAGGAAGTGAGACGCCTGACGGGCATGCATGACTAGCCTTTGGATGTATCTGCAATGGATTGCAGCCATTGACTTCTATATGAAATTGTGATCCATGTTTGAAGTGCTCCCCCCACCCCCGCTTCTCTGAAACAAAACTTAACGAATGCACCCTTTGGAAACAATTGATAGCACTGCCTTTCCCACAGCACAGCATGCCAGTGGTTCGAAGGTGTGCACTATTAAATAATTATGCAATCAGTTAAATGATTGATTGGTTGCTCTCCCTGCCACCAAATGAGATAATTATAGCATAGCAACAATCACTCAAAATAAATTGATTGTTTTTCAGGCTTCACTCAAGCATTCCGTACCTATATTACTAGACAAACCTTGCTAATTATATTCTGTTAGTGGATAGTGTCTCCTGCCTGCTTTTTTTCTGAATAACCATGTGTACTTAAGTATTTTATAATGTGTACTACCCTGTCTAAAGTGCTCAGAGCAAGATTCTTGCCATTCCTTCTGTCTTAATGCTTTACTTACTTTCCTGTTTAGGTATTCCATATAAAGCTCCACGGGCAAATTGAAATTCCAGCCCCGAGGCCAGGCTGATTGTGCATTCTGCAAGAGACAAGACCTTCACTCCATTTCACAAACGGCAATATTTTTCATTATGTCCTCACACTGCATGCAGTTGAAAAGGAAGAATCACCCAAGTGCCCTGTGAAGCAGTGGGCAACAATCAGACCTATAGAGCTTCTACTAAAGACCGTCGGGGAGAAAAATACCATTCAAGATCTAGAACAAAATGCCATGACAATAGCATTGGCTCATGGCAGTGGCTTGCTCTATAGATGTGGAAGTGATAGTTTGAGGATAAAGTAAGATAGAAAAAGATGCCAGATTTTATTTTACTTTATTTTATTTTTTAAAGTGGTGGTCTTTTAAAATCTATTTCAGTACTTGATGCAACCACATTTTGCTCCACAGTGTTGACAGGCTGCAAGCCAGAAGACGTTAAGCAATTAATAGTATTAGTGCCAATGGTAGTCCTATTGAAATTTAAGCATATTTAACTTTTTATGGATTGCATTTCTATTGAGGTTTGCTGCACACTGGCTCAGCTATCGCCTACCAGCCCAAGGTCCTCTGACTAATGTTGCAAAACACTTAATGTTTCTTGGCCCCTTAAAAATAAATCAATAAAGGGGACACAGTTCAAGGCACCACAAATATAATTTTAATTTTAAGATTATCAATAGGGTTCATTTTTTAAAAAATCACCATTTGGTTTTTAATGAAAAGCTTTTGGATGTGATTTTTAAGAAGCACCAATATTTTATTTAGTAGTAGCAATAGTTTTAGATGTTATCTTTTATTACATTTCTGTAGTTGTCTTCTGACGCTGTGTCATAGCACTAGTTTTATGCTTTGTATTTCGTATTAATAGTGTAAAAGATAAATTAAAACAAGTTTGCTGTCCAGCAGCTTCCAGCTGTGGGAACTTGCAATGTTACCCTTCATGGGTGCATAGTCTTGTCCATTTTCAACCCACTCAATCTTCTTTGGTTCAGTTCTAAATCACAGCTAAAGACAGCATTTGTATTACACTTAATAATGAATTATTAGCATTATTAGAATTAGTTCTTGACTTGTAGAGTCTTATTGCCCTGAAATATATTCCAAGAACTTATTGTTACCAGAATATTAATCACCAGCAATTTCAGATCTCAGCCCTTGTGAATAAGAGATAATGCTTCTTTCTAGACATAGACACAGTATCAGTAAGAGAGATTTTTTTTCAGATGCAGCATCAAATCCATTGTGAGTCTCCTGAGTTTGGTAGATGTGCAGCTTGGAAACGGAAGCTGTGTATAAATTCTATTTTACATGAATGAGACTTGGCAGGACAGTGTCTTAGCAACCACCTGAGTAACTAGCGGATGATCTAGCATCGGGGGGAATCAGTAATCCATTAGCATCTTGCTAGCAGTGTAGCTCTGATTATTTGCAACATGTGAGAGATGGTGCAGCTCTCATATATTATTAATAAATCGAAGCATAACATATTTACGTGTTGGGACTTTCGAGGGGTAAAATCCGAACCCAAACCGAAGCACAGCTCATAGTTGAAAACTCTCAAAAAGTAGAGGCAGTTTTTAATAAACCTGCCCTTGGATCTTATTCCTGTAATTCAATAATTCAGATTCTTCTTTCTTCCCTTTGTTTAACTTTGGTCATGAATATATAAGCAGTGGGAATATATAAGACATCCATAACCTATCACAAAACACAGTTCACAATTCTGCACTGAACTGTTGTTGTTGTTGTTGTTGTTGCTGCTGCTGCTTTACATTTCCACCCTGCCCTTCTGCAATAAGCACTCAAGGCAGTTAACAATAAAACAAAAATTAAGGTATGAAAAAAATACTGTATAGGAGACAACGATTTTAGGCATGATCGCCAAAGCGTGGGTCCTTTTGGATCCAGAAGAAGGTAGAATGGTGAGTGGCAGAATGGTTCCCCCTCCCCAAATGATGCAGGGCTTAGATGCTGGGGGCTACTCTACAGCTCACTTCCGGATTTAAATACTGCTCCATGTCAGCCTGCCGGATTGGCCAATGACAGGCTAGCATGGAGCAATTATACAACAAGCGTAACCAGCTGCTGTAATCAAACACTAATTTATAAACATATAACACAGAATAACTTCAATCACTAATTTATAAACATATAACGCAGAATAACTTAAATAACACAACCATAAACGTTATATCACTCGTGATTCAATCCAACATCAGTTCAATGTATTCAGTCATATGTTGTAGTTCATATTGGGTATCCATATGGCATATAAATTGGTTCAAAAGTACTTCCAAATGGATGTGTAATACTTGAGATTTTTTGTTGTTGTTCACCGCTACCAGGAATATATATAGTTTGGAATATACTGTGTCTGACGATGTCAGTTAGCGGTTATTCCACAGAATGGATTGTCCAAGCGCGGTGACAAGTATAGGTGGCAGCGGAGCATCCAGCTGAAGACGAGACGTATATATGAAAGGTGGCAAGGGAGTATCCAAAAGCAAAAAGTATCCAAAAGCAAAAGACAATGTTACCCAGGTTATGTGCCTTGTTTCGCCAAAGTTGGCTTCTTCAGTGAGCGAATTGCTGCATATTATCCTATATAATAAAGTCCAAGTGTCTCTGCGTCCAGTTTTCCCGTGTGTCCCTGGGTTACTGCGCATGGGCCCCAGGGGCACAGGGATTGGACAGCAGAGACTGGACGCACACACGTGCGCGCTCTCCCCACCACCTACTGTTTCCCTGCGGCTGCCAACCGCCGCTCCTGGCTGGACTGAGCGTTGGCGGGGGGGGGGGGGAGCACGCATGTGTGTGCATCCAGCAAGGACAGCAGCGCTTTCTTCTCCTCCGTTCCTGTCCCCCTGCCGCCGACAGCAAGGACAGGTCCCAGGGTTCGGAGAAGCGCTGCGCAAGCACTTCTCCGAACCCCAGGATGTTCTAGCGCCCGTTATTGAACGGGCTGAAATACACTAGTAAGGGAATAAAAAGTCATTCTTTTTACCACCAAAAAGTCAGTAATGTTCTTATCAATGTATGTACATACCTTTCCACGATAAAGTACTAGCTGGAAAAACTCCAGGTAAGTAACGCTCCAATTACCAGATAAGGCTCTAGTCCATATAAAGGTCTGGCTGCAGACATTAATAGGTGTGATCAATCAAAGCTAACATAGATAACTTTTAAAGGAACTTTCCACCTTCATATATACGTCTCGTCTTCACCTGGAAGCTCTGCTGCCACCTATACTTGTCACTGCGCTTAGACAATCCATATATATATTCCTATATATATTCCTGGTAGCGGTGAACAAAAACAAAAAAACTTAAGTATTACACATCCTTTTGGAAGTACTTTTGAACCAATTTATATGTCATATGGATACCCAATATGAACTACAACATATGACTGAATACATTGAACTGATGTTGGATTGAATCACGGGTGATATGGCGTTTATGGTTGTGTTATTTAAGTTATTCTGCGTTATACGTTTATAAATTAGTGTTTGATTACAGCAGCTGGTTACGCTTGTTGTATAATTGATACTTGTTCTCGTAACCTAGGTTTGTGTTGTGTGAGGCTAGCACAGAGGGCAGGACTCTTCAAGGGCGGGCCTGGGGGAACAATCAGCCCACGGTGGCCCCTGACACCCAGTTCTTCTACGTCGGAACAAGTGCTTCTTGAACATGTGCAAATTGCCTCTTTCTAGTAACAGAGAATCTCAAGCCTATATTTGCAACAGAAAAACAACGTAAGAAGATAAAAATGTTAGTACCTCCAATTTCTTCCAAAAAATTAAACGCTGAGTACATTGCACAATTCTTAGACTACCCATGTTTGATGTGTGCCATACTTTCCAGCCTTTTAATCCTCATTTTGCACTCCCACTTCTTTCTGCAGAGAAAGGGAAAATGTATCGTATGAGACCCAAGAATGAGGCTTTCATTTTGTATTATCAGCACGTTCATCTCCAGATAGAATTTCTTTTTCGTAGAGTCACACTGCTATGAAATTTCCATTAAAGCTTACTCCTACTACTCCTACACACTCCAGGAACTTGATGTTAATTCCTTTGCTTTCCTAAATATTTCTAATGTATGCACATTACAAAAGTCTCCTGGCAGTCATGATTATTTCCACCAGAATTGTGTCCAGCCCTTTCTCTTTTATCCAGCAGAATAAAATAATAGCACAGGTTTTTTTTTAAAAAAAGTAAGCAGAGTTTCAGAGACAATGCATTGTTTACGATTTAAAATTGTCTTGAAGTATAGGAGTTGGAATTTTTAATCAGCCCATTTATTATTATCCATTTTAGAAATGTTTGTTTATTTTCTTTACCACCTTGCTGCATTCTCAGGTGAAAACTATTTGACTTTCTGCTGCAACTATGGTATACTGGTACCATGATGTGCAAATGTTGTCATTGTATGTAGTTGAAGTGTGTCAGTCAGGGCTGAGGATGTAGAAGTCCCCACTTTGTCAGAAGGTTAATTAGAAGTTGACCACACCTGTGTTTTGTTTTTCTGAAAAAACAACAAACACCAAGCCTGCTTGTGATATGACTTAATGCCCTGTTCCAAAAACACCCAAGCCTAGCAGGTTTGTCTGCCAAGAACAATCAATCTCCTTGCATCCTTGGTAGGTAAGTACAAAGGGGTAATATTTTACCATGCAGGGAAACGGGGAAGAGAGATGTTAGCAGAATGATATAAAGAGAAGCTGTAATAGAAAGAGTAGAGTTTCTAGGAAACAATTTAAAATAACAAGGTTTGACTTCCTTGGATTTTCTGGAAAGACTGGGAATCATCATAATATAGCTTATAGATATTACAGTATTTGATAGTTCAGTTTCCTGAAACTTCATGATTCTTTATAGTCAAGGAGACAGTTTTTACATGCACTTACCATGAACTAGCAGTTCGAAAGCACATCAAGGTGCAAGTAGATAAATAGGTACCGCTACAGCAGGAAGGTAAACGGTGTTTCCATGCGCTGCTCTGGTTCGCCAGAAGCAGCTTTGTCATGCTGGCCACATGACCTGGAAGCTGTACGCCGGCTCCCTTGGCCTATAACGCGAGATGAGCGCCGCAACCCCAGAGTCGGTCACAACTGGACCTAATGGTCAGGGGTCCCTTTACTTTTACCTTTACCATGATTACACTTTGTGTCACACCCAAATAGTTTGTAGTGGTCCACCAAGCCAAGTGTTTGTATAGGGTGACCCACCAATGCCTCCACAATCTGTCTCTTTTGCCGCTTGCAAAGTGCAAAAGCTGGAAATTGCACCTAGAAGGCCCCAGTGCATAGCTGTGGCATGCATTGGGTTTGGTGGGGCACACACTGTTGAAGCCTGCTTTGTTGCTTTCTCAAGCCGCCAGATATCTGATAGCATTCCATTGTAGTTGTACATTACAGTACTCATAATTCCTCTCAGCATTTAATTATGGCCCCAGAATTCTTTTTTTTTTTTAAACATACTTTTTATTAATTTTACAAAATACAAAAAAACAAAAAAACGGTACATACTTAAACCCCTTTTCCACCTCCTTCCTACCCACCCACATGGGTCCTCCCCTGCCACAGAAGTATCCCATGTTTGTGAACAGTCAGAAATGGTCCATTTTATGCTTGGATTTCTGTCCTCCTCCCCCTCCCCTGACCCCAAAGCCCCCCCCTGCCACCAGGGAGCTCCAGCAAACCAGGGCAGTACGCAGGAGGACATCCATCCAACCATCTATTGTTATACCAAAAAAAGAGAAAAATAGAAATAGGAAAAAAAGGGGAAAAAGAAAGGGCGAAGAAAAAAAAGAAAAAGAAAAAAAACAATACAAAACAGAAAAATTTTTCTTGCATTCATAGTTGAAAAACCATATTTTATGGGCTTCCCCTCCCCCCCTTCCCCGGTTTTCATCCCTTTTTTATCATCTGCAACAGTTTCTTACTTTATAAAAATACACCTTTGTATCTTATACAACTTATAAATCAATTGTTAACATTTTCATCTAATATTCAAATCACTGAAAATTCAAACTCCCATTTTCTCTTCCCGTGCCTAATTTTTTTTTCTCCCTCTATAAGCCTCCATATTTTCACATTTTCCAAAATCCATTCACTTTTAAAACTATAACTATTCTCAATTTAACCTTACATCCCCGATTACCGGCTCCACCCCCCCCAATCCAGCAAATTCCAAAATCAGCAGACCAGTTATAAACCTGTTAATCCATCCTTATAATCACAACATCACTTTCCCTTCACCCCACCCCCTGTTTACAGTCTCTTGCCATCCAGGTCACCATACAGGACCCCTGAATTTCTTCTCTTCTCTGCATATTTTTTCCTTCTTCCCTGTGGGCGTTCTGGAGTTCCAATAATACCAATCGTGCCCCCCTCAAAGACAGGGCACTCCATCCAACTTTTTGTAGAGTAGAGTCATCATTTTTTTCATGGTGTGTTTCATTTTGTGTTGAATCATCACAGTCCTCATCTTCATCTTTTCCTTCCCCATCATTGTCATTCTCACATTGCTCTTTTTCAGTGTCAAAAGCTTCATCTCCTAGAAAATCATATTCCGCCATCACCTCCTGAAATTTCTGCTGTAACTCCTGTCGTCGTGTCTCCTCTTGACATAACTCTATTCTTGTTTCCCACATTAAGGTCAAAACAGACCGCTGGAACTCAGGGGAACACTTTTTTGTTGACATATTTCAGTCCTGCCAAGGTCAAAACTTATCACGTGGGGTGGAATATGATCACAGTTTATTTTCTCGACTCCATTTTAACAAGCTGGCTGCATTCTTCAAGTCTTGTTAACAATAAAGTTCGAACTCACATTTCACAAGCACTTAAGCCAAAAAAGAAATTCCACAAAGTCCAGAAATACAAAGTGAAGTAAAAATTGACTTATAAATCCTGATCAACTCACTGAATTGCCTAGGCTGCCGGCTCCCGAGGGAAAGAAAGGTTTTTCTTAGGCTTTACCTCATTGCTGCAGGGCAGTCATAAACCACAGTCTCTCTCCCCTTTTCACCCTGCATCAAAGGGGATATTCTCTTTGATGCCTTTGAGGGATCCTTTTGAATTACAAATCTTCTGTTTATGGCTTCGGGTTTCTATTTACTGTCTCTTTGTTGCCGTGGGGGGGGGGGTGGCTTCCTCTTTTCTCCCCTCTCTCCCAGACCAAATTGTTTTATAATCCAAATCGTGAGGTTACTTACAGTCTTTTCCAATCGTTTTATTTTCGGAAGAATCCAGCGCTCTCCGCCTTCGGCTTGAAGCTTCTCCCTGCTAGAATAACGTTGCCGCTCAAAATGGCCCCCGCGACTTCTACCCTCCTCGCTCCGGAGCTCTTATTAGAGCTAACCGAAGAGTTGGGGAGTCCGGATTGGGTCTGTGCCGAGCAAATTGCCCTCGGGACGCCCTTCCCGAGGTTCTAAGGGGCGCAGCGTTGCTCTCGCTGCCCTCCCCACTCCTAGCAGAGACGGGCCGTCTCGGAGACGAGACGAAACCCCGCCGATCGACGCTGGCGCTGAATCCGGAAGCCTCTATGGCCCCAGAATTCTACCTGTGAGCACTGGAAGCGGGAATGAAACCAATTAAAATAATAAATCAAAGTTAAGGTTTCTAGCAGAACCAGGAAGAAACCTGGCCTTGTCTGTCCCTGCGACTTTTAGAGTAATTTGGGGGGCAAATGTCGGATGACACTGCTGATCTCCATATGGCGAAAAGCTTAATGTGTGGTTTTCTGCACATGAAAGTGTATGGAAACAGGGTGGGTTGGCGAAAGGCACAGTTACAGAACCTTGCTGAAAAGTTGGCAAGCCCAAGACAAAGCATCTCATTCGATGGTCATATGGCTGCAGAGAAGCAGAGCAGGAAACGGGTATGGTGAAGAGAGAGCATGTTCGCTGCTGAAGTCAATTAGCTGCAGCTGTGCTGCATACAACGCTCTCCATCAAGCGTCTGTGATTGTCAGTATTCCCTATGATCATGCTTGGCTGAATTAATATAATGCAATTAGTTTGGGTCATTCAATAGATTAACTCCATTGCCAGATGTGGAATACAGCTGTTCTGCCAGAAGGATGTCTGGGTGAGTACCCTCTCCGCCTGCAGATCTCTGTGTACTGGCCAAGTTGTTGGTGATGGGAACCCTTTCCCTGCTGGAAAAAGCTTTGCCTGTTGAATTTCTGTGTGATGCAGCTGTGGAAGGATCAGGAGCCCTGCTATGAAAACAAAGCAGAACAAGTAGCCCTATTCAGTCCCCTTAATTGAACCCTGTCCCAAATTAAACAGATGTGAAACTTTGATTTTGAATTATGTGAAAGCCTTTCTTGAAGGATTATTGACCACTGAGGATAATTTTATCCCATTGATGTTTCGTGAACCTGTCTTTCTACCAAGAAGTACAGCAGGAGAGATGGTAATGACTTGACAATTAATCCCTTCCTCATGTTCCTTAGTCACTGCTAAATTGCTGCTAGAACAAGTATCTCTAAGTGATCTTGTATTTTTTGCGTTGTCTGGAAACTTTACACTAGCTATAGAACTGTGCGGTTATTTCTGCTGGCAGATGTTTGCTTGAAACGCTGTGCTCTCACTAAAGCCAATCTGCTTTCCATCAAACTGCACTTGAGTCCTGTCCTTAGTCGATTCCTACTCTGATTATTCCCACATATAAATGTTTTGTGTTCATGAAGTGGTTAGAGCCCTCTGCTGGTACCTAAGTAGACTGGGATTATTCACGGTGGCTAGTTTCTCATGCATGCATTTGCTTGCTTGTACTGTGTATGGCTATGATTGTCTTCTTTTTTAAAAAAGTCAAATGCTCTGCAATGTTTATAGCACTGGCTGGCAGTAATTCTCCAGTGTTTTGGATAGGGCATATTTCCAGTCCTAACTGGAAATGCTGGCTGCTGAATTTGGGATCTCTCACATGCAGATTATTTATCGCTGAGCTATGGCCCTAGCAGTTTCAAAAGGTGGACTTAAGTCTAAGAACTGTGGTAAGAATGTGTACTCCTAAATCACCTCTTAATAGTGAGGGAATAACAATTTACAGAAAAATGCAACTAAGCGAGATATACAAGCTCAGCATCCGGTAGGGATCTAGTTTATTGAAAGAGAAGCTATTGCAATAGCAACAGCTACTTCATACCAGGCGTTCAGAGAACAACCAGTTGGGAGAACTCTGTTTGAGGCACAGTTTAGCAAACCTTTAAAGGGTTTTCCAGAAATGTTCAGGCACTAGCTCACAGAATGTATACATGAAAGGGAAAGGCCACAGGTTAGGGAGCTAAAACTGTCTTGCTTCACTTTGTTATCTTCTATTCGTCCATTATCTTGGGTGCCCTGGTATCTTGGCATTTTAGGATTTAGGTTTCTTGACAAGCAGACCTTCAAATAGTCCTTAACATACCATCCCTATAGTGTCCTATGCTTGGGAAGACTCAAGGTGAGAACAGTCTGTCACGTATGCATAATATTCCTAAACTTTGCAAACAGCACTTAGAAACAAAATAAAAAAAAATTCCTTCCAGCAGCACCTTAAAGACCAACTAAGTTTTTATTTTGGTATGAGCTTTCGTGTGCATGCACACTTCTTCAGATACACTGAAGCAGAAGTCCCCAGGCACTTATGTAGGGAAAGGGTGGGGTGGGGGTATCACTCAGAAGGGTGGTGGAAATGGGTGATTGACTGACTGATAGCTGTTGACGACTGTGAACGACTGCAAATGGTCCTGCATGAAAAAGCAAGGGTTGGGATGGCTGAAGATCGCTTTATCATGTATAATGAGATAAGAATCCTATGTCTCTGTTCAAACCATGGTTTTGAGCTTGGTGATAAGTTGCAATTCAGCAACTTCTCTTTCCAGTCTATTTCTGAAATTATTTTGTAGTAAGACAGCTACTTTGAGATCTTGTATAGAATGTCCTGGGAGATTGAAGTGTTCTCCTACTGGTTTATCTGTCTTGTAATTTCTGATGTCAGATTTATGTCCATTTATCCTTTGGCGTAGGGTTTGGCCTGTTTGTCCAATATAGAGAGCTGAAGGGCACTGTTGGCATTTGATCCGGTAGGGATTATGAAAGTACATGCATTTTATTCAATACTAAATTCAAACAGAATCAATGCTGAGGAAAATGATTAGCAGTTCCACCTCCCGGTACCACAACCCTCCCATGCTGCTTGTCATTTTGACCCTAAGACAGTTACTTGATTAAAGTCCAGGCTGATGTATCCACTTGATTCCTCTACTGGGAATCAACCTCAACAACTATATGTATGTCCCAGTAGCCCATAATTTAAATTAACGAGAATGTCATAATAATATACATAAAACAAAGAAAACATTTTCTGTACACACCTCAGGTAAAAGTGGTAGATGGATGAAGATTGATTTGCCTGACTTTGATGAGACTTTGGAAATAATAATAAAAGGGCTGAACGCAGGATTGTGTTGATAAAATTCCTTGATTGATAAAATAAAAAGAAGAATTAAAGCACATGCACTGCTTCTTTGTTTGTTTTTGTGTTTTAACCTTAAAGGTATCCCTAAGACTGGATCTTTGAATCTTCTTTTGTTCCACAATAAAGGGGGTTCCTTTCATAATAAAATCCAAGATGGTGCCCTGCTTAAACGAAGAAATATACATGTGATTGTATTTCATAAGGGCCTCTGGATAGCAGTGTAAGCAGTGGACATTCCCTTATTGTAGAACGTTTCCTTGATGCTACGTAAATGCCTGCCTTGGCTCTGTTTAATCTCAGATGGAGTAGTAATTACATAGTGCATTTTCACAACTATTGAGGGGCATAAATCTTTCAGTTCATTCCTCTGTGTTGCAGAATGATGACTGCCTGCTATTTAATTTATTAAATCTTATTGTTAATAACAATGACTAATTAACAAGTCTATAGTGGGTAATTCAGCAACCCTAATGGGCTGCTTCCTATTAGAATTGTTTTGTAAAGCAAACGATGCAGGTTCTTTATAAATTTACTAATGTGATCTTACTGCAGAAGTTAATGCTTTCTGTTAAGGGGCATAATTCATCAAGCATGGATCTCATGTGGATTCAAAAGGAATGTGTGAATGTTGAGCAGGAGCTCAGTGCTTGGCAGATTAAACTACAAAGCCTTTAGAATCCAGTGTGTGTGTTTGACTGTGTAGCTTTCCTGTTGGTTCTCAGCTAAATCTTGAGCATTGCATAGGGTATTGTATCATACCCAAAAGGTACTTAAAATATCACAAGATGTTTCTCCCCGGCCCTGCACAAGTAAACCGCTAAAATAGGAATGTGTTATACAATTCAAAACACTTCATATATGCTACTTCAACAGTCCTTACAACAACCTTGTAAGGTATATTTTTGAGGTGTGTGTGTGTGTGTATGGAATGATACACCACCCTTTGTTTTTGCCACTGTCAGATGCACTGAGCTTGTAGAAACTTCTGAACAGTCTTCAGAAGTACTCCCACACCAACTCACTGCAAGAGTTTCATCCTTGGAAATGTTCCCTCAACAGTTTCATGTCTATGTTAACAATGATGGGAGATAGGATGTGATGGGGCAAGTGCTACAGGGTTGAGCCTCATGGCACTTGCCTTCTTGAAATCAGCTCTCCAGTTAGGAACAGAACTATTGAAACAAAGGTCTTTACTCTACAGAAGGATACTATGGCCAATCATATCAAAAGGCATCATGGGATTTGGGAGAATTAGCACTGTCAGACTCTTCCAACCCTTCTCCCTGTGTAGGTCACTCACTGGGGTGGCCAATATGCTTTCATTACCAAATGTAAGCCTGATGCTAGATCGAAATAGTTTTAGATAATAAATATTTCATATACAGTCATACCTCGACATCCGAACGCTTCGACTTCTGAAGGTTTCGACTTCCAAAGTCGACAACCCCAGAAGTCTTTTCGCTGCGGCCCATGCGCTTCGACATCCGAAAACCTTGACTTACGAAGACGGCCACGGAATGGATCGTCTTCGTAAGTCGAGGTACCACTGCAATTTTTCTTTTTTGTTGACATAACACCCTCATATAATCAACACACCTACCATTCCTGCATCT
Organism: Zootoca vivipara; assembly: GCF_965207765.1. Taxonomy (NCBI): domain Eukaryota; kingdom Metazoa; phylum Chordata; class Lepidosauria; order Squamata; family Lacertidae; genus Zootoca; species Zootoca vivipara. The sequence goes on along the minus strand of NC_142587.1, from coordinate 24,309,649 downwards.
AGGCCATGGAAAGATTTCAGTCCCATCCTCCCACTTTAAATATTCCAAGGTGGCGATACGCTGATAAATTCTACCATGCTGCTAATGCATTCCAGACATATTTTAAGACGTCTACTAATATAAATCTCATAAGGGGTGAGACACACTGTGAAATATCTCCTGGGTGGGATTACAAGGCAAGTACAACAGTTGACCACTATTTGTACTGAAAGCTTCTGAATTATGGCAATTAAAATGAGTAAGGACTTCTTCCTGTCCCCTCCCAAACAAAACAATCTCTTTTGACAAAATATGGCTCTTGATTCAAGAGAAGTTGGAATTTTAAATGCACTTCTCGTGAGCAGTCCCACTGAAGTAAACCCGTTTTTGAATAAACGGACTGCTGAGTTGCAGCTTAATCCTAAACACGTGGGCACGAGTGCATCTGCTTGCAGCATTACGAATATTGCCCATACAAAACTCACCCAACGTCACTCTTGAGTTCCAAATGTAATAAAGTAAGGCTTATCTCCCACCTCTTCAAAGCAGACTTTGCCGTTGTTTCTCCCTGTCTTACACTGTGTGGCTTTCATACATCATTGCCTAGTCTGACTGAATAATTTATAGGCATGTTTTACTTTAACCTGTAATCCAAACTGTTGCAAGTCACCGGAGTCTTGTGTGGATGATTTACTAAAGGAGAACTCTGCTAGCAGATTTCTTGTCTTTTCCCCTCTCTTTAACCCTCCAAGGGGAGCCAAACAAAGACAGTATTATATTCTTGCTACATTTTCCTCCCTCTCCCTCGACATGGCCAATAGCAGGCCTATTTAAACTTCAGCGCAAGATGTCAGACACAGGTACTAAGCACCAGCTGCAAAAGGGTTATCTTTGTCCTACTTGTTCCCCCCAGGTTTGCTTATTTAATATGAGGAACAACAGCAGTTCTACAGCGAAATGAGCCATTCACTCGCATAAATTAAGCAGCATGGGAGGGAGGAGGGGGAGTGATTTATTGTACCTTGTCACATAATTCAGAACTCATTGTGTTCCGTTCACAGCCACTTCATTATCCAGTTGGGATACTTAAGAAATCTCAACTTGTATATTAAAACATGGGTGTCAATCATCAGATGGTTTCATAAGCGTGGTCTTCAGGGTTGCTGGTTCCAGCTTTATTAGCTGCATTATTAATTTGTGCAGCATTATTCGTAGGTGTAATTAGCTTGATTGCTTAAAGGGATGGGAAGCAAATGGTTTGAACTGTTTTAAAGCTTTATTGGTAGAATGCTGTGCTAATGCAACTCAAGAGGCTTGAGAGTGGCAATTCTTGGGCTAGTAAAGAACCTTGCATTAAAGCAGGAGTGGAGAACTGGGAGACAAATGCAGCTGTCCAGAACTTTCCAAATGGCCCTTGGTACTCAGTGCATGGATAGCTCAGTTGGTTAGAGCATAGTGCTGATAATGCCAAGGATGCATGTTCAATCCTTGTATGGGACAGCTGCATATTCCTCCATTGCAAAGGTTGAACTAGATCAGGCATCCCCAAACTGTGGCCCTCCAGATGTTTTGGCCTACAACTCCCATGATCCCTAGCTAACAGGACCAGTGGTCGAGGAAGATCAGAATTGTAGTCCAAAACATCTAGAGGGCCAAAGTTTGGGGATGCCTGAACTAGATGATCCTCAGGGCCCCTTCCAACTCTACAGTTCTATGAGTCTTCTCAGGCCACACACCCTCCCTAGGACACCTCCCCCCCTGTCCTTGGCTGGATCTACAGAGGCCTGTTTAACATTATTAGAACGATATTAAATAGATTGTTTTAGAACATCACAGGGCATACTTCTAAATTTAAAGTGTTACTTACCTTTGTTTCCTCCTTCAAAACGCTGTTTCCCTACAGCTGTTTGCTCTGCAGCATCCTCTGGTGCCACATTTTAATAACGCATTGTGAACGTTAAAGGTAGGACATCATGTGTCCATCTACGCTATGGAAACCATTCCTTAACCTTTCCTTAATGTTAAAAATCATGAGTGTAGATGCACCCCTTGCTTCACTCCCTCCTTCAGTGTTTTTGACTGAATGGAATGTGCCCTTGAGCTCTGATGATGACTCTTGCTGGGATGGAGGAGAGGGCAAAGGCTGTAACTTTGTATACTGGATGAATGTAAAATGTATATCCATTGCTCTGCACACTTTCCCTCTGGCCCTGTCCACCACTTCCATGTGGCCCCTAGAAAGTTACCCAGAAGGGAATGTGGCCCCTGGGCTGAAAGAGGTTCCCCACCCCTGCATTGAAGCAAATGGCTACATTTTCAAACGAGGAAATGTAATTACCACTGGATTGCTTTCCCTCTGTGAGAATATTTCACATGAAAGAAGTTACTGAGTTCAACTTGGTTTCTCTCAGGAGTTATTTCAGCTGGTTCTGCAAACATCCCTTGCCCCTAACATCCACATGGAAGTGTGAGCAGGAGAAGCTGATGCCCACAGGTTTTCCAAGCAAGCTGGAGCTCCAGGGTTCTTGCTCACAAAGGTCTATGCATACCAGCTTCCATACTGGAAGCATTGAAGTTGAGGTTAAGGTTGGGACAGCGTTGTAGCATCAGTGCTGGGGTAATGAATGCATGGAAGGAGCATGCAAAATCAGGATATGAGTAAATCTATTCCAGGGTTTCCCAAACTTGGGTCTTCAGCTGTTTTGGGACTGCAAGTCCCACCATCCCTGACCACTGGTCCTGCTAGCTAGGGATGATGGTGGTTGTAGCCCCAAAACAGCTGGAGACCCAAGTTTGGGACACCCTGATCTAGTCTATGCTACTAGGCAAGCAGGGTTAAGTTCACTGGTAGCATTTTCAGCATCTGAAACACCAAATTTGACCCTTTTCTGTCTCTTAGGATTAGAAGAATGGACTTTTCGGCAGGCTCTCAAGTCCACCATGGATTTAAGCTTTTTGTAGATAGAGCCAGAGCCAGCTAATTCTAGTTTTCCTTCTGTTCTCCTCCCTTTTGAGTTCTTCATGGGCTACGGAAGAGGACGCTAACAGCTGGTGCAATCCCCTGTAATAGTTGTAATTATGAAGGCAGGCAGGTTGGGACTGGCCGAAGGCTGGTTGAGGTTAATGTCCATTCACCCTAAAAGAGCAGCCTCCATGGATGAAGGGATTACTCACCAGAAACTGTGCACACATTGGGGGAGAGGAGAAAGGGGTCTGTTTTCTTCTACTGATGCTTGAGATGGCTAAACCAAAGCAAAATAATATAAGACACAGTGTCTTTGGAATGTTGGTCACCGCTGGGTTGCTTTCTTGTTATGGGAATATTTCATGCGAAGGAAGTGAAGCTCAGTTTCGCACTCTACTTTTCTCTCTCGTGGCTTTGATTGTGTACATTCTTGCGTGCAGTCTTCAGAAGTGGTGGTTGTGAATGCAGCTCTGATCAGAAAACGGGAAGCTTTATCACAAAGAACCCTCTTGTTTCATGCAAACTCTCTGTCTGAGGGCGGCCAACTGGGCTGCAGTGTGCAGGGTCGGCCCGGATAAATAGCCAGCGAGCAGACCTGAGTGAAGCCTGCTTCAACCAGATCTGCTCCCTGAGCCATGGCCCCAAGCCACCGTGGATTAGCTCATTTGAATTTGGGATTTGGCCGAAATCCGAGCACCTCCGTGGCGGCCGGGAGGGACGTGGCAACATACCAAATATTGCACGGTGCAACAGTGCGCAACTGATGCTCACTGCAGAGCATGGTAAGTGGCTATTCTAAATATACCAAAACCCCATAAATGGTAGAGTGAGTTCAAAATAATTTTATACGCTCCAAGGATTCAGTGGTGTTAAAAGAGGTTCCCCTAATGTTTTGTCTACAAAGGACCTGTCTAAACTTCTTAGTGTTTTTTTTTGGGGGGGGCAATGTAAAATACCCAGCACAGACTTGCTCTAAAATCCTTGTTAGCATTCATTCATACATAGTTAGACAGATGTGCTGCTGTTTTTCCTACCTAATATAATCAAGCTGTATGGGTGGTATGATATCAAAGACAGTCACGGATTATATTAATTTGCTAAGGTTAGCTTCACTCAGTGGTTTTACTGTCTGGAAAGTGGAATATCTGATTAAAGTTAACATTAAGAAGATCAAATGCCTTAGGACAGAATTCTATTTATTAAAATTTGCTGTTAGCAAAAATTGAATCAGCCAAAATGCATTACATTTTCGTGACTATTTATCTGGATTCAGAAGACAGGAGAAACTCTGGCAATCCCTTCCTCCTTCCCACAATTTTTTATTTGTCACATAGCAGTTAATGCACTTATTCCTGTGAACTCCCTAGCAAAACATTGTTTAGGACAAATAAATGATCAAAGAGTGCTTTCCTATTAAATGTCTGTAGCCTTTCTCTCCAAGTTTTCCTTGGGCGCCTCAGTAAACTTCACTTTATTTCGTTTTCTTTCCCATTTCATTCTTGGGGTAGGAGAAGAAGGTATTACAGCTATCAATAGCCTAATACCACAATTAAAAGGGGTCCATATGATGGCTGGAATATGTTTTACTTTGTTATGGGAAACCCAACTTCAAATTAAACTATTGAACTAACTGGTTAACCTTGGAAAGGTGATTTCCTCTAACCCCACTGGGTGAGGCTACAATTGAATTTCTTGGATGAGAAGCAAGGTAAATACTTGAAGAGCCAAAGCTGCTCCTTAGCTTCCATCTGCCTGGTTTTTCCTACGGGACGTTTCCTGGGACAGAAGCTTCTTCTGATTCCTCAGTACTGTATTGAACAGCTCAAGAACTCATCAGCAGCCTTTGCAGTCAGTATGATAGTGCCCACATTTTCTGGCTACCCAATTCTCATGGCAAGCACCCAGTTCTGGCAGAGGACTCATCGGAGGCAGGGGGGTGGGGGTGGAGATCCATAGCTCACTGGAGGAACATTTGTTTTACATGCAAAAGGTCCCAGGTCCAGTCCACCAGGCAGGGCTGGGAAAGATTCCCTGCCTGAACCCCTGGAAAGCTGCTGCCAGTCATTGTGGACGATCCTGAGCTAAAAGGACCATTGGTCTGACTTGGTGGAAGGCTGTGTTCTTTCTTTTGTTTCTAATCAGGGCCCCACACCCGCCCATTAATGTGCTAATGCCACAGATAGCACTCCCTACCTTTCTTTTGCTTCTGGGCTAGCTTCTAGGTCACACATCCTCCCATCTACAGACCAGACATGGCTAGGAGGCCTACATTCTGTTGTGACCCTTGACTGAACACTTCACCTAAGTACAGTATTTGTGTCTTGACTAATAATAGTAATTTGTTCATATACCAGGGGCAACTACCGTGAAGGCCCTCTTCCTGATCCCCTGTAACATCAACTCCAGCAGTAAGGGAACTGCCAGAAAGCCCTTGGAGCTGGACCTCAGTGTCTGGGCTGGACGATGTGGGTGGAGGTTCTCCTTCAGCTATACAAGGCCAAAGCCATTGAGGGCTTTAAAGGGTCAGCACCAACACTTTGAATTGTGCACGAAAACGAATTGTGCTCGGACTAGTTGTCACAATGTTCTACAGTCGTCATGGAGTCGGGAGACGGGGGAAATGACTGCTCTTTATTATTAAACCACACAGAGAACTTGCGAAAGCACAGTGTGATGAAGTTTGAGTACCATCAGTAGAGCCAGTCAAAATTTTGACTGAGGATAAATTGAGCAGAAAGAAACCATGTTTTAAAAAAATAAAATCCCTGACATAGATGTTATCCACAGCCTGTGGAATTTAAAAGTTAACTGCTCCAGTTCACTCAATGGTAAAATGTTCTCCCAGCTATCAAATTAACTACCTTAGATTTATACCTCTGACTCATCCATAAAAACCCTATTTTGAGTACACTGGAGCCCTGACATATTATATCGATACCTCTTGGTGTTGCCTTGAATGTAATACCAGTTTTGCTCACATTCTTTAGAAGTGCCTCTGAATTTTACACTTCTGGCAGAATCCGGGACTAGGATTAATTCCCCTTTTTCCATATTGAATCTTCCTTTTAATATTTCAGTCTTGTCTATATGCCTCTTCTTTGGGCACACTCTTGACACCTGGTGCTTTAGAGTCCTTAGGTGACTGAGGGGCGATCCTATGGTAATATCTGCCAGGATGGACCGCTTTGGAGGCAATTGATGTCCAACTAAACTGGCTGATTCCCAGTTTAGTCTGGCTCAGATGGCATTAAGTCCCTAGCCCTGTTTTAGCTGTGGATACTCCAGCATAATTTGCTTATCCCAGCGGAGCTGGGGCAAGTGTAAGGAGAGAGAAAAAAGTCACATTCTGCAGCTGTGACCAAGAGAGTGGGGGGCTTAGGTTGGATCCTAATCTCATTCAGCTCAGCTATGTTACCTGGCAAACTGGCATACAACATTAAAAAAACTAAAAAATTGAACACATTTATTCAAGAATTATAATACAGCTTTGTTCACTGCCATAATATCACAGAATGGTCACTCCAATCCTCAATCCCATATCACAGCCATGTTGTGTTGCCTCAATAGGAATCCAACGACTAATCTGGTTTACTAGAAATTTCCAATCAATATATCCCCTCCACAGACACCTCTGTGATGATGATGATGACATTAAAATATCCTGTTCTTTTTCAATAAAAGAGGGGAGGGGGAAGGAGAACATTATTTTAAAGGTTTTTGTTTTTCCCTCTGCCATGTTTAGGCAGCAGCAGCCTGGCTGCTGAATGGAGTTCGGATCTGGTGTAATTTCATGCTGGCTTCATTCACACTGCCTTGCTTTTTGGCAACTTCTCGTGCACAGGATTGCTTCCTTAGTAACTGAAAGCATCATTTTGCAATAGTGGAAGTCTTGTGTTTTCCCTGTCAATGAGTAATATGCTGTATCTTTTGCTAAGGTGAAAATAATAATAATAATAATAATAATAATAATAATAATAATAATAAATGGCCTCGGTCCAGTATACCTGAAGGAGCGTCTCCACCTCCATCATTCTGCCCAGACACTGAGGTCCAGCGCCAAGGGCCTTCTGGCGGTTCCCTTGTTGCGAGAAGCCAAGTTGCAGGGAACCAGGGCCTTCTCGGTAGTGACGCCCTCCCAACAGATGTCAAAGAGGAAAACAACTACCAGTCTTTTAGAAGACATCTGAAGGCAGCCCTATTCAGGGAGGCTTTTAATGTTTAATAGATTACTGTGTTTTATTTTTCTGTTGGAAGCCGCCCAGAGTGGCTGGGGAAACCCAGCCAGATGGGCGGGGTATAAATAAATAAATAAATAATAATAATAATAATAACAACAACAACAACAACAACAACAACAACAATAATAATCTGGGCACCTGCGGCACATAATAATAATAATAATAATAATAATAATAATAATAATAATAATAATAATTATTATTATTATTATTATTATTTAAGGCCAACAAATACATCTTTCTTCAGAAAATCCACTAACTAGAAGTAGAATCACGGACTTAGAACCCCAGTGACTTTAAGACAAGAAGTGCATCTTTCAGAAAGCAGCACAAATTTCTTCTTCACCCATTCAAAACAACCTTTCTTTGCCTCCCCTTTCATCGTCATTTTCTAAAGTGTTACGTAAATTGAGATAACTCTAAAAAAGAAAAAGGAAACTCTTGAAATATAAAGAACTTGGAAGGAAAGGTGTTGCTTTCAAATAGACTCTTCTGCAAGAGAGAGAAGAGAGAACAAAAAGCAAAAAAAATCCTTATTTCAAATGGAAAATAAACACAAAAGCAGCTTTTAAAGTTTATGTAGCCTGCAGGTTTGCTAACATTTCATTTTCTCACCCATTGCCATAAATTATACCTGCAAAATGCTCACATGTGCAGCCAGAGGATAAAAGGGAGAGGGAACATGAACTAGAAATTGTTCAATGTTGCTCCCTAAAATGAACTTAATTCAAGTTTAATTCACCCAACAATTATGAAACCCACTTGCAGGTGAAGATATTTTTGAGTTTACTACTTTTGAAGTTGGTTATTCAAAAGTATGATTCTACTTGTAAACTGTTACTGTATTCGTTGTCACAAACTATTCCCATTCTAAGGCTTCATTTACACTGCCCAATTGTACAGATTTAAATTCCAAAGAAAGAAACTAGAAACAGAAACAGAAATATTCACTGCTCTCCTCCAAGCAAATTATTTAGAGCAGTGTTTTCAAGCTGCATTCCTTGGGAACCCCAATGAAATATATTAGGCATTTCTAAATTAGAATATCAATATCTCTGATTTTTGTTTTGGAACTAGGTGCATTTTTGTTTTATACAGTTTCTGATTTTTTTTATATATTTACATGGATATTTGCTTATTTATTGCCCAAAGAACTTTGCACTATGGGGCACCATACAAATGCAGAAATCCTATAAATAAACAACAGGCAAACTTCTTTGAAAGACATAGGGGTGTAGCAGGTTTGTTCCTGGGCCCATTTTCACTCTAGGTAAGGAAATGGAGGGTACAGGAGGCCTGGTCTCAGAATCCTCAGGGAAGAGTGCTGGTCCATGCATGATGATCTCCAGCAGGTGATGATCTCCGGCGGACTAGGGACAAAGGTGAGAACTGTTTCCTAGTTCTGCTGGATCTCTCAGCGGCTTTTGACACCATCAACCATAACATCCTTCTGGACTGTCTAGAGGGGTTGGGAGCTGGGGGCACTGTCATACAATGGTTCCGCTCCTTCCTCCTGGGCCGTGTTCAGAAAGTGGTGGTGGGGGATGAGTGTTCAGACCCCTGGGCTCTCACTTGTGGGGTGCCTCAGGGCTCTGTCCTCTTCCCCATGCTTTTTAACATCTCCATGCAGCCGCTGGGAGAGATTATCAGGGGGTTTGGGCTGGGTGTTCATCAGAATGCGGATGATACCCAGCTCTACCTCTCTTTCAAATCAGAACCAGTGAATGCAGTGAAGATCCTGTGTGAGTGCCTGGAGGCGGTTGGAGGATGGATGGCGGCTAACAGATTGAGATTGAATCCTGACAAGACAGAAGTACTGTTTGTGGGGGACAGGAGGCGGGCAGGTGTGGAGGACTCCCTGGTCCTGAATGGGGTAAATGTGCCCCTGAAGGACCAGGTGCGCAGCCTGGGAGTCATTTTGGACTCACAGCTGTCCATGGAGGCGCAGGTCAATTCTTGTCCAGGGCAGCTGTCTATCAGCTCCATCTGGTATGCAGACTGAGACCCTACCTGCCTGCAGACTGTCTCGCCAGAGTGGTAGATGCTCTAGTTATCTCCCGCTTGGACTACTGCATTGTGCTCTACATGGGCTACCTGCTTTCAAGGTGACCCGGAAACTACAACTACTCCAGAATGCAGCAGCTAGACTGGTGACTGGGAGCGGCCGCCGAGACCACATAACACCGGTCTTGAAAGATCTACATTGGCTCCCAGTATGTTTCCGAGCACAATTCGAAGTGTTGGTGCTGACCTTTAAAGCCCTAAATGGCCTTGGTCCAGTATACCTGAAGGAGCGTTTCCACCCTCATCGTTCTGCCCGGACACTGAGGTCCAGTACCGAGGGCCTTCTGGCGGTTCCCTCATTGTGAGAAGCCAAGTTGCAGGGAACCAGGCAGAGGGCCTTCTTGGTAGTGGTGCCCACCCTGTGGAATGCCCTAGCATCAGATGTCAAAGAGAAAAACAGCTACCAGATTTTTAGAAGACATCTGAAGGCAGCCCTGTTTAATCAATTATTTTATTTTTCTGTTGGAAGCTGGGAAACCCAGCCAGATGGGCGGGGTATAAATAATAATTTTTTTATATTATTATTATTATTATTATTATTATTATTATTATTATTATTATTATTATATGTGCTGCTTGCACTCTTTCCATAGGTGTCTGACTGGCCACTGTAAGAACAGGATGATGGACTAGGTAGGCTTTGGGGCTGACCCTGCAGGGATATTTCTAATACATTATTATATTCTTATGTATGTTCAAGCACATACCTGTAGTCCTTTGCAACTCAGTTATTTGAAGGTATTCTCGGTTTAATTAGCAACCCCAGAGTCGTCCGTGACTGGACCTAATGGTCAGGGGTCCCTTTACCGTTATGTTTGAGATTGGTGGCGGGTGGCGCTGTGGGTTAAACCACTGAGCCTAGGGCTTGCCGATCAGAAGGTCAGCGGTTCGAATCCCCGTGATGGGGTGAGCTCCCGTTGTTCGGTCCCAGCTCCTGCCAGCCTAGCAGTTTGAAAGCACATCAAAGTGCAAGTAGATAAGTAGGCACCGCTCTGGCTGGAAGGTAAACGGCATTTCCATGCGCTGCTCTGGTTTCTGCAGAAGCGGCTTAGTCATGCTGGCCGGAAAAATTGTCTGCGGACAAATGTTGGCTCCCTCGGCCAGTAAAGCAAGATGAGCACCGCAACCCCAGAGTCATTCGCGACTGGACTGTCAGGGGTCCTTTAGCTTTACATTTTATGTTTGAGATAGTTTTTATTGTTACCGAGTTGCTGTGGTCTATTGGATAATGCTGAAGCTGGAGTTACAAAAATACCTAGTGAAACTCATTTTGCGATGTGATGCCATCTCACTGAGTTTTCCCTCATTCCCCTTATTCCCCATCAATCGCTGGCCGGGCAGAAAACCTTTCAGCAAGTCCCCTCTTCCTTGTTTATTCTACAGATGTTATTTGTTTATTTTGGATGAGAATGAATGAAAGAAGATGGTGACAACTTTGCCATATCAATTACTAGAAATAATGCAGTATTCCTAGGAAAAGCTGCAAACATTGGCATTATCATTTGTTTTCGATCACTAATCACCACCAACACAAGGTTGATTATATTCATTCTAATTGCTTGTTTAAAATGATGTTCTTGTTTTTTTTCCTCTCATTGGTGTTTAGTGGATCAATAATACAAGAGAAAATGAATGTTCTTTGCTTTAATACCTGATACATAAAGAATAATAATGTAGTTGAAGCAAAACACATTCTTTCCACAAATGAATGATAGGACAGATCCAGCCAAATGTTAAGGTCTTTCAGTAGTAAGGAGAAGCATATTTTTTATAGCAGAAGTCACCTTAGAATTTTTACTCCCTTTTTGATCCACATTTGGATCTACATAACATACCTACATAGCAGTGGGACTCAACACTGGTTCAACCAGTGGTTACAGCTTCAGTGAAGTTAAAGTGACATATCCCAATGCCAATTAAGCATGGCCATGGCCATGCATGAGCTCTCTCGGTAATCAGGATGCCCTGTCTGTATTGCTGTAACTTCATTGAGCCTGTGAACCCTTGTGCAAAAATACTCCACGAACTGAAAGAAGAGGGTCTGTGAATGGCTTCAACAAAATGCTATGTAGATTTTGACACCTGTAGACCACTTTCAGCCCTAACAAGGGCCACAGGGGGATGAGGGCACTTCCAAACTGGCTCCAGCTCTCTCTGTGTTTTACTTCTTTCTGTTTTCACCCTTAATTTCAAGTAGGAATTTAATCATGTGCCCAACTATTTCCCATTGAAATCAAAAGGACTTTAGATGCTGGATTCTGCTCTATGCTTGAGAATAAATGAAAAGGTAAGTTTTCTCACTGAGCTGATGTATTACAGTGTGTTCTGTATATTGCTAACTTAGTTGTACTGCACTGCACATAAGGGGAAATGGCTGCAGAGAAGACAAGGAAGCAGTGACTACAACAGTACTCCCTCAAGCAAGTGTATGTTATGCAGATTGGGGTCCAGTGCAGAGCTATTAAAAGGTAAAGGGACCCCTGACCATTAGGTCCAGTCGTGACCGACTCTGGGGTTGCGCGCTCATCTCGCATTATTGGCCGAGGGAGCCGGCGTATAGCTTCCAGGTCATGTGGCCAGCATGACAAAGCCGCTTCTGGCAAACCAGAGCAGCACATGGAAACGCTGTTTACCTTCCCGCTGTAGCGGTTCCTATTTATCTACTTGCATTTTGACGTGCTTTCGAACTGCTAGGTTGGCAGGAGCTGGGACCAAGCAACGGGAGCTCACCCCGTCACAGGGATTCGAACCGCCGACCTTCTGATCAGCAAGCCCTAGGCTCAGTGGTTTAACCACAGCGCCACCTGGGTCCCTATGCAGAGCTATTAAATTTCACCAAAGGGTGACTTTGTCATCTTGCGAACCTCCTAATGAGCTTTGGAAGGGATCCAGCTCCACAGGAGGAACCTTGCGGTTTCAAATTGTGCTTCTTATCAGCAGAGCTTGTGCAGATCCCATCAAAAAGTCTGGGAGTTATGCTTGAACGTGCACAGGAGAAGTTTTTGGTAGATTCTGTCCAAAAGAATTGCACCTTAATTCTCTTTAATTTCATTGGGGCTTGCACCTGAGAACTCTTCCAACTCATAACCATAATAATTAATTTCTGTCTTAGCAGTTGTATCATGCACTATTATTCAATTAAATGACCTGAAAACTTCGGAGCTCAATGGTTTGGCTAAAAACCATTTACCTTGGGAATAAGCTCCATTGGATTCAGTGAGACTTGAGAACATTGGGTGCAGAGTGATTCCAGATCCATGTTGTACACATTCAAGATGCTCAAAATTCTTATGCTTGAATGGCCTCTAAAGCGATACATGTTGGCTCTTTAACAGAAAACACAAGAAAGGAGCAAGCTTCAAGGAACGCTAGAACATTGTGATCAGTGATGTGATGGGGGAAAAAGTGTGCTGTGGTACATACTACCTCGAATCCAAAGACATGAAGTTGCATATAAATTCCATTAAAACTAAGTTGTGCCATTGGCTTCAGAAAGACTCAAGTGCAACTTTTTCTTTAATCCCTTGTTAAAGCCTATATAAACTAGCAACCATCACTACATCAAATAGCATTTAATTACATAAATTAATTAAGATTTATATAAAGAATGACTTTTCTTTTATCTATTCTGAATCAGTTTTATTGGATGACTTCTACTTCAAGGACAGATGAGAGAATCTTTTTATCCACTTTTTTCCATAGTTCATATAGCTTAATAAACTTCTATCATGTTCAGTCTTTTTTTTTCCCAGAACTAAAAAGCTGCAGGTGCTTAAACCCTTTCCTTTTGCACCATTTCCAGCCCTACAGTATTGGTTTCGTGATGGGGGTTGAAGAGCAATATAACAGTAAGCAGCTAGAACTACTTTAATCCTCCCTCTGTCAATTTGCGAGGAGACACTGTGTGTGGTAGATACACCTCTTGCCCTGGTTAGAGTGAGATAGTAAGCTCCCTCAAACAATCCTAAACAGTTTACCTCCAAATATGTCTTGTTGAACTCAATGGCTTGCCTTTGGGAAGACATGCACAGAATTGTGCTGCAATGTTTGCAGAACACCACACATACCATTAACCTGTTAACTAACAATGGCATCGGAAACGAACCAACGTAATACAATAACAGTATGTAGAAGAAATGTATCTTCCTGATGTGGCAGACAAAAAACAAAACAAAACCGTAACAGTCTCAACGTCTGTTTCAGTTGCAGAATGTAATCCCCAAGCAGAAGAAAAAGTACAGTTCTTTGTTTATTGAATGTAGAGAATCTATACACTGCCAATCCCCGGGATAATAGCTTAGTCAAAGCTGAGGCAGGGCTTGGTTGCTTGAAGAGATGGAGCACAAAAATAGAAATTTACATTGCAAGGATGCAGTTGCAGATTAATTGGCATTAACCTCTTCATTGAAATTTGAAATTAAATTGAAATCAACCCATCTATTCCAAGCCTCTGCACTGCAGGAATCTTCTGCCCAACGTGGGACTCGAACCAACGACCCTGAGAGTAAGAGTCTCATGCTTTACTGGCTGAGCTATCAACCTTCATATTAGCTATAATTTTGGAATCAGTATTGTAAAAAATAAATATTATTTAGAACTTGAGTGCATGCTTCATTTTACTTAAAGAGCACTTTTTTCTTTGGAATCTTATTAGGCGCTCCCAGGTTAGAGGCTGTAGTAGTCTGTGAAGACAATTATTTTCAATGTCTTGACTCACCAACTCTGCAGGTTTCTGTAATTAAATAAGTAATCAATAGAAGGTAGTTGGTGCCCCCCTTCTCCATAATCCTTAGAGAACTCCTATTTCTTTACCTTCCCTTTTGGTTTTTAATTTTGTTTACATGGATAGCATTGTAAGATAGCTTCTGTAGGCATCTCTGAACTGCTTATATCATTCTTGAATGCTCTAGTTTTTCAGAGTGGTGAACATTCTGTTTCCAGCTCCACATTTACTCCTGAAAAAGAGATTCTAAAAGACTAGAGACCAGGGTTGCAGATGCAGAGTGAGGGAGAGAGAGAATTCACTATTCCATATTTTGTAGAGAAAGCTCTTTGCGACGTCTGCTTCTTGTGATTCTTCTCTTTGTTTACAACCTGCTGCATATTTAATTGGATTCACTCACTGCAAGGTTGCTGCTACATAAAGTTTGTCTCCATAGATACGGTACCCTTTTGGAAGATGTTTATGTTGGAATTGGTCTTCCAGGAGTATAGTTCAAGAAAGACATTCAAGCTTGATGAACAACATTTCTGCTGGCTTTTGTTCACACAGTTGTTCCAGAAAAAGAAGTTTGTGTGTGGCCAGTTTCAAGAGAAAGATTTCCATATATATATAGCCACAGGAACAATTGCAAAATCTTTTACAGAAAGATGCATTGAATGTTGACTCAAGGTCCTTGAATGATAAAAGAGACAGAGGCTTTGTACACCCCAGGGTGTTAATGTGCATTTGGGTCACACAGATGTGAATTTAAATCTGGCTAGAGGTTTCCCATCCACACTACCTGGTGGTACTTAATAGGATGCATTTGTTCTGTGTGGTGATTCCCCTTCCCTCACTTCCTACAGGGGCCCTCCGGAAGTTCTGAAAACCTGAGATCTGTTGTCGGAATGCACATAGGTGTTTGTTTACCTGTGTGCACAGACCTTTTCTTAAAACATAAACAAGTGTTTTGTCTGCGAAATAAACGCTACAACAGGCTATCATGAAAGGCAGTGTTTCATAGTGGGGAAAGTGTCATTGTTTGAATTATTATTTTAAAATTGCACGCTTGACTTGCCAGATTTGCATAAAATAGAAGCTTCAAAAATATACTAATGTGTTGGCCCTGCGATTCAGTGAATAGCACCCTGTCAGGGCAAAGTACATGGACACATGTCCTATTTCTGTACCGTCCCCACCCCGCCAAACACAGAAATATGTGGTGCAGCTTGGAGAAAAATATAAATGGTATGTTTCAAGGACAAGCATAGAGGTCCAAGGCAGGAGAGGGAGAGGGATCTGGAGAGAGTGTTTTTCTTTTCAACTTTCCTTTACTGCCTCCTGTAGCTGCAGCTTGGGTCATTTGTATTTTTGTAATAGCTATTTGCTCAAGAGCAATTTGGCACAAAATAGGTGTTATATATATGTGTGTGTGTATATATATGTGTGTGTGTGTGTGTGTGTGTGTGTGTGTGTGTGTTTCACATGGAAACAGAGGGGATGGTGATAGCCAACACCCACCAAAATGTTCGGTTTCTGTTAATTGGTTCTCATGGGAAACTTACAGATTCTTGCTTCACACAATTAACTCAAGGCAGTGTCAATTTACTCTTAGCAGAAAGCCAAGGTCTGCCTGACCTGGAAACTACTCTTTGATTGGTTAACGACCAGCACTGAACTCTGTTACCTAGGAATGCTAGCACAGTTGTCTGTTGTTGGGTGTTAGGAGTAGGAGTGCTGCGTATGGTTGGAGAGAGAGAGAGAGAGAGAGAGAGAGAGAAGAGAGAGAGAGAGAGAGAGAGAGAGAGAGAGAGAGAGAGAGAGAGAGAGAAAGGATTTATTTTGCTTTGCTTTGTATGTAGAAACTCTGCTGGTTTTCTTTTCTTTTAATAAATCCTGTAAATAGTTATTCTGCGTCTAGCCGACTAGTCATTTCCACCTCAACTAGCTTCTGTGCTGTGCAGGAAAACTCTGCTACGTTTGGGCTAAAGCCACTAGAGCTATGCCTGACACTTCAAAATTCTAAGGTTAAAAATAACAATGACAAAGATGCATTTGAGTGTATCCACACTCTGGTAATATGTGCTTTTACTTTAGATTTCCCCCTTTCCCTCCACTTATATCATTGTCAAAGGATTGGGAAAATCTGACTTAAATGGGGTGTATGTGTGTGGGGGCCACCACTGGGATGAGGATGGTGTCGTGTGGATGACATGAAAAACACCCCCACATAAAGTAAAGGGACCCCTGACCATTAGGTCCAGTCATGACCAACTCTGGGGTTGCGGCACTCACCTCGCGTTATTGGCTGAGGGAGCCGGCGTACAGCTTCCAGGTCATGTGGCCAGCATGACAAAGCTGCTTCTGGTGAACCAGAGCAGCACACGGAAAAGCCGTTTACCTTCCCGCTTGGAGTGGTACCTATTTATCTACTTGCACTTTGACGTGCTTTCGAACTGCTAGGTTGGCAGGAGCTGGGACCGAGCAACGGGAGCTCACCCTGTCGTGGGGATTCGAACTGCCGACCTTCTGATAAGCAAGCCCTAGGCTCAGTGGTTTAACCTACAGCGCCACCTGCATCAAATTCACTTTAAACTGCTGTTGTGTATGCACACCTTTCTCTGCTTAAGTTTTTTTTGAGACTCCTTATCTGTACAAAGTAGCTAACAAATGTAATAAATAATAATGCAAGGATAGCCACCAAGCTCATCCTCACAACCCCCCCCCCAAACCATTGCTCCCACATATTAGGGTTAATTCAGTGCTGCATTTCTATGAAGCTGCCTTTAAAAAGTCACTGAGCTACTCCCAAGCTGACTATAAACAGAAGCATTTTTGGAGAGCTAAAGGAAGTTTAAAAGAGGAATTGCTGCATGTGGTGCATATACACTCATCTCATTTTCACCTCTGGAAACAAGGTTTTATCTGGTTTCAAAAATGTGTTTAACCAGAGGTGATAGAGAGATGAAAGACATATGTGTATACCATCAGAAGCGATGCCTCTTTTAAACCCCTTTCAGCTCTCAAACTATGTTTTTGCTGCTGTTTTATTGATTCCATTCCAAATGCTCCCCCTCCTTTTTTTTAACATGCAAGTAAGAAATAAAGCTTTATTCAAGGCTTACAATAATAGGTCAGGCTATGGATAAAGATTGCCAAAGACACAGCTATAAAGTTCAAGAGCGGCTCGTAAGGCCAAGACTGGACAAAAGCTGCAAAGGTGCCTCCACAAACAGCCACATCTCTCACACCAGCTTTTAAAGACAATACACAACATGCTCGCTTGTGAGATTCACTCTCCCTGTGAGACTGGTGTACCTGAAGGCCCACTCTTCTCCAACGGGTGTGGTCTGCCGCGAACAGCAGATGCAGTGCCAAGTTCTTCCTCTTCCAGCTGTCCATCCTCTCCTTCTGGTTGCCTTATGCCCTCCCACATTGTTAGTGAATCTCTCTGCTTTGTGGAAGGGCACGACAGGGAGCCACTGGGACTGTCTCTTCCCCCTTGGTCTCTAAAGATAATGGGATGGGCTCCCCCCCAGTGCAGCCTTCTTCTTGTGAATGACTTATGGTTGGCGGGACACAGCCAGCTGTCAGATCAAGACCCACCTGGGTCAGGACTCTTAAAAGTGGTCTGTTGTCAAATGCTCCTGTGTCCCTCATCTCACCTGACCACCAACACTGCTATTTTACGCATGAGGAAACCAGTGAGTCTAAGGGAGTGTGACCTTGCTTTGTCTCCTCTATATCTCTGTGCCTTTGAAAGCATTGGCCATTGTATCCTCCTTGACTGGCTTAGTGGGATGGGTACTGGGGGCACCGTTTTACAGTGGTTCTGTTCTTATTTGTTGGGTCAGTTCCAGAAAGTAGCTTTGGTAGAGTGCTCGTTGGCCTTTTCAGATATGCAGCAGGATTCTGCACGGCATAATTTTATTCCTAATGCTATTTAACATTTATATGAAACCACTGGGAGTTGTTACTAGGGGATCTGAAGCACTGTTTTGCAAATATATATTCAATCTCACTTCTCATCTCTGCCCTGGTTTTATTTCCATATGTACTAGCTTGTTCTGGACTGCAACAGCAGTAGCACAAAGTATTTGCTTCGTTGTGAAGAACAATACAAAATACTTCAGGAATTGGGGCTTGCAATTCCACTAATTAGTAATCAAATCCACTGGCCTGACCAGTCACTTTCCATCCTATGTACTACAGGTGGAATTCCCCCCCCCCATTTGTGTTGTTCTACTGTTGCAACAATCCAACATATTATTATAATATTAATTATGACCCTCAACTGAGAGTTCATGTCTATTGTAATGGGTGGGAAGATAAAATGGGAAGTAATAACTCTTCTTTTCTGTTAGAAGAAAACAGATTGCAGTTTTAGACTTTTAAGAAGTGCAGATGCACAAAGAAGAGCAGGCTTGTGGAGGATATAGTTTGTGTGTATTTTTTACTTGAACCATCCACAACCAAGAGCAAAACAGTGGCAAAGAATACATTTAGTATTAAGGAACAGGGTGCCCAGAATTTTGTTTCCAGTACCATAACTGAGCTCACAGTCCTTCCTGCGCCTCCCTCTGCCTCCCCCTTTGGAAGGAAATCGTAGCTTCCTTCCAAAGTATATTTGTTTCACAATTCAGAAGAAGGGAAATCCTTTTTACAGCATGGTTCTATATATGCCTACTGCAAGCTTTTAATATTTTAAAGTGTTTTTAGTGGCTTTTAAAAATATGCCTTCAATTATTTTTCATTGTCTTGTTTTACCATTTTGCTGCCTGCCACTCTGGGCACACACCTACTCACAAAAGGCCCCATTGGGTTCAATGGGACTTGTTCCCAGGTGAGTGGCTATAACAGGTGTGGGGAACCTTAGGCCCTCCTAATGTTGCTGAACTGCAAGTCCCAACACAGTGGCCACGGAAATGGAAATTTTAGTTCAACAACATTTGGAGGATATATCCTACAGATCACCCAGATATAAATAAGGAGATCCCTAGATCCCTTCTACCCATCCTGGTATAATATTCAGATTGGTGCTGTGAACAAATATTCCAATTCATATCATTAAATAATAAAACCCACTGCCTTCTACAGTCAGTGGGTGCTTCCCTGGGGGGGGGGGGAGAGAAAAGAGGGAAAGATATAAATAGTGTCCGTTAATGAGCCCAACAGGAAATGATTAACTTCTACACTTCTCTGGCACCCTAATAAGTGATCTTAATTACGTTATTTTATGAATCAAGCTGCAAGTCTTATTCAGAACAAACCCTAAAAGTGTAGCGTATGACAGGAATTGGCAATACTTTTATGCATCTGGTAACACAGCAGTGAATCGGCTTGCTTGAAACATGCATTTGAATACATATAGATATGGATTCAACTCTGTTTTTAATATTTTAAATGGGTTTGCCTCTTCATCTCAGCTTGATTCTCCATCGGATTCTGTAAGGACTTCCTCCATTCCACGTTCAAGATGAGATATACAGTGGTGCCTCGCTAGACGAATTTAATTCGTTCCACGGGTCTATTCTTATAACGAAAAATTCGTCTAGCGAATCCCATAGGAATGCATTGAATTTTTTTTTTAAAAAAATTGCCCATAGGAACGCATTAATTGAATTTCAATGCATTCCTATGGGAAACCACGATTTGCTAGATGAATTTTTCGTAAAATGAATTCGTCTAGCGAGGCAACCTCCGCTAGAAAAATCCTTTCTTTAAGCGAAAATTTCGTCTTACAGGGCGTTCGTTAAGTGAGGCACCACTGTAGATAGAGATAAGTGAGGTACTTGTGTTGCCATGCACAATGATCCCACCGCCCTGAGTGCCTAAGAGCAGGCAGACAAGAGTACCAAGCTTATTTGGTACAAATTAGGACACAACTTTGTTGATTACAGCCCACCCGCCAGAAGATTACCTCGGGGTCAATCTTGAGAAAAGGGTAGCCCTATGACATACATCAAATAGGTGCAACTGAGAGAGGATTGCTACCTCGGAAGTTCTATGGCCCTTAGCTCCTGCCTGGGCATATGGACAGAATCACCTTCCCTAGGATCCCTTTAATACGATACCCCCTTTACGCAAGAGGGGGAAAGCAGAGGCTTAACACCCACACCCCGACACCCACACCCCGACCATAACCCAATGCCTTATCCAACCCAAAGTTGCTACGAGGTATGTGAAAACCTGAGACAGACTCAAGTTGCATGAGGGAAAAATTCCTCCTTAGTCCTGAATACAATAACTGGTATTTCCATAGCAAGGCCCAACCAGATACCCCCCCCCCCCCCGTGTCAGACATGTGAGAACATGGATGCGGCACCTGAATTGGGACTCCGGTGCTGAGAGCAAAGGTGGGCCTGTTTTAAGCCTGGGGAACAGACCTGAGAGGAAAACCACGGTGGAGACAAATGAGTTCCACTTTGCACAACCCCACCTCCAGGCCAACCTGCAACCAGACAAATATGCAGACGGGCAATTCCTGCGGGCCATTGGGCTAACTGGCCTGCAGCGCACGGCAATGGCAGTGTTGGAAACTGAGATATGAAAGCTAGGACCTTAATCCTAGGTTATGGGCACAACAATGGAATGTCTAGGTGCGCGTTTTAATAAAAAGAACACAAAGCTGACAATGAATGAACTGCAGCTAAAATATTATGTTCATTAGAAAAGGGTCCTCCTTTTCTTTCATTATTCTGCAGTTTTAATCCGAAATCTTAGGTGCAGTACTGCGCCCAGAGCTTATAAACTGCTTGCACTAATGAAATTCCCTGTTGCAAAATGCGCCTAGAACAAAGGGAGTTTCAAACACTGGGCGACGGTGGTGGGAAACACTCTGTGCCACAAGCACCCCTCATGGCACTCAAGGTGAGCAGACTTGTGCCCGGTGTTTATAGCTCTCCCATCAATCATGTTGGCATCATATAAGACTTCTCCCATGTGTTGCTGCAGAGAAAGCACCAACAAGTAGCAATATCATCACCATTAATTGCTCACCCTTCACCCTATGGTCCCAGTGTGGGTTATAGCTATAGCTCCAGATAAATCCCTGAGTCTACAGCTTTCAATCACAGGAAGTACCTCTTATCTGATGATTATACAGCTGCTGGAAAAAAATACAATATCTAAACATAGCAGAAAAGGGCATTTAAAAATATTAATCAATAATTTCCTACCTGTATGACGTCTCTATGAAATAATTGAAAGTGATACCATTTCTGCAAATCCAGTTTAAGGTTCAGGTAATCAGCTCTGATGGGAAAACAAATTCTCCTCACTATTATTGGACTATTTTGTTCCTTTGCTTGCCAGCCCCCGCTCCTTTTTACAAGGGAGGTAGTAACTACAGCTTGTTATGATGTTATTTGCTGAATGCTTTCAGTTAAACCTTCTGTGTCTTGAACAGAAGCCATGTTTAAGTCATTTCAGAAACATTTTGCAAAAACCTGGAAAGCAAAAGGATTCTCCATCACTGATTTACATCATTAATGAATATAGTTGTTTGTTTGTTTTGTGTTTTTTTGCATCCACTACGAAATCTTACAAGGTTGATCTGACTTTGCAGAAGGATCCATTTTGAATGGAGCGCATAGTATGTGAGGACAGAGTAAAAATAGCACATTGGATCAGCTTGCCTTCCTTTATACAGTACCAATATTTTCTCATAGATGTAATTCTGGAAAGAAAGAAGAAACCTCAAGGCTTTAAAATGAAGTTAAGACCAGGAAGCTCCTGTAATTATGTTCTTAACTATTGAGTAGTCACTTAATTATGTAGCAGCCATTGCATTCAAAGGATTAAATTAAAGAATGATTGACTATTCATTATATAAACCAATTTCCTGTTTATTATATCCATTTTGAAAGTACATAGGTACCTTTGGTTTCACTGTTGCCTATTGCCTTCCATCATGACATGTTGATTACAGCGAAAAAGCCAATTCTGACTTATTATCCATGTTTTCCCTTCTTTGAATTTGTACATGTAAATGAAGTTCCTCTTTATTTTTTCCCCTTTTACTAACAAAGAACATTAAGAGGACTCCCAGGCTGTGTGTGGCCCTCGTCTGGTTTAGGAAATGGGCTGTTCATTGTGTGCAGAGTGAATCAAGAAAGGGTCTTTTGGCTTTGAGGGGCACTAACACTTATGCTTGATGGCAGAAAGTGAGGGGGAATTAAAGAACCTTTTAATGAGGGTGAAAGAGGAGAGCGCAAAATATGGTCTGAAGCTCAACATCAAAAAAACCAAGATCATGGCCACTGGTCCCATCACCTCCTGGCAAATAGAAGGGGAAGAAATGGAGGCAGTGAGAGATTTCACTTTATTGGGCTCCTTGATCACTGCAGATGGTGACAGCAGTGATGAAATTAAAAGACACCTGCTTCTTGGGAGAAAAGCAATGACAAACCTAGACAACATCTTAAAAAGCAGAGACATCACCTTGTTGGCAACGGTCCGTATAGTTAAAGCTATGGTTTTCCCAGTAGTGATGTATGGAAGTGAGAGCTGGACCATAAAGAAGGCTGATTGCCAAAGAATTGATGCTTTTGAATTATGGTGCTGGAGGAGACTCTTGAGAGTCCCATGGACTGCAAGAAGAGCAAACCTATCCATTCTGAAGGAAATTAGGCCTGAGTGCTCACTGGAAGGACAGATCATGAAACTGAGGCTCCAATACTTTGGCCACCTCATGAGAATAGAAGAATCATTGGAAAAGACCCTGATGTTGGGAAAGATTGAGGGCACTAGGAGAAGGGGACGACAGAGGATGAGATGGTTGGACAGTGTTCTCAAAGCTACGAACATGAGTTTGACCAAACTGCGGGAGGCAGTGGAAGACAGGAGTGCCTGGCGTGCTATGGTCCATGGGGTCACGAAGAGTCGGACACGACTAAACGACTAAACAACAACAACAACACTTATGCTAGTGAAGTATCACAGTGCTGGTAATCGGGCTTCACTCTAATCCAAATATTCGGGCAATGTTGGCTCTGTTGGGTTGTCACATTTCCTCTCACGGCCCCACTGTAGGGCCTTCGAATGACTCTTGTGCATTGTGCCGGAGGCAGAAGGGCAATTTTTTTCTCTCCTTTTATCATTTCCATCTCTCATTAATTGATGGAGAATGGTTAAAAAAATGCAGGAGAACTTTTCAGGGCTCAACACATTCTCATGCATAGGATGCAGGTGTTTTGTTATCATTACTTTCAAAGTGCCTGAGAGGGGTTTTTTTTGGGGGGAGGTGTCCTTTCTTTCCTTCAACAAATTGTTTCTTCAGTGGTTTGTGCTCTGTAGCCTCTGCTGGATCCCCTTTGGAAATCCCCTTTGGAAATGGAAGGAGCTACTACATTTGTCAAAGGGCATTTCTGTATCCGACACACTTGATAGTTTTTCTTGGGAATTTTCAAGAGTTCTTTGATACCTCTTGGAGCTACCAAATGGTGTCCTTGCACTTCTTTCTGTTTTTGCTCTTTCAACTCTGCATCCCATAGCAAGGATACTATGCCATCATAGCTCACAGCTGTTGTAAGCACATTGGAATAATTTCCTGGCAAATTCATTGTGTGGCAATGTCCCTCCCTCCCCAGGAAATAAGACGCAAGACACAGGGAATTGATTTTAAGTGGGTGAAAAGGCCACAACTTTATTGGTTATGGATGTGGAGCGGTATTGGCTTAGGTATTGGAACCTAACCGACTATATCCGACTGTAACCCGTGTGTTACAGTCTGGGAGAAATTAACCACCAGAAAGGAGCCCAGTGATGTACATCTACTGAGACACCTCTTGTGGCCACCGTTGGGGGGTGCTATAAGGCCCTGACCTCCGTAGGCTCAGGACAAAGCTACCGCCCCCGGAACCCCTTTAACGGGATTAAATCTCCAATTTCTGGGCAGAGGATGACGTAATCTGCCCCTTCTTTATTTATGCAAATTTCCAATGCCTAACCGCCAAACCCAGTTGTGACGAAATGCTATGAGGTAGGCGAAAAAACCAGTTTGGCTAGTCCAAGTGGGAAAAGTCCTACCAGCCCCCCCGGCCAACCGAGGCGACCAACCAAAGTCCATAGCAGCATTGGCCTAACCTGCCTGACCTGCCTAGCCTAAAGGGCGGGCGGGCGGGTATCGCGTTGGAGAGCCGGGGCTAAAGAGGCTGAGTCCCCGCCTCTGTCTTAGTTTAAAAGAGGGGAAGCCCCACCTCCCGGCTGGCCCTATTGGCCAGCCCGGGTATGACGGAGGCGGGAACTCCCCCCTCGCGAGGGAGCTGAGCTCTCAGCCCCCATCGCGAGAGTTCAGTCGGGCCAAGCCCACAACACCACCTCCGTGGGATGCGGAAGTGGTTTTCTGGTGCAACTCTGGTTTAATGTGTTTTTGTTAATAGTGTGTTGTTGTTTTTTTATTTAAAAAAAACCCTCACATATTATTTTGTTTTAAATGTACTGTATTGGGTGCTGTCTTTTTGCAGCTATGTTGAATTTTTATATTTTGCTTTATATCATAGTGGAAAAAAACATGAGATGAATTAATAAGATCCAATTACTGAGCATTCTGCTGCTCTAACCAGGAGTGCTATTAAAGTGTCTAATTAATTTTTACTAATAGGCAATCACCAGGAAAGGGAGAGCTAGAATCCACCACTTTTAACGTTGCTACTATGAAAGCAGCCAGGCACAGCCACACTGATAAAGTTTTAATTTCATAAAGGTTGCAATTATCCCCAAGATGTTGTGTAATAAAATTTCCGATTTCATGGCTGCACATTGGTGAAATGTTGCAGAAAACTTATGTTTACAGGCACATTTTATTGTTTTAAAAAAACCTTTGGTTAGAAAGGTAACGTTTTATTGAACGTTGGCTAAGAAAAGGAGATGCTGTATTTTGAATTGTGAAAGTGATCAGCGCTGCTGTTTTTAATAATGGGTTGCATTTTTGCCTTATGTAGAAGTTGAAATGCTATCTAAATCTCACAGTGGAAAATTAAATATGTTAAGATCTGGTTAGGGAGGCATTTAGATTTTGGCATTTGAGAGAGAGAATAACATAGCTGCTCTTTCCACTCCACCAGCCAGTGGTGCCATCAGGACAAGATCTTGGGAGCATAACTCAGGGGGCTCACTCAGCAAAGAGGCATGGGATAGAGGACAAAGCAATGTTTAACATAAAAATGGAAGTAGTGATAATGAAGGGACTGTGAATGGATCTAGACACATTAAAGAAGGGTTTCAGGGAAAACAGGTTGAGAAAAATGGGATTCCATGTCGTCATCTGGTGGCACAATGTTATATAGCACATACAATGTATATAAATCGCTTTTTCTTTACCAGTCTAGCTGAATCATGTGCCAAAGAGAGCCCAATGATATTCTGTTGCCTAAAGGCCCGCAACAATTTCAAGCCAGTCCTGCCAGATTGCAAGGAAGGAGTCTATAAAGACCACTAAGTCCAGAATCTAAAGTACCACTGATTTCAAGACAGGGGAGGAATAGAAAATTCCCATTACAGGTAGGTAGCCGTGTTGGTCTAAGTCGAAGCAAAATAAAAAAATTCCTTCAGTAGCACCTTAAAGACCAACTAAGTTTTTATTTTGGTATGAGCTTTCGTGTGCATGCACACTTCGTCAGATACACTGAAACAGAATCCACCAAACCCTTATGTATATACAGAGGGAGGGGGGTGGGGGTGATGGGAATGGGTGATTGGCTGATGGGAGTGGTAAACCTGTAGATGGCTGTTAATGACTGCTGATGGCTGCAATTGGTCCTGGGGGGAAAAGCAAGGGCTGATGCGCTAAAGAAAGCTTGATCATGCATAATGAGATAAGAATCCAATGTCTTTATTCATCCCAGGTGGCTCCATGGTTTTAAGCTTGGTAATGAGTTCCAACTCAGCAACTTCTCTTTCCAGTCTGTTCCTGAAATTTTTCTGTAATAAAACAGCTGCTTTGAGATCTTGTATAGAATGTCCTGGGAGATTGAAGTGTTCTCCTACTGGTTTCTCTGTCTTGTGGTTCCTGATGTCAGATTTGTGTCCATTTATCCTTTGGCATAGGGTTTGGCCTGTTTGTCCAATATAGAGAGCTGAAGGGCACTGTTGGCATTTGATGGCATACACAATGTTAGAAGATGAACAATTAAATAGTCCTGAGATGGTATGTTGGATGTTGTTGGGGCCAGTAATGATGTTGTCCGGGTGTATGTGGCAGCAAAGTTGGCATCTGGGTTTATTGCAGGCTCTGGTACCAGTGTCCATGTTAAGTCTGGTGGTTGTATTATTGTGGGTGAGGAGTTGTTTATGATTGGGTGGCTGTCTGTAGGCAATGAAAGGTCTTCCTCCCGGAGCTTGAGAAAGGGAGCTGTCATTGTCCAGGAGAGGCTGTAGATCTCTGAAGATGCGTTGTACTGTTTTAACTTGGGAGGGAGCTGTATGTGATGACCAGTGGTGTTCTGTTATTTTCTTTTTTGGGTCTGTCTTGCAGAAAAATTCCCATTTCACTTTGCTTCCTGGTCTGGAAGCTTACCCCCCCCCCCCCCGGTGTGTGTGTGTGTGTGTGTGAGAGAGAGAGAGAGAGAGAGAGAGAGAGAGAGAGAGAGAGAGAGAGAGAGAGAGAGAGAGAACTGTACTTGATAGCCCCATATATGATAGCTCAATCTGGTGCAGACTGCTGATGTGGGCAGCATGTGACACTTGTGCTAAAACATCTATACATGCTACCAGCCTGGTATAAGGCTCTTTGTGTTGATATACAAAGCCCTGAACAACTTGGGTCCTGAGACCCTATGTCAGGCATCCCCAAACTTCGGCCCTCCAGATGTTTTGGACTACAATTCCAATCTTCCCCGACCACTGGTCCTGTTAGCTAGGGATCATGGGAGCTGTAGGCCAAAACATCTGGAGGGCCGCAGTTTGGGGATGCCTACCTTTATGTGATTACTGTGAGAATCTGGAGCAGAGCTGTTAGTGTCCCCCTGTGTTACAGAGACCTGTCTGTCCTCAGTCAGAAGTTCAGCATTTATTGACACCACTCTTCCAACAGAGATTCAGTAGGCACCCTCACTTTGGACTTTTAGGCATTTCCTGAAGACTTTTTTATTATTAAAAAATAATGCCAACAGGCCTGCATACTTATTATTTAAAAACTATTGCGTAGCCTGTGTTTTTAATGATTGCTCTGTATTGCTTTTAAATGTGTTTTTTATGTTGGTATACCCCATTCTGATGTTTTGTGAAAGGGCGACACAGAAATACCTTTATAAATAAATAAATAAATGACAACTAACAGTGTAAATAAAATATATACCAGGTGAGGAGGAAGACTTGAGTACCCTGATGAAAACTAGGGCCACTTATTATCCAATAGAGATCTTCCCCACCACCATATAGAATTTTCTATCCAGAGGCATTTCCTGCCATAAAGGGTCATTGAGACCAGGAGTAGAGATTAAAATTAAAACTGATAGAATACTTTAGGGCTTAAACTGGCTGTTGACCAGAAGGATTTAGGAATATAGGCCCTTCCGGGAAGCTAATACAATTACCATTCCCTAATAGGAATCTCTCTCCTTAAACCAGGTATCAAAAGCTCCAAGAAATGATGACTAGGAACATTAATGTCTCCAGTCATCGTGATCTGATTTTTTTTCATTAGTCTTTATAATGCCAGGCGGCTGTCCAGAAGCTCCTGATCAGATTGGAAGTCAAGCTCCGGTAGTGAATTATTTTTCTTGGAGAGAACAAAGAGTATTGTAGCATATTTGTGTATGACTTGTAACTTTTAGTACCTTAAGCTTGGACTGCAGAGGAAACCACGGTTATCAGCTGGCCAGCCACAGCCATTAGGCAAGGTTTCCTGTGTGGTATGGGACCGTGGGAGCTCATCTGTGTATGGTAATCATAAGCAATTTTAGAACTCTAAGGAACAAAGGAAAGGTTGTCCCCGAACATCATGAGTGGAAAACATTGAGCTAGTTGAAGGGGAATTTGACATGGGTATGTGCATTCCCATTGTAATTGCAATGTTGCTCAGACTGAACGTATCTTGCAAGTAGGTTGAGTAACTTGCATTGC
The DNA here is from genome assembly GCF_965207765.1 of Zootoca vivipara. Classification (NCBI taxonomy): domain Eukaryota; kingdom Metazoa; phylum Chordata; class Lepidosauria; order Squamata; family Lacertidae; genus Zootoca; species Zootoca vivipara. The sequence goes on along the minus strand of NC_142587.1, from coordinate 24,281,637 downwards.
ACTTCCATTTTGAAAAAATGTCACACAACATCTCAAGTTTCTCTATGCATTCCATACCTGCAGCAGCAATCAAATACCTGCTTTGCTCCAGCTCTTGCTGGTAAACATGTTCTGAAAGCACCTGAGAAGCAAATGACATACCGTATTTACTCGAATGTAATGTGCATCTTTTTGGGCCAAATTATGTCGCAAAAATTAGGGTGCGCATTAGATTTCATGGTGCATTAGATCCAGTTGCAAGCTTGAAAAACACTGCTGACATAGCAGATATTTTTTTTGGTTTCAAGGTTTTGAAAATTGAGGTGTGCGTTAGATCAGTGCTTCTCAACCTTTTTTGGGCCACGGCACACTTGTTCCGTGAAAAAAATCACGAGGCACACCACCATTAAAAAAGTTAAAAAATTTAACTCTGTGCCGCCCTATATTGTAATTATGACTGTAAGAAACACTTGCCAAATATTGCTTTCTGGCGGGTCAGTGTTGTGTATTGGCGGCCGCCAGGCACGTGACAATGCAAATCGCCCTTCTCGTCGCCGCACGTCGCCGCACACCAGCCAGCTTCTCGCGGCACACTAGTGTGCCGCGGAACAGCGGTTGAGAAACGCTGCGTTAGATTAGATTCACGTAAATATGGTAAGATATTTTGCTGAATAAGCCGTGTAGAGCCATTATAATCGTTTTAGTACCACCTTTCGCTTGGAAGGTACCCTTCATAGATTTTACTGAATACCTGCCGGCATCCCAATTAAATGAATCGCCATACCAATTAAGCAGCAGTTCTTCTGATGAGTGTCATTAGGTTTATTACAGTTCCCTGAGAAATGCCCTTGTTAAGACAGTTCTCTCATTTACCAGTGTATTCGTTAAGGAGCAAAGGAAGTAGTCACTACTAAGGTGGTATGAGTGACATTGAATTAAAGGGATCTTTCTGAGGAATTACATTGGCTGGTGGGCTGTTTTTTTAAATAAAATAAAATAAAATGTTGATTAATGTTTTTAAATACAAACCTAAACAAAAAAGAAATGAAAGTTGGAACATGAAACAGAACAAGTACAATGTTTTCTGTTTTCAATGTACTCCAGAGCTCAACCACTTTCTCTGTGCATCTTTGCAAAATGAATCATGCACAGCCAAGGGTTTAGAACCAGATAACTCTAAAAGATATAAGCGGAAATCACGTAGCTTCAAAGGCTTCATGTTTTACTTAAACCCTTTGATGATGGGCTATTATGTGTTAATTTTTCAGTGAGTGCAGTTTGAGAACATGTAGTGCCTGACAGAAAGGGAAAGATGAAACACGGTGGTTGTTATTGGGAAGAATGTAAAGTTCTTTACTGAGTAGAACCATAAGTCATATCATACACCATTTCCTCCCACCCACACAAGGTCATTTCACCCATCCCTTTTGTAGTGGATAGTGTTACAATATGTGACACAAACCCACATGTGTGCCCAAGCGCACACATACACCAACGAGAGGTTTGGGATCTTTTCCTGGAGTTATGACATGTGCTTGTTATGATATGTGCTTACCCTTAACTTTTAGAAGAAGTTCTCACACCAAAGAAACAAAGAAAGCTTGGTTTATTATATGAAACGGAAGTGACAGTATATATATATATATATATATATATATATATATATATATATATATATGCTGCTTCAGACAGAAAAATTACAATTTAAGCAGGCAGTGACTCACACAATATACATGTACACCTTAATCTAAAGAGTAACAGAAATACCAAACTGTTTTCAAAAATCCTGTAGAAAAGTGAGCTTGGCAATTTTGCCACAGAAACCCACACTAAATAGCAAGGCAGAAATGGAAATGGAAGAATATACTTTCTGGTCCTTGAGAGTGCTGGACATGTTCTGTTTAAGCTGATAGATCCAACTGCCTCCTAGCAGAGCCAAATGCCTTCTAGGAATCTGGGTTTTTAAATAATATATTTAGCTAATGTCTCCTAGGAGGGAAGGGAGGGGCTTTGAAATGAACTAGTTTCTGTCTCTTTGTCATATTGCTCATCCTCTTTGCTTAACAAAATGGTAAAAATCTGTGATAATGAGCCAACTCGACCTGTCTATCTCTTCAGATGTTTGAACAGACTTTGCTAGCAACTTGATTTACAAGGTGTGGGGAACTCATGATATCTTCCCTGAATGCCTTCAGGATAGAATCATAGAATCATAGAGTTGGAAGAGACCACAAGGGCCATCCAGTCCAACCCCCTGCCAAGCAGGAAACACCATCAAAGCATTCTTGACATATGCCTGTCAAGCCTCTGCTTAAAGACCTCCAAAGGGGGAGACTCCACCACACTCCTTGGTAGCAAATTCCACTGCCGAACAGCTCTTACTGTCAGGAAGTTCTTCCTAATGTTTAGGTGGAAGCTTCTTTCTTGTAGTTTGAATCCATTGCTCCGTGTCGCTTCTCTGGAGCAGCAGAAAACAACCTTTCTCCCTCCTCTATATGACATCCTTTTATATATTTGAACATGGCTATCATATCACCCCTTAACCTTTTTTCTCCAGGCTAAACATACCCAGCTCCCTATGCCGTTCCTCATAAGGCATCGTTTCCAGGCCTTTGACCATTTTGGTTGCCCTCTTCTGGACACGTTCCAGCTTTTCAGTATCCTTCTTGAACTGTGGTGCCCAGAACTGGACACAGTACTCCAGGTGAGGTCTGACCAGAGCAGAATACAGTGGTACTATTACTTCCCTTGATCTAGATGCTATACTTCTATCGATGCAGCCCAGAATTGCATTGGCTTTTTTAGCTGCTGCATCACACTGTTGACCCATGTCAAGTTTGTGGTCTACCAAGACTCCTAGATCCTTTTCACATGTACTGCTCTCAAACCAGGTGTCTCCCATCCTGTATTTGTGCCTTTCTTTTTTCTTTTTTGCCCAAGTGTAGTACTTTACATTTCTCCATCTTTTTTGCTTTGGCCCAGTTGTCTAATCTGTTAAGGTAATTTTGAAGTTTTGAGATGAGGCTCTCTAAGTTATGTCAACCCTTACCGGTACTTATGCTATGACCTACAGAGATAAACCATAGAAATAAGTTCAAATTCACACACTCCTGTTCACAATAGCCATGTATTTGTGAATGATGGAACATGAGTTCAGATAAATGGCTAATTCATATTTCAAAATCTTGGCTTTTGAATATTTTAAAACTGGATTTGGGCTGCGATTTGAATACTAGAGGAAGCTGTCGCTTCATCTCAAGAGTTTCTTATTTTAAACAGCTCTATATCAAATATTCTCCGCTTTTGAATTTGGGTTAGAAACTAGATATGTGAAACTTTCTTCCAAAAGCCACTTAGATTCTGAAATATCCACATCTTCTCAGTCTTGCTGGGCACCTTTGATTTCCCATGTTGCGGCTCTTTCTTAATTTAGTCAAATTGGTTATCCCATTCCATTGGAAATCATGTAATGGTTGGAATTACATCATGATGTCACTTAACCAATCAGATCTGGCTGTCACTATGAGCAAGTGAGGGCAGTTACAAATGAGAGCAGTTGAGGACAACTTAAGTAAGCAAATATTTTTAAAGGAATATTGACTATTGAAAGATAAATTTAAAATTCCGAAAAACTGATTGCGAAAACAACTGCTACTAGTTTTGGCAAAGCCCTACTTATAAACAAATTAGACACCTCCATCAAATCATATGACGACTGTCAAGAGTCTTATTTCCCCTTCTTCGTTTTTTTTTTTAAGGACATTGCCTATTTTCCCCAAGATCAGTCTGGATCTTCAAACTGAAAAAGGGACTATAATGCTAAAAGCTATTTTGCAGCACATTTTTGACACTTCAAGCTTGACGTTTTGTGAACAAATAGATCAATATATGTATTGTTTTTGTTTTTTTAATCACACTTTCAAGAGCTGAGTACAGCTCTTCTTGAGCAGTCCTTCCAAGGCTGTGCTCTGGTTTGTTGCTGCAACTTACATAAATGATGCCAAATGTTATATAAGAAATGAAGTACTTGGCACTGCCAAAAACACATTGTTCAGTACATGAGTATGAGTAGTACTAGTAAAACAAAATGTGAAAAGGCTCCCTGAAAGAACTAGATAGATCTTAGGACAGCTAAACAGTAATCATTTTCCAACAGTTATGACCGGGGTGGGGTGGGGGGGAGAGGAAGTGTTTAAAATGTTTTAAAGTGAAATACTGAAGCCTGGGTCTCACTCAGTAATAAATAAAATAAAACATAGGAAGGAGAAAGGAAAAGTAACCCTGTAACAGCCAGGGGTCCTAGCAGCTTGGAGTGGCTTGGACGGTAGCAGCAAGGCTTGTTACAAAGTAACAGCCAGCTGCTAACAGCCAGATGTAGCAGCAAAGGGTATAGCACCGAGGCTTATTACAAGTGGTGGGCTCTCATGAAGGAAGACAGACAACTGATAGAATCAACCAACCGTGGGACGAGAGCCCCGAGCTCTCTCGTGACCACATATTTATTAGATATAATAAATGCATATGCAATAGCCATAAACCAATCATTACAATACACCTATATAGCAATAGCCAATAATATCAGCAGAACACTCTTATGCCCATATATGCTCAGACCCTATTGTTCTCCATAATATGCATGTTTCTCATGGGAAGTTTGAGCTCCTGGGGAATGAATAATTAAAGATGGATGAAGACGTTCCCAGGACTGGCATGACCTCAGGAATGGATAACTTGTGATGTATGTGAGATGGCTGGCTTGGCTTCCTAGGACCATCTATCTTGTGGTATGGGGAGAAGTACAGACTCTACATCCGGCTCGTTATGCCTAGCCGATCTTGCCATGGTGCCTGCATACCACTTGGAGAGTGGAGCGCAGAAGCACCATTTCATGGCTTTAGGATGTGGCTGCATTATTCCCACATAATCCATAAAAACCTAAAACCTATTTAAAGCTACATTTAGGCCAATGTCCAGGAGAAGCTAGCTCTGTGTAACAAATCACAAGAAACTGTTTTGATAAGGGACAAGTAAAAATCACCCCCAAACAAGTATGATTAATAAGGGCCGTGCAAAAAGTATGTGGACAATTCAACACAGAAATCCCAACTTGTACAAGCAACAAGAATGAAATCTAAAAATTGTGGATTAATGAGTATTCAAGCAGAAGAAGTCCCCTGTTTCTCAGAGACTAAACTGGTCGAAAATTGGGGAAAAGAAAACTGGAAAAGATGAAAAATAAGTCAATGAAGGTTTAAGAGGCAAATAAAGAAGGATTATTACATTACTGTACTAGATTGGATGGAACCCCTGAGGGAAAATGTATCATAAGGAACTGGGGAAAGTATACGAGGGCCAGTGGCAGATGATGGTGTGGTTAGAAACAGGCTGGGGGTCAGGCTCCAGAGAAGTAAGTCCAGGAAGATTGGGCTGAGCTGGGTTGCTCAATGAAACAGATTGCTTAGACTGAGTAGCTGCCTTGCTTAAGGCTCCACTGACAATTCAGCGTAGAACTACAGAATGGAGGATACCTTGATTTGCCTTTTTGGTTGAGAGACCAGAGCACTGATAGAGCAGGAAGTATGGCACTGGAGACTTGTGAGGGGCAGAGACCCTGGTTCAAGTCTCTCTCTCTCTCTCTCTCTCTCTCTCTCTCTCTCTCTCTCTCTCTCTCTCTCTCTCTCTCTCCTTCTTTACAAAGCCAAGACCATCTGCCTTGCTCTGGAAATTGCAGGAAAGGATTCTCTGTTTCAAATGTATCAGTTGGCTTGTAATAAAAGGTAACTGTGAGCTGGCAGGCTACAGCTGGTAAGCTGCACACACCATACAGTATATGAGCTTCTTCTAACCCAAAGTTTAAAGATCTTTAGCAAAAAAATAGGAAGAAGCATACCAGTCAACACTGATTTTTTCTCCAAAGTTGCTTATTTCCTAGGAGTTCATCTTCCCTGTGAGATACCAATGGCCGTTAGGGAAGCTGTCTGCAGGTTTTGCGTGAAATGGCTGCAACCTAAATGAAACCCAAAGCAATTAAAATTCTGTATTGGTTTGAAATCCGTCAGTACGGTCCTTTTCAGTAGCAGAAGATGCATCGAACAAAGATAACTCTGTCTACTATGAACATATTTTTTTCTGTTGTTGTTTAGTCGTTTAGTCGTGTCCGACTCTTCGTGACCCCATGGACCATAGCACGCCAGGCACTCCTGTCTTGCACTGCCTCCCGCAGTTTGGTCAAACTCATGTTCGTAGCTTCGAGAACACTGTCCAACCATCTTGTCCTCTGTCGTCCCCTTCTCCTAGTGCCCTCAATCTTTCCCAACATCAGGGTCTTTTCCAAGGATTCTTCTCTTCTCATGAGGTGGCCAAAGTATTGGAGCCTCAGCTTCACGATCTGTCCTTCCAGGGAGCACTCAGGGCTGATTTCCTTAAGAATGGATAGGTTTGATCTTCTAGCAGTCCATTTTTTTCTGAGGAAAGCATAATCAAGGGAAATATGCCTAGGAGTGATCCTTGCAACACAATGCCACTCAATCAAGTGAAAATTGGCAAAGCTTCAGAATCCTTGAAGTAACATGAAAACGTGACCCATATGGCTGTTGGCATCAGATTTGGGAGGTCTGTGTTTACATACTTGTTCAGCATTAGATTTCCTGGGTTGCTTTAGGTATATTACAAGCTCTCACAATTAGTTCCAACACAATCTTTGGCTCACACATGAACATATTTCATAGTTCATGCATGTAGTGCTAAGCCATAGTTTACTGTATCTATCTTGTAAGCAACTTGAATGGATGGATTGCTTTCCCATGTGGTATTTGATGAAGAATCCATTTGAAGGATGCAACACTTTATGTCTCTTGCCAGCAACCAGTCACATAGTGCGATCCTCAGAAGCGAATCCCACTGTGCTCCCACTGTATGTTTTTTAAAGGATTGTAGCCTTCGCTTCCCATTGGTAAAAATGGAAGAAACCAAACAGTGCTTATTTGTTTGTTTGTTTGTACAAAAGCAAATAAGAAAATGATAAAGCACCCTGTAGACAAAAAAAATATTAAATGCAATTATCTGCATGTGCAGTAGGGCAAGAATTCCTATTTTGAGAATGTAAGAACTGTGGCTTGTGGGATTCCCATAGGCATATGGTTGACCCCTGTTGTGGGACAATGTGGGCCTTTGGTCTGATCCAGGTTCTTCTTATCGAACCTACAATAAGAAGTTAATACAATAAAATATTGAATGCATTTCTTACCGCTTCAGTTTTTTAAAATGCCAACTCCTATGTCAACTTCATCTCTGACTTACGGCATGCTGACACTGAAGCCCATTTACCTGGTTATCCCTGGTTATTCCCGGGTATTTGCCAAAACAAAAAAGAAGTGAGAAGTAAATGACCCGGCTCAGAGATGAAGAAAAATGTTGGTCTGCTTTCAAGGCTGGGCTAGATTATGGCCTGCAGAGTTCTGCCTACACTACACCATTGTCCCCTTGCACAATTGTCTCTGCTTGTGGTAACATTGGTAATCCTCGGCTTTTTAGGAGTTGTGTCAGGGGTCTCTTTACCTTTACAGCTATGTCTTAGCCTTTTCTTTTCCCAAAGATACCATGCAAGGCAGCAGAGGTTAAGGATCAGACTTTCCCTTTTCCTTGATGGACTGTCTGAAATGTGCTACTTGAATAAACAGAGTTGTGATTGCTAGTCAGTATGAGTTTAAATGTTAATATAAATAGAAAGTTGAATCAGTTGGATAGAACTTAAATTTCATGGTGTTTCATATAGTGCTTTTCAAGACATTAGTTAACTGGTACATGTAGCCGGGGAATACAAATCACCAGAAAATTAGAGGAAAATGTTACTGCAAACCACAAGTGCCTGGCATTAACAATAATAAGGAAATTGCTCCTTTGGTCTATGTCTATGGCAGGCATCCCCAAACTTCGGCCCTCCAGATGTTTTGGACTACAATTCCCATCTTCCCCGACCACTGGTCCTGTTAGCTAGGGATCATGGGAGTTGTAGGTCAAAACATCTGGAGTGCCGCAGTTTGGGGATGCCTGGTCTATGGGGAAAGTAAGATACCAGCAAATTCCTTTATCTTGTTTCAAAACAGCACTGGCATTGCCTGATTATGGTAACAGTTAAAAAGTAATTTAAACCTTCTATTTCAAATAATGTGAAATAAACTCATAGACAGCTAGTATGATTATATTGGTTCGCTTCACCATTGTGAATAGAAGTGGAAATTGTTTACTGAGGTCCAGCGCCGAGGGCCTTCTGGCGGTTCCCTCGCTGCGAGAAGCCAAGTTACAGGGAACCAGGCAGAGGGCCTTCTCGGTAGTGGCACCCGCCCTGTGGAATGCCCTCCCACCAGATGTCAAAGAGAAAAACATCTACCAGACTTTTAGAAGACATCCGAAGGCAGCCCTGTTTAGGGAAGCTTTAATGTTTAACAGACCATTGTATTTTAATATTTTGTTGGAAGCCGCCCAGAGTGGCTGGGGAAACCCAGCCAGATGGGCGGGGTATAAATAATAAATTATTATTATTATAAATACCACCAGTAATTATCACAGCACATATCATTAAAGGAACATTATAAGCCAGTTATTACAGAAATCTAAAATACAACATCCAGAATTTAAAATAACATTAAGAACATTTGGTATCACATGTTACAGATAAACGAGACTTGCTAGGAGTGCACTTAGTGATGTTAAATTCTCAAGAATAATCTTTTGGACAATATTCTCGAGAATATTCTTGAGATTACAGGAGTCTCAATTAATGAGAATATTAGAGAATTTTCATTTAAAATAGAATATTTTAATGATATAAATTTAATGCATTGAAAATGATATAATTAGTTAATATACATGTTTATTCATGGGTAAACTTGTTCAGATGGCAACCAAAAACTGTACAGATACTTTTATTCAATGAGGCAATGCAATGCAGTGAATCCACATTCTTTGATTTTTTTGCACCAAACTTGAAATTGAAAATTCAATGTGAATTACTAAGCCTGCCACTAACCATATATTTTGCATCAACTCTGAATTCTAATTATGTTGTGTAGTATGAAATGTAGCTTTTAAAGTAAATGGTATATTAAAAAAAAACCTCAGGTTCGCTACAACAGTACGTTCTTTAATAAGCATATCTACATGGTGCAATATTTTCAGTGCAACACTAATAAAATCACACTGTGTGGCCAAGGGTTATAGAATTCCTAAGAATAAGGTAACACCAAAATAGAAAAAGGCTGTTACATATAGTTGAAATACATATGAATCCAAATGTTCATCAAATTAAATGAATAGCATTTTTTTTTTAAAAAAAAATTAGCTCACATTTCAGAATTGCCAATGGTGAATGACACAATCCCCAGTAATGTAACTGGATTAAAAAAACCCCCCACATCATTCATTACTTACACTGGCAGTATCACAGCTTGACTTATTATTTACTAGATTTTTAAAATGTGGGTTGTAAAACTGGTTCTCACATTAGAATTTATAGTTTGCAGAGAATTTTATCCAGAGAATATCCCCATCTCACCTCACAAAGTGCAGTACACCAGCAAGTTATCTGAGATTTGAAATTATTGTAGAACTTATTTTCCACGTGAAAAATGTTTTTCTCTCGCTATGATTGAGTATGTATATTAACAACTTTAGCATCATCATTTAACATTTCCAGACGTATGGAAACCTATGTCAGAAGTGTTGAGATTTTGCACACAAAAAAGGGGAGATTTTGCCAAGAAAAGCTCAAATATAGAATTATGGCAACCCTAATTGATAAAATGAATGGAATAATATTAAGGAACAAGTTAATCTCAGTTCAAAAATATGAATTTGACTTCTTGGAAAAATGTGAAACTATATCCTGGAAATATGCCTTGATGCCAAAATTGTTTCACCGCGTACAAAAACCAAACCAAACCATATTTATTGAGTTGCTGCAATGTTATTATCCCAAAACGAAAGCTGAAGTAGGTTAATTTTTTTTTATTATCGAAGAAATGACTTTTGGAATCAATGCTGAAATAATATTGTGTCTAGCAAATGGATGCTGGTGCTGTTTCATGCTATGTTGGACTGGAGTTTTGCACCCACTGGATTTTATTACATCAGGTTAGACAGCTAAACAGTCAGCTGTGAGTTACAGTCAATTCAATTAATGCCAGTTAATTTTATCTGCTGGGACATTAGGTGGCAATTGAAGCAACACAGTTGGAATTACCTCCCCTCTTTTCTCATGTTTATTAGGGCTATGCAGAGATCTCAAAGTAATTGAGAATATAGAATAAAGACTGTGAAACGGGGACATAACTTTGTTCTCCATCTCTAGGAGAGAAAAAAAGGATTGGGGAGTGTTTGTGCAGGATCATAGGAAATTTGCCTTAAATTAGCACAGTTCACATAACCCTGACAGACCATTGATAACTGTGACTGGGTAAGCATGCAGATATTCAGAGGGCAAATTACAATGCTTTGCCCCTCCCTCAGTGCTGCTGCTGGAGCTAACTCACAGTTTGGTGTAGCTTTACATGCAAACCTAGGTAAAACCACACACACTGTGATGAAAACTTGACTACAGCTTGCGGTTTGTGTGGAGCAGATTTTCGAAAACTTGGGTCTCTGGCTGGTTTTGGACTTCAGTTCCTATCATCCTTGACCACTGGTCCTGCTAGCCAGGGATGGTGGGAGCTGTAGTCCAAAAACAGCTGGAGACCCAAGTTTGGGAAACACTGGTTTGGAGCAAGATAAATACACAGCACTTAAGACAAACCATGTCTTTTACGCTGGCTTGGCAATTGTGTATTGAAATGTGGGGGGTCAAAGTATATTAATTAAAGAAACAAAATAACACTGATGTAATTAAAACTTTAAGAGTCCAGCAAGTGACCACATTTATGTGCGTGCAACAGTGAGGTTGCCCCCAACACCAAGCAGCAGCCCCTTCACACACATTCCTAAATAGCCATACAATTTCTCCCAATGTAACATGGTACAGGTGAGTTTATGGTTCAGGAGAAACCCATTTCCCACTATGTGTTTCTTAACACACATTTGCATTACGTACTTGTACACATGCCTCTGCCTTTGTTGCCCCCCTGTCCCACCCCCACCCCCGTCGAAACATGGATTGCAAAATCCTCAGGACAGGGACTAATTTTTTCCCCTTTTGTCTTCAGTTATTCTGTAACATGTTTAGAGTAATAATGAAATTAATAATGATGCTCTCCCAGATTTAGTTATAATATGGTAAAAGAGTTCTGAAGCTCAGACAGGACCCTACCAAGTGATTTTGCTTTATATGAAGCTTGGCTTTTTGATGTACAACCAGTAAGTGTGTTTTTAGGAAACCAATGATTTACCTGCCCAGTGAAACCAGGTCATGTTAATTGGAGATAGCTTCTTTCCATTAGCAACCAAAACCAAGCCTACTAATCCCCAGTAATGTCCCCGCATTATCTTGGGAAATTGCAGAAAATAACTCTAGTCATCTCTTTAGAAGATAATTGGGCTCCAGTGTTGCTGAGTGAGTAATGATGGGAGTGCCTTTCAAACTAACACTACTACCCTGTCCAAAATTAGGAGGAGAAAGACATAGATCTCCTGGCACAATTATTTAGCCATTTCACAGGTTTAAGGAAAGATGATGGTGTTGGCTCTTAGGTGAATGCCCTCTGCATATGTGAACTCAGTAGGTCACAATGAAATTATTTGTGTGGATTTCCAGCAGCTTCTGTTTACGCACTCCCACCTAAATGCTTCAGGGTTTTTTTTGCATGATTGGTAACTTTGGCCTCTGGAGAGATGCAATGTGTGAAAGAGGAATTTTGTTTGAGACTCTTTGGTGGGTGCAACCCAGACCTGGTGGGGAGTCGAGGTCACGTGGGTGGTGCTCCATACCTTGTGAGTAATTTTGTTGTAATATTAAGTCAACCTTTGGTTACTGGTCTCCCGATTCACTTAAGGGAGGAACCCCTGATTGCCTTGTGGCAAAATAGGATGAGCTGGCCCTGGTTTCAATGTGCTTCACTCTGTTTTGCACTGTGGTCCAAATCTGTTTCTCAGCAGTGAATTAAGCAGATAAGTAGGCACATTCATTCATTCATTTGATCCCTGATGGAGAGTGTTGCATTGCACTACTAATTCTACTTTTAAATATGTTAGGATGTTTTACTTAACTGCTGCTATTTTTAATTTCACATAACTAAGCATGCCAGGGTTTATATTTAGAATAAGTTATGACTGTCTTATATTCTAGTAACTGCTGGTGGTTATAATAATTTTAGATGTTTGTTTTTATGGATTGTAATTTTACAAATAGGCATTTGTTGGGAGCCCCCTTGGGGAGGGTCAGCCCCCGACAGCATGCAAGAGCTGAAAGATATTTAAGTACTGTAAATGATTTTCCACAAGCATTTCTGTAATAAAAAACAGTATTTGCCACTGGCTTGTTCAGAAGTAGCTCTGCCCAAAATAATTGCTGATCCTGATTGAAAATGGGTAGAAGTAAAGTGGGCTTGATTGCTTAGCATTTATATAATTTGCATTTGCTTCTGACAACCATGCCTTGATTTGCCTGAGCTGAACATAGGCTATTCACCAATTTTATGAGTGGCAATAACATTTGGTTCCTTGTGCTATTTGGTATAGGACGATTCTAGCGTAGAACAGTGGAAAAATTAGAAAGATATCCTTTCTGCTCCTTCCATACCTGTTTTGATTGCAAGGGCTGAGCCAGATGCATGTATCATGTGCAACCACTCTCCTTCCTAATGACCACCTCTGAGTGTCCCTGTGTGGAGATAGCACCATGTGAAGCTTACTTGGAATTAGAACAATGCCTATACTCTCTGAAGTAGTTATAGGACTCTTCAAGATTGCAGCAAGAGCTGCAGCCCCAAACAGAGATGTATGCATCCATTCATGCAGAATATCTCCATATAGGACCAAGAATGAAAACAGAAGAAATCTACAGCATATCTGAGCCAGGTACAGGTTGTGGATAATCTGAATGTCATGGGCCTTTATGCATGCATGTGAGTGTTATGGGATATGAGTACTGTATAACCGGGACAGCCAATTGACTTGTTATTTTACTACCTGTAGACATAGTTAACAATTTGAAGAGGGAATGAAGCCAGGGTGCCATTTGTTTACAGAAATTACAATCAAATATTATTTGATGTACATTAAAGACTGTGGGATGTTTTCTACTCACCATGCTATCATTTGCTTGATCCAAGAATTTGCTCTGGGCACGATTCAACAATTTTTGGCATGTTGATTTCACAATAACCACGTGTTTAAGGGGCTTAAAAATGTTTAATTTTGTATTATGCCCATAATTTAGAGGGAAACCCACTCATATAATTCTTAGTTGGGGTGTGTATGATATATTACAATACCATAGTTGGGGTCAAAGCAAAATAAAAAAATTCCTTCAGTAGCACCTTAAAGACCAACTAAGTTTATATTTTGGTATGAGCTTTCGTGTGCATGCACACTTCTTCAGATACCAGATAGTTGGGGTCACTTTATGTAAATGGACAAAGATTAGTAATACCAATTGATAGCACTCCAATAATGTGTTATCAGTATCTCTGGTAGTATAGCAGAGTTAAATTATTTTGCCATGTAATTGAATATGACTTTAAGTAGCTCTTAAATTCTTTCATGAATTCCTTTTATGAAACATAAGAGTCTAACCTGTTAGCAAAAGTCTTTGGACTTCAATCTGGTAAAAAGCAAAACTGGAACTGAAAAAGATTTACCTCTCCATCTCTGTGTGTCCTACATGCACACACACAAGCTTGAAATGGTTGCCTTATTAAATAGTAATTTGAATCACTGTTCAAAGAACCTTTCCATTGATTCCAGATACCTTTTTTGAATTGCCACTCAACTGTCTGACTGAGAAGCAAGATGGAAAGATACCAATCCATTTTTATGCATAGTTTAACATTTTAGTTTTGTACAAGCATATTGAACAGGTCTACAGTGGAAATGGTTGTTGGTTTATTTACTTTGCCATTAACCTGGCATGTTTTATCATGATGATAGTTGTTTTTCTTGCACCTTAGGGCTGGTTCATGCACTCCCTATACACAGTGTATGGAGTGTGAAGGCTTGTGCGACCCTACTACAAGCTAAGATTTAGGGGAAATGGGGAGAAAATAGGCAATTGTTTGGGAGTTTACAAGCATCACAGAATTGTAGAGTTGGAAGGTACCATGAGGGTCATCTTCTAGTCCAACCCCTCTGCAATGTAGGAATAATTTGCCCAATGTGGGGCTCGAACCCACGTCCCTGAGATTGAGTTTCATGCTCTACCGACTGAGCTATCCCAGAAGATATATACACATTCCCATTGGGGGATGGCATTCTGAATTTAGAGCAGGGTTGGGGAACTTGTGGTCATGTAGATGTGGCTGGACTACAATTAATTTTCCTGAACATCTGATCATTCTAGGAACTGGAATCCAGTAACATTTGAAGGGCCGCAGATCTGTCCATCTTATTAGGAATGAATTCCTTGGTCCTGATCCCAAGTAAGATAAAATTCAGGCATGCTTCACTTTTCATACAATTTGTAGACTAGGCTGTACCTCTACAATGGTTGTATGAATCTGGATTTAATACAAAAGCAACTCGAGATTTGTGCTGCAGGAAAATAATAATTTGAGCAAAATATCATAGTGTATACACATAATTGGGTAACATTGCAAATGGAGTTAAGTATGACCCTGTCTCTCATACACCTTAAGCAGATTGCATGACAGGAGTTATGACCTCTACTCTCAGTTGTCTTGTCATTTCGCTTTCCTTCCCTCTGGTGATCTCTCTCCTTTGTAGTCTGAGGTGCTTTTTGAAGTTTTAAGTTGTGAAGGAAAGCATTATTATAACGAGCTTGTTAGATCAAAGTGACACCCACAGTTCAGCAGCAAAGCATTTGATCCAGAGTGCCACAAATTCACAGAAATGTTGGACTCAGGTGGTTTCCAGAGAGCACAGCAGTCTTAGGGCTGCAGTCCTGTATATACCAGGAGATAAGTCCTGTTGAATTGAGTGCAGGGTTGCCTTGAGGACTCTGGGCACATGGGCCTTCCCTGTCACTTCATCGCTCACCAATGTTAGCTGCAGTTGCTTCGTTGACTTTTCCCCATCAGGGATGCCAATGATAGCAGGGAGTGGAAAGCAGGGAATGCAACGTAGGAACGGTCTCCCTCAGGAGGTGGTGAACTCTCCTTCCTTCGAGGTTTTTAAGCAGAGGCTGGCATGGATGCTTTAGCTGAGATTCCTGCATGGCAGGGGGATTGGACTAGATGACCCTTGGGGTCCCTTCCAGCTCTACAATTATATGATTCTGTGAAGCTGCCCTATGAAGCTGCCTTATGCAGTGTGAGACCATTAGACCATCTAGCTCAGTATGGCCAACCTGGACTGGCAGTGCCTCTCCAGGGTTTCACCCAACTTGGTGATCCCAGGGATTGAGCCTGTAACCTTTTGCATGCAAAGAATGTGCTCAGCCACTGAGCTACAGCCGTTCCCCATAAAACGTAAGATTTATGGGCTCGAACAAAGATTAAATTATCCGGTATTCTCATCTGATAGTTCAGTTGTGAAGGTAGGCTTGCAGCACCATTGAAGAACAAAGTGACATTCCCAACTCAGCACCATTGAAAAACAAAGAGTGAACTCTCCTTTTACACCAGTCTTCACAACATGCTCTACTCATTTGCCCTCCTCTCTTCTTTACCCTGCCCAAGCCATTTCTCTCTTCCACATTTCCCTTTCTGCACATGCTTTTTTTTTTAAAGAGAGAGTGGAATGTCCCTAAAATACGGTTTTGTGAACTGAGATCATTTGCTGCACTGTAGGATCAGTGCCTCTTTTCACTTAACCATCATGGTCAAAGTTTTAATCAATAATCTGGTTACTTGTGGTGTAATTTATGTAGGCCATTAGCCACATCATAAATAAAGTTCTTTTAGAGCCCTTCAAATATTTAAACCCTTCATTAGCATGAGTGTTTTATTGCTTGGTATTCATTAGACCAAGAGCGTAATTTGTCTAATTTCCAGGTCTAAAAGAAACTCAGTATTGAGTGTTGCAAGGAGATTAAGGCTTTGAAAGATGAGGAGAGAAATGTGTTTGGAACATCATAATCCTCCCATTTTGAAATAAGCATAATTCAGTAAATAATGGCATATGCATTGTCTGTTGCAATTTATACTTCAATAGCAGGATATAGAGTTGTTGAAATCACAGGTCTTCCATTTCTCTGCAAGTCTTTATGCGCAAGAGAATGGATATATTTCAGTTCTTCAAACAAAGTAGAATTAGCACTGCTGAATTTGAAAATAGTTTGTGATTGTCAGCAGATTCTTCTTTTATGTATTGAGCACATTACATTTCTGGCACCATGAAAAAGGCTCTCTGAATATAAAGGGTTTCTTGAATTAAGTGCTGAAGACTCTGTGTAAAATTGCATTACACTTTCCCTGAATTCATCTTCCCACTCTGTCCATGGGTGTGGCTGTCCTGCCTCCGACACCCCTGGGTGTTGATATTGTAGATCTCTCTTGCTGATTTTCAAGCTGTTTTCTGTGGGTTAGTATCCTTTAGGTAGGTTCACGGCCACTTCTGAGTTCTGAGGCACAAAAGGCAAGAATTCAAGTCTCATAGAATTGATGCCCAAGCCCAAGCTTCGCTAGGAACCTTCTGTTTAATAACCAAACCAACTGTTAATTATCACTCTTTGTTCAAACACTCCATCACCTTTTCAAGTACTGAGTTCAGCCAGATTGCAGGTTTCTTTCCAATGAAATGTTAATAGGAATCAATAGTGAGGGCTTGTGTTGCAGTATTACTGCAGATTTTCTCTAATGTTCAGTTCAGATTTTCTCACTTTTATGGGTGTCCTCAGTTAAGGGTGGAGTGAGAGGTCATTTTAGGTTAAAAAAAAAAGTCACCCAACATTTAAAAAGGTATTTGTCAGATTCTATGATTCTAATCTTTAAAATGAACTTGCACTGGCAAGCCCGTGAAATAGAAGACTTCTTCTATGGTGGTCTTTCAAATAGGGAATAGTCATCTGTAAAGTGGGTCGCCTTACCACTTTAAATGTTGCTTGCATGCTGTTGCCATTTCCTGTTTGCCTTGGAGTGATTTCACCAAGTTCCCACCAGTCCACTGATTCTTACACATAGTGTCATACTACACAACTGTATTCATAAGCTTCAGTATGCACTTAACCAGCAGAGCAGATGGTGTATGCTGGGCTGGGGGGAAGGTCCAGAAGGTAAAGGTAAAGGGACCCTTGACCATTAGGTCCAGTTGTGACCGACTCTGGGGTTGTGGCGCTCATCTTGCGTTATTGGCCGAGGGAGCCAGCGTACAGCTTCTGGGTCATGTGGCCAGCATGACTAAGCCGCTTCTGGCGAAAGCAGAGCAGCGCACGGAAACGCCAGAGAGGGAACCTATTTATCTACTTGCACTTTGACTTGCTTTCGAACTGCTAGGTTGGCAGGAGCAGGGACTAAACAATGGGAGCTCACCCCATCGCGGGGATTCGAACCGCCGACTTTCTGATCAGCAAGCCCTGTGCATTATACAGGAGAATTGTTTCAGTATGATTCTAGTATCTTATTGGTCAGGCTGTTATATATTGTTGCACAAAAGCTATCAGACGAAACCCTTATATACAAAGGTCTACCAGAAATTACTAGAAAAAGTGACTTTTCTTTTGCATTAGCAAAAGCCCAGATTACTTTCCCCATGTGTCCTCCTTTCCTTTGCACCTGATGAACAGCTATTTGACTCACCAAATAAAGGTTGACTTGATGACAGAGATAATGTTGCCTATAGTCATGGGCTTAGCCAGGAATTTTGTGGGGGGGGAGGCTTTTGTTGGGGGGGGGGCAGATCCTCAGATCTGTACTGATTTCTATTGATTTGGGGGCAGCTGCCCCCCTGCCCCTCTTATATACGCCCATGCGTATAGTCTTATATTATTGAATCTTGTGGTGCTTTGTATAGCAATGGTGAAGTAAATCAAATACTAACAGAATCAATTTTTCTTCCTTGGTTATTTAAATGTCGTCTAATAACTGGGGAAGTTGCAGTTTTATATCTCAGACAGGCTGGTGCTACTGATGATCTGGTGGTTGCATTTGTATGCCTTTTCTTGTTTCCTGTGATAATGAGAAGAGTTCAGATTCACACTTAAAGGAAAAAAACAAACAGGCTTGCAACAAACAGGCTTGCAGTTCCAAAGCTGGTTGGGAAGAAAAAATTATTTGCTAAGTACTTGGTGTCTTGGAAGAGCAAAGGCTGTTCAAATAGGACCATTTCCACCCTCCTCATGATTGGTTTCTTGGTGTAATATGGATTTTGCTGTAATTATAACACGAGTTGGTTTTTAATGCATAATTAGTCTCATTAATCACTGTATTGAACCTGGTAGGAAATTTTGTGAGTTAAAACAAAAATTAATCACTTCATGCATGAATAACTGAGCTTTGAGCCTTAATGGGATCATGCAGCAGCAATCCCAAAAGCACTAATACATTCAGGGCTCAAAAGGCAGACAAAGCAGGTGGAACAAGAGAATTGATTTTCCTGGATCTGCGTATTTAACAGAGCAGGCTAAAAGCTTTATCATCCAAACTTGCTCACCAAGTTAACTTTGTTCCCCCTCCCCAAAATCATCACTTAATTGTCTCCACAGAACTAATATGTATGTGAGTGGAAAGGTTGCAACATTTTGAGCTTTTTAGGTAAAAAATAGGTTATGTTATAAGAAGTGTATATAAACCATAGGAGGAGGAAGTAGCTACCGAAGACTTTTTTTCCTGCCTTTCTCTCACTGGAACCTGGGCCATCCAATGAACCTGAATAGTTGGAGATTCAGGGCAGACAAAAGGAAAAACTTGTTCATGCAGTGCATAGTTAAACTATGGAATTTGCTAGCACCAGATGTGGTGTGTGGCTGCCAACTTTGCTTTAAAGGGGGGATTAAGCAAATTCATGAAGTTTGAGGCTATGACTGCCTACTGTTCATGAGAGTTGCATGATGCCTGGAGGGACAAAGCTCGCATGCTGAAGAACAACAGTGAGAGCTGGATACTGTTGCC
Source organism: Zootoca vivipara (assembly GCF_965207765.1). Taxonomy (NCBI): domain Eukaryota; kingdom Metazoa; phylum Chordata; class Lepidosauria; order Squamata; family Lacertidae; genus Zootoca; species Zootoca vivipara. Next base: position 24,262,507 of record NC_142587.1, on the reverse strand, counting down.
TGCCTGCTTTTGAGCTTCCAATAGGTATGTGGTTGGCAGACAGGATGCTGAAACACTTATGCCATTGGTCTGATCCAGCAGACATGTTTTTGTGTTGTGTCCTGTTGTCTGGAACCAAGCTTTAACTTTTATGAACATTATAGCCAATAGAGGCCATGTAGTTTATAATTCGGAACATTTCGCTGGTGTCTGAAAATGATGTCTTATGCATCTGGGATCAATCCATTGATGGTAAAGATGGTAAATTTAGGGAAAAGGGAGACAAGCAGGGAAATTTAGTTCGAAGCAGCCCTGTGTAGGAAAGGATGAATCTGCCATTTTTCTTGGTTTCTACTTTTTCCATTCTCAAGTTCAGTTCCCCACATTTTCACATCAGTTTGCTTTTCCCCCCCTAAGTCCTCGTGCAAATTCACCAGCATTTTAGTGCAAATGTTGCTTAGTTTTCCTAATGTGCATTTCTGCATCCTATTTCACTGTTACCGGTGATAATTTACAAAATGAACCAGGTCCAAATAGTTACAAAATCATCATCATCATCAAAAAAAAACCAACAACCTCAGAATTGCACTGGAATGTATTAACTTTTTTTTTTAAGAGTGTGTAATTTAGAAGTTTGCATGGTGGCTATGTAACTTTTTAAATACTATTAAGTGGTACAGTCTATACGTAAGGCTGCAATAATTTCCTGGGACAGATCGGTGTGGTTCCAGAATGATTCTGCCAAATCCAGAATCCATTTGTCCTGAGTTCCCCCCCCCCCCAAGGTAAACATGAGACAGGCATAGCACTCCAAACCCTGTTATGTATGGATTTAGGTGGAGGTATCCCTCCCAGCTGAGCTTGCCTCCTATCAGCCAGTGTTGATGAATGATGCAAAGTGTCATTCAATTGGCACCAGCCTCCTCCTCCTGTCCCCCAAATATGCATGTGAGAGAGGGCTGCCAGTGGTAGCCAGGGGAATGCCCCTATACAGCATGTTCTGGGGGCATGGAGGGAGCAGGGCTGAGCCAGCCTGGATACTGCTGTGGCCTGAGCTGGTCTCACTGTTCCCACTTGATGTCATCTGCTGTGCCAGTCAGGAAGCAGTTGTGACCTTGTTGTTCTGCAAAGTCCTGTCAGTGAGGGAAGAATAATAGTTTGGCTTCCACCTTAGATCCAAATCCAATAGTCAGCTGCAATACTTACTAGAGCCTTAAAAATGAGCTAATAAGTTACAGCATAGAAGCATGCATGTCCATAGAACATGAAGTTCCATTGAAGGATCAAAGTCAAACAAGCAAAAAGAGAGAGCTTCCCAAAGGAGGGAGGGAGGGAGATGCTCATTACCTGGCTTTTAAGTTCTTTTGTTCTAGCCAGCGGTGGGGCAACCATGGAGGGATGATTCTCTCATTTTCACCAGTCAGAGTTGAGGTTTCCACCTGTCCCATTTATCCTGACATGTGGTTATGGGAACATCTAACTTTGTCCCTGTCCTTTTGAAGCTCCCAGCATCCGGATATGTTGCTTGATTGACACATTGTCTTTGAACTGCTGGTCATATGGGCCATCTTCTCAGAATGTGAAATCATTTGTGGCATGCCTTACAATTGTTATGTTTTAAGAACCAATCAGCATCAAGGTAGAGCAGTCTCAACTCCCTTATTGATGCAGCTGCATCACACAAGAGAATATTGCATTAGGCCAATCTCTGTTGGCAACTCAGCATGTTCCACTTTGTTCCTTCCTCTGTGTAACTGATATACTGTGGAGTTTCATCTGTGTATCTATTTTACCTATTTTAAAGTTTTATTATGCAACCTGCCCTGTGATTTTTGTACAAAGAGAGGTATATAAGGTGAATTAATTATTGAAAATAACCCCCAAGTATCACTGGTTCCTTTCTGGGGGGACACACTTACTTGACTGCTGATATTCACCAGGAATGGGAATCCGTGGCCTTTTTGGGGTTGTTGGACTGCATCTTCATTCAGCCCCAACCAGTATCCTCACTGATCAGGAATGATGGGAAATGCAAGATGCTTTTTTGTGAAATGGCTATGGGGAAAAAGAGACAGCTTTTTAGATGCATTTGTTTTTTATTGATAAATATACGTTGTTTATTATAATAATGAAGCAGTTCAGTTAAAACTAAATATAAAAAGAAATATCTTCTTTAAGTGTTTAAGTGCAGGTTCTTCCGTCAAACAATAGCTAACATATTCTAGTCTTTAAAGGGTACAGTTATCTTTAAAAAGAAGCATTTCAGTCTATTTGCAGTGGTGTTGGGAAATTGTTGGGAAAGATCTTCCAAGCAAAACCATTTTTCTTTCTGTCATGTTTGACAGTGCTTCTGCCAGGTGCAACTTTTAACCAAATAATAAATTCAGGAAAGTGGCTTAATTATCACTACAGTTTGTGTGCTCATATATTGTAAAAGTGACATACAAGAATTGGGACGCTGAAACAATAGGAAGAAGGAGAAGTGAAGTAGAGAGGGATTAATGTCCTAGAATTTGCTTGGTTACATTTTTTTTTGGGGGGGGGTATTTTTTTGTAACTATAAATTTATTCAGTATAAAAACTCTGGGTGGTATTCAAGGAAACCTGATTGATATTAGACCCATTGAAATTAATTAATTTAGTTCGGTCCATTAATTTCAATAGGTCTGCTCTGAGGAAAACTCAGCTGAACACTTTCCCTATAGTCCCTATCTAGGAAAGGTTCATTTTAGCTAAGGCCAGGCTTTTTTTCATTCGGAACTCTCCGGAACTGTGTTCCGGCACCTCTTAGATGGGTGCCATTGCCATTATAAGAGAACTAGGGAAGCCTTCATGGTGAGTTCCGGCACATCTTTTTCTAGAAAAATAGGATTGGCTAAGGCGGCAATGCTGTGCACCTATAGTTGGGAGTAAGTCTCTTGTGAGCTTATTGAGACTTTATTCTAAGTAAATGCACATATTTATTTTAGGGGGGAAATATCCCACCCTTCCACTGTAAAGCAGTGCGTAGGGTGGCTTACATCATTAAAAACAACAAATCACCTGAAGAAAAACAACAACAACAACAACAACAACAACAATAAATGAAGCAACAGCAGCAGGTAATTACCAACAAAAATATGAGAAGAATGCATTAAAAAATAACCAGGAGTCATAAAAAATAGAAGAGTCTCCAGAATCAGGCCTATGGCCTGTTTAGTCCAGCATTCTGGTGTCATAGTGGCCAGCCATATGCCTGTGGTTTCCAAATAAAAATACATCAAATAAAACATCAAAAGATGATCAGCTGATTAAAAAATGAAAGAAATTTTGAGAGTTGTAAGATGTCAGCCACTACTTTGGACCAGGGCCAGACTGGCCCACCTATGAGGTAATATGAGGCAGTTGCCTCAGGCGGGAGATTTGGCTTCTTCTGCCACTTGCAGCTTCCTATTCCATGCCTGCCTGCTGTCGTGGCTGCCTCCTCCATGCTCATTGACGGCAAGTGGCAGCAGAGGTGGCTGTAGCAGGGGAGTAAGAAGTGTTTTCTGATTTGTTTGAAGTGGCAAAATGTCCTGGTCTGGACCTCCTTTAGGCATAAATGTTTATAGGTGCAAGTGAGAGAACACAGGATGAACAGGATACTAATATACTGTACCTAGGTTTGAACTTCCAGGGTCATTGCCCATTCATTCAGCTTCTAGCCTTCCTATTCCCAAGGGCTGGAGATGGGTAAAAAGGGGGGCAGAGACACAGAGTAGAATACTTGCTTAATGGAGAATCAGAAGAATCTTTATTTGCATCAGGCACTAGCCATAGCAATAAAATAAAATGTACTGAAGATAGAGGTAAAAACTTAGCTATAGAAAATATATTTTGGGGGTTTACACCAAAAATCAAATAATAGATCTTATTCTAACTGCCCCCACTAAAAACCTTTCAGTTTTTCCTGTCAACTGATCATCTTGATCTGCTAAAAGAAAGGACACATAAGCAATGGTTGGGCGACCTGGCATGGACAATAATGGGGGGGGGGTAATAATGGAGGATTCCTTGTTTATTAGCTCTGGTCTCCCCCCCCCCATAATCTATCTCAAAGAGAAAGTCTTATAAAACTTTCAGATAGTACCCAGGCTTCCAGGTTGATGAACTTCTAGAGGAAAGGGGTTTTCACAGTTATGGGGCGCCCACCCAAAATGCCTTGTACATCGCCTTGCTGTTTGGAATTTGATGTATGTATTCTCAAGATGTCACTTGTGGCTAATCTTGAAGATTTTGACAGAGCACAGGAGAGAAGACAGTCTGTTTACTATGGGAGACCCAAGACTGGTCTTGTCAGTGTACACTAGGTTTTGAATTAGGTAAGGGAAACAAATTCAAAAGGGACATGAGCACAGTGAGAGGAAACCCTTAAATATATTTGAAATGCTTTAGAGAGTCTTCTCTAGAAATAATATCATTTGTTGAATATAGTTCTACTTTTTAAATCCTTGGGTTTTGGTGGTATTATGTTTTTTTTTTAAAGAGAGAGATATGTTACAGCTACAGTCTTGTTCCCATAGTGTCATACTGTGTTCAGTGGGACTTCTTCAAAGTAAGTGGGTTGGGTATTTCAATGCCCAAGTTATAAAGCACAGAGAGCTGAGATTTTTAAAAATAATCCCTCAGATCCAAACAGGAAGTGGGTAGCAGAGGAGGGCACAAGACCCCCTGCCTTGTACAGAATCCATGCTGCTGCAGTTCTCCTGTTATCACAGACAAACAGTCCCTCCATTTAAATATTAAGATGTATTGTCTTGCTTCTGTTTACATTTTATCTTCAAGGCAAAAGAAAGTGATATGACTCATGTAGACTTTATTCTACTTAAAAAGTTAGCCTCAGATTCCTTTGACTAGTAAGCAGAGTATGAAGCGTACATGGCTACCTTGCAACTTTTATAACAAGAGCATCAGGTTCTGGTTTCTCTTTTTATATAGTGCATAACTAAAACTTGAAGAATGGAGTTATATAGGGAACTAGGAGAAACAGGAGGAGCTGACAACACAGACCCATAGCTGCCAAGTCTCCCGTATTCCCCGGGAAACCCCTGTTTTTCCAGCTGTTCTCAGCCAAAAAAATGGATTTTTTTGTTTTTCCCTGGTTTATTCTGGCGCGGTGGCCATTTGGGAACTGGGCGGAGCATGCTCAGAAGCGACTTTTGATGCTGCTTTGCCCAGTTCCAAAATGGCTGCAGCGTGACTTCTGGTGTGGCGGCCATTTTGGAAAGTAGCTTCTGAGCATGCTCCGCCCAGTTCCAAAATGGCGGCAGCGCTACTTCCGGTCTGCTACTTCCGGTCCAGTCCCTTATTTCTCAGGCCGGAACTTGGCAGCTATGCACAGACCAGGTGTATGATAATGAGGGGTCTCGGTTATAAAATGCAATAAGGACAAAGAATAAGTTTAAGAATATCTTAGGTGGGGATAAGAAAAAAAAGGTAAAATGGTAAGTTGGAAAAAGATGGCAGAATGGGATTACCTGCTCTCTAGGGAGTGGATCAAAGAATTCCAGAATATCCCCACGTCTTATCTTAGGTGAAGACAATTTTATAAACTTAGCACCCGTCTGAGTACTGCAGCAGTAAACTCTCGTAAGGCCACCACACATAACGCCTTATAGGTGTACACTTAAGTGCCATGAAAAATGTGATGTTTGAATGTGACAAATAAATTTGCACAACAGCAATTGCACTCATTGGGATGCAGCTCCGTCTTGCATGTATAGTTTGGTGGCAAACCAGGCTTTGCCTCTGTGTAATGTGTGAAATGTCATCGAGGAAGCCCCAGGAAGCTATCCGTGTTATTCTGCTTCTGGCCACTTAAAAATAGAGCAGAAGCTTCCTTAACAAAAAAAAGTTGACTCAATTATTCCCCCCCCCCCACTGCCTTTCATCAGGAAAGGCAGCATTGTAGAACTATGGATCTGAACAGAAATCAGTTCCCTAGTCATGGCCCCAGCTGTGAAATAGCTTAACAGAAATATGGAGAGATACTACAAAGCTGTCTTTTTGTCGCTCGCCTCTTTTTCGGCCTGTTAGGAAAATCAAGGTCTTTTCATTCTCCAACACAATGTTTTGTGACACTAGTGTGCAAGAATAGGAAGCCCACCAGTCAGTTTTTATCATCACACATTCACCCGCTATGTAACAATGTTTCCGGTTTGAAAAGGAGAGATTTTTATTTCAATTCAGTGAGAATTATAGGACTACAAAGGCAAGCAGAGCAGAGGTCTTATTTCATTGACAGCTGTGGGAGAATTTTAGAGCAACCATATCTCCCCCCCCCACCCCCGCCCGCCCTCTCCTTCCAACAAAAACTTATCATCGCTCAGGACTCTGTTGTGAATTGGCCTGCAAATGTCACTACTAGTCAGCTGTTCTTTTAGACTGTAAATCGTTTAAGATTGCCTGATGATAGAAAGCCAAGACACAAATGGAGCTGTCTTGCTGTATGCTGAGGTTTCCATTAAAAGCTACTGTAGCGCAGTGGATCAAACACTGACATTCGTCCAAGTTAGAATAAGTTATCTTTAAATCTGTAGTGGGAAACAATTTCATATCATGGTAGCATATATATGTGTGTGTGTGCACTGTGTGGTTTGCATTCCCTTCAGTTTGCATGGTTAGCTTAGGATTCCAAAAATTCCTACAGTGATACCTTGCTTCTCAAACTTAATCCGTTCCGGAAGGCCATTCCAAAACCAAAGCATTCCAAAACCAAGGTGCGCTTTCCCATAGAGAGTAATGCAAAATGGATTAATCCGTTCCAGACTTTTAAAAACAACCCCTAAAACAGCAATTTAACATGAATTTTACTATCTAACGAGATAATTCATCCGTAAAATGAAAGCAATAAACAATGTACTGCAGTCACACAATCAGTCAGTCAGTCAATCAATCAATCAATCAATCAGTAGCTGAACTGGGTTCCACACAGTCACAAAAAAGAGTCACAAAAACAAAAATGCAAAAATAAATAGTAAAAACAGACAGACCTCAGCGTAACACTCAAATCGGACCATGTTCAGCTTCCGAAACCGGAACACTTACTTCTGGGTTTACAGGGTTTGGGTTCCAAGTTGTTTGAGTACCAAGGCATTTGAGAACCAAGGTACCACTGTATTTAGTTTCTCTCTTCCACCCACCCCTTGGGGAAGGAGTGGCAAACCTGCAATCATCCAGAAATTGTAGCAACTCTAACTCCCATCAATCCTTGCCAGCAAGGCCCGTGTTCAGGGGATTGATGAGAGCTGAAATCCATAAACATCTGGGGATCTGAGGTCCAAGAGCACTTTTGTAGTGCTGCAATATCTGGAAGGCCACAGCTACTTTGGCCTTGGTCTAGAAAATATTGGCTATAATTTTTAACCCTACAACAAACTTAACTGTACTTCTCTGAGAGCGTTCACAATGCATTTATTTCTACAGTCCCGAATCATTAGTTATCCTCAAAATGCTCAATGAAGTAAAACCTTGTTTAAAATGTGAGTTGGGACAGTTTGAGAACTGTGCAGTTCAAGCCATTCATATTGAAATTATTTCTAAAACTTAAACCACCATACGTCCTGAACACTGCAAGGTGGCATATAAAATAGATGAATGTTTCTGTTGCACACTACAGGTTTCTCCACAGCATTGACTATGCATAAAGACACCAGAAAGCTGTTGTAGGACCCATCCAATAAGGACTGAAAACCTCAACACTCCGTTTTGATGTTTGCGGTGCGAGATGAAAACAAAACTAGTTTATTTCTCTGTTTAACCAACACAAAAATAGAATTCTACCATTAGACGTAACAACTGAGTCACAAACTGAGGGCATGACTCCTAAATCGCAGCCTTGCCTTATGCACAACCAAGCTGCTTTTCCCCTCAAAATATATTGCCGTCACTGGTGGTATAATAGTATGCAGACATAAACCAGTGTTTGGAACTTATTTGTCTTGAAAGCCATAGTGCCGAGAAAGAAAATCTTGAGTAAATTAGAAAGGGGTTTCACTTGGCAGTGTGATTCCCCCCCCCCGAAGACAATTTGCCCCTAGCCAGAGTGGAGGAAAAGATGGTAGAGAAAAGGATGCTGAGACCAATCCTTAAGAGGAAGGATTCTGCCAGTAGCAGATAAAACAAAACAGAAGCCTTTCCACTCCTGATGGTGGCTTATCCTGCGTTGTTTTCTGCTTCTTTTTCTTGTAGATGCCTCTCGGCGGCCTCCCTGGTAGTGTTGGTGAGTATTCTCGTTCAATTCCAACAATCCTGATAACCACTGAATACATATCAGAGCAACTCGTACTATTCAGTCATGTTTTCTTTTCTTTTTTTTTACAAGCCCTCACCATAGTCCTTTTGATTTTAGACACCACAACCTGCCCGAAAGGAAAAGACCCACCACCACCCACATATTTCATCCTTCTCATTATTTTATGGCCAGAAGAAGGAGTGGGCAAAGGTGCACTTCTTGATTTACCTTAATCTCATTAAGGTAAGTCATGGTGGTGCTTTTAGGTCTGTAGACTAAATCAAGGAGGTACACACACATTTCTCCCCTCCCCAACCCCTTTTTAAAAAACTGCATGCAAAGGGCAAGGTTCCAGGAGGCAAGGGTGATTGGTTTCCACTGTCAAAACACCTAGGCCACAGTTCCTTTTCCAACTCAGACGGGGCAGAATGGAGATGTGCTTCCTAAGGCATGCCCCTCTCAAAGTAACACAATTAGGATGTGGATGCCAGCCTTCTCTCTGTACACATTCTGCCCTGCCTGATCATGCACCTGACTAAAGTTGGATCAAAGGTGACAGTCTTGTAGGTCTGTTTCCCTTCTAAGGCAGGCGGTTTCGTGGACGGGCTCCGTACCGCTCTAAGTGAACCGGTGAATGCCAGGCTGAATTGTCCAGCTGCCGCATATTGGCCAATGGCAGCAGGTAGTTGTGGGTGTTCCCTTGGGCGTGGGACCAACTGCCCAATGGGACACTTGGCCCCATCCCTGGGGACAGGATAAATTGTGGCCTGCCAAGCCACTCCGCCTCTTCCTGGAGAGCAATAAAATTGCCCTCACTGTGTGGCAAGACAGGGAGCATCAATCTGGTTCTCTGGGCAGCCCAAACTCATTTCCTGTCTCCCCCATCTTTCAGCAAGAGGGCAGTGAGAGGCTTTGTTTGCCCACAGTGATGTCATCATGTAGTCAGATCATATTAACTGTGTGGTATCATAACATCAACACACTCACTCTGTGATCAAGGCTGGGTGGGATCACATAGCGACAGTCTTTCATGTTAAAAAGTGATGCTGACACATCAGAAACCGGTGACCTTTGCCACAGAAATATAGCAAAGCAAAATTTCAGCACCTCACTAGTATTAATGTGCATTGGAGAAGTGCTAATGTATTCTGTACAGATTAATATTGACATGACCAATCTTGTCATTCCTGTGGGGCCAATTCTTTCTAAAGGCTTCTGTTATAAAGTATAAAGCAAAATCTCAGAGTGTTTCATGAATCCCACTCATTTCCTACCCCCATTTCTCCTTGATAGCTGTCTTTATAATTTTCCTTATCCCAACGTCCTATTAATTCCTTTGCAGTTCTTTGTCCAAAGTTATACATAGCAACTTGGGAGAAATGGTTTGCTGCTTTGCCTGTTGGGAGAGGAACTGAGTGTTTACCTATTGGGGTTACTATTTTTGCCTAGCCCAGGGAGAAACAAGTTAGTGCTAGCTTTATATTTTCCTTTGGGGCAACTATTACATTCTTATCTTCTTGATTTCTTTTCTTTTAACATTCAAGATAAGTACCTTTAAAAATACTGCTTTGGTACATACTTCAATTAAATATGAATACAAGATTGAGACTAACATTTCTTAAATATCCAAATACGTTCCTCAATATGTATCACTGAGAGATTAATAGGGAAAAGCTAAGAAACAGGAGAAAACACTGTATTGCTCTGAGCTACTCTGACCTCCTGTTATGCAAAGCTCTTTCTAGGTTTTAGTGTCACACTATCATTGCATTTTGGAAACCCATGTAGAGTGGCTTCAATTTTACACCTCATTAAAGCAAGCAGCATCAAGGTGTAGTTTTATAACCACCCAGCATGGCCGCCACTACAGAAAACAAGCTTGTTTGCTTTCACTTTTACCTGTACAAAGAATTCATACATGAACTTTCAGGAGAGAGAATAAGAAGAAGTGTTGCAGAGGGTGAACTGAGTAAAGAAATTATGACCTCAGAATGAGATGTTACTGGTCATGAAAAAATAGTGGAACTGCATGAAATTGACAGAAGGATTACTAGACCTGTACAGTAATGCCAGTGCTTCAGTCCCAACTATTTGGTGCAGATTTCAAAACAGTTATGCATGCTGGGGAGGTCCTCATTGTGGAATGCTAATTGGTTAAAGACCAGGAAGCAGTAAATTGGAATAAATAGGCAATTCTCATAACCATAGAATCATAGAGGGGACCATAAGGGTCATCTAATCCAACCCTTTGCAATACAGGAATCCTTTGCCCAACGTGGGGCTTGAACCCATGACCCTGAGATTATAATGGAGCACATGTTCCTCCAGAGGCCTTCCCTGGTGCCTACAGGACCCCATTCCCCTTCCTCCTGAAATTAGACTTCAAAAAAAGCCCTCGTTTAGCCAACAGAAGCCCCCCCCCCAAGCCTATACTCACAACTTGGGTCATTTTTGGGGGTGGGGGTTACTCCTGGGAAGGGGTGAGTTGTAGCATGCATGTGGTGCCCAAAACAGTTTCTCTGGTTTGTAGCTATAGCCCCAGTTCCAAAATGTTGGCCAGTCCTACAACAGAAGGATGTAAGAAGTGCATTCTCCCAAGGACCAGTGCCTTTGAAATGAACTAGAGTTAGGGGTGAATGTGAGGTGGTAGTTTGCTGATGACACCTAATTGTTCAGGACAGTCTTACGGGAGCAAATGGGTACCCGATGGACTCAGGTTCCAAAGCAGACTCCCTGGACCACCAAGGAGCATAGCTGCCAAGTCTCCTGTTTTCCCCGGAAAACCCCTGTTTTTCCAGCTGCCCCCAGCCGAAAAACCGGATTTTTTTGTTTTCCCCCGGTTTATTCTGGTGCGGCGGCCATTTTGGAACTGGGTGGAGCATGCTCAGAAGCGACTTTTGATGCTGCTCTGCCCAGTTCCGAAATGGCTGCAGCGCGACTTCTGGTGCAGTGGCCATTTTGGAACTGGGCACAGCAGCATCAAAAGTCACTTCTGAGCATGCTCCGCCCAGTTCCAAAATGGCCGTCACACTACTTCTGGTATGCTACTTTCGGTCCGGTCCCTTATTTTTCAGAGAGGAACTTGGCAGGTATGCCAAGGAGCAGACCGTGCAGCAGATTTCAAAATCCAGTCCTGCAGGTCCTGCCCCTCACTTCTCTGTACAGCACATGCAGAAACCGCCTTATTGACTATTGGGCCCACTATTAGTCCCGTCTGCTCAATCCTGTCTTCACATGCAGGGGAATTCCCTAACTCACCAAAGGTTGGAGACCCATCGGCTGCCCTTGCCTGGTTTTGCTGGCTAGTCAAAGCCATTTCCTGGGGTGTGGCCGCTGTCGCATGCTGACAGCTTATAGAAGCCACAGGTGAGAGCTGAGTACAGACTGCAGCCCAAAGGTCAACAAACTACCCCAGAAGGAGCACAATGTGTCCCAAACCAGAGATCCCCTTCTAATGTAGGTACAAGGAGTTTGTGTTGGATGGGGATAAATGCCTTTCTGATGTGTTTAAGTTGTGCTTGTAGTACATAATCTTATAAACAGAGCAACCAAACTTCATAAAACTGTTGAATTTATAGCTTAATTGATATTTATTTTAGAGTGCAGTAATCAACAGCACTATGTGCTAATAAAGATTTCAATTACCGGATATCATATGAGAGGAGAAAAGCATAATAGGGTCGATGCAGTTTGTCATAGATATGTACATAGCTGCTGAGCTGCAGGTGAATTTACCTGAGGTACATTGTCTATAACTCTCCTTGGTCCAGGATTCTTGCTCATAGTGTGGTGTGCGTGTTTGTGTGTGACTGCACAAGCCACAGCTGAATTATTATTGAGATGTGGTTTTGGCTTTAAAACAAACAGAGACCAACAAACGACCATATGGCTTTTTATCTGGTTTTTTTTTGTTTTCTGCTCAGGATTCATACAACCCAGGTAAATATTAGCAAGATTTGAAGTGATATGAATACATTGTTTAGAGTAGGGTAACTTGTCATAATGAAAGATGAAAAGGCTTTTAAAAAAATCATCAAGAAAATAAGAACTAATTTGGAGCTGAAAATTTGCTATATCTAATGGGATTTCACCTATGAAACCAATTAACTCTAATCTCAATTGCAGCGACACTTTTTAACAGGGCCCAGTCATTTTCAGATAGGTGCTAATGTACATCATGTATTTACATGTAACACAGTTCCACAATCTGTCTCTGTAGTTCTGTATTCCATTTTCATTCTTATTCCTCTTTGCATAGCAATAGGTAGATGGATGGGCACGCACACCCACCCTCACACACAATTTGATTTGAAACTTGTAATTTTTCAAGGGGGAAGGACCCATAGGTTAATTGCAGAGTGCTTCTAAGTATGGAATAAATTTTCATGAAAATCCCAATGTTGAGTTTTAGCCACACTGATTTTTCTCATCCCTGTCTTGCTCCTTGAACTTGATCCCCCCCCCTTTGGTTCCACTAAAAATAAGAACAATTCTTGTATACTTTATGAATTATATGGGGTATATTATGTTGCTCGGCGGGGGGATGTAGTTTTATACCCCTGCCCTGCAAAGGTTAGGGCCTGCATTGGTATAGAACTGTGTCTCTGCCATGTGAGGAGTGGGAAGGGAGTATTGGAGGATTCAGTGTGTGGCATGACCCCACTAGTGTTGCAGAGATGTGTAGAGCCTGTTATTATTGTATGCTTGGCGGTGATTCTTAGTAAGAATGATGCAAATGTTTGGTAAGTGTATGTGGGTTTATAGCAGTTTTGGTGTGAGTGGGCAGAGATATCGTATGAGAATGGCTGTAGTGAATGATATTGTGTATTTATGTATTTGGATTTTTCTTGATATAAATTTTCTGAAATAGTGCTTATTGTATATCTATGTGTTTGGATTGTATGTTCTGATTTCCTTTATTGTTAACCTCCCAGAGATCTGTGGATAGTAAGGAGCTTGTAGATGGATTAAATAAATAATATACACATTATTATACAGCCGTACCTTGGTTCTCGAACAGAATCCGTTCTGAAAGTCTGTTTGACTTCTGAAAACATTTGAAAACCAAGGTACGGCTTCAGATTGGCTGCACTCAGCTTCCTGCACTCAATTGGAAGCGGCGGAAGCATAGCTGCCAAGTCTTCCGCTGAAAAATGCGGGATCAGCAGCGGCGCGGCACCGGAAGTTGCTTCTACACATGTCTGGACACGCATAGAAGCAACTTCCGGTGCTGGCGCTGCCTGATTTCCGGTGCCCAGACATGGGCAGAGCTGCAACCGAAATGGAGCCTCCCTGGCAGGTAAGAAATCCGGGGGATTTCCGGGATTTTTTTCTATTTGGGATAACAGCGGGAAACGGATTAAAATCCGGGGGGTTTCCCGCGAAAAACGGGAGACTTGGCAGCTATGCGCGGAAGCCACGTCAGATGTTCGGCTTCCAAAAAACGTCTGCAAACCAGAACACTCACTTTGAGTGCGGCATTCTGGAGCCAAAACGTTCAAGTCACAAGGCGTTCGAGAACCAAGGTACAACTTTATGTACTATTATGTGTGGTTGCCTGGAGGCTGAAATTAGTGCAGAATCACAATCTGGAGCCTTATTCACACATTACTTGTTTGTAGGGCAGTGGTATGTTGACTTGGGAGCTGGGGTCATGTTTCTAACAGGAGTTTTGTATGCTGTGAGTTTTCCTTGCAGACAACCATCCAAAACACTGCCAAGGGGGCAGCAGCCTGTGCCCCTTTAAGAAACTGCTGGCCACTGTGATACATTGCTGCTTGATCATTATTAGTCATTTCGTTTTTCTACAGCTTTGTATTTTTAAGAAAAGAAAGTCAAAGCAGTTTGCAGCGCATTAAAACATCAAATAATACAATCCAAAATAAAACATTACTGAAGCAAGTCAGATACAAAGTTTACATTCAAAGCAACATAATTAACAGAAAACTAAAACATTATCATAAAGAGATTTCAAAATAAAGCATTACAAAGGTCACCTGCAGAATGTGCATTTAACACAGCAAAATTAACCAACCCCCCCTAGATATTTCAAAAGCAATCTTTACTAAATGAAGTAAAATATAACATGCCCTTTTTAAACAGCATAATTAATAAGAGAATAAAATGATGTCATCTCCCTTCTCCCCAAGAAGCAACTGGAAAATAAGTTATCTGCAGGCTTCCAAAGAGACAGCTGAAAGGAAAACAGAATCCTGTTCCTAGGCAAAGGAAATCAGGAGGAAAGCACAGCTTAGACTGCAAGGATCTAAGAGTTGGAAGGGACCGCAAGGGTCTGGTCCAGTGTTTCTCAACCGTGGCCCCTTCCGAGCTTGTTTCCTTCCTGTAGCCCCACCCCTGTCTTACCGGTAGAAAGGTAGCTATTTTGTTCGTAAATAGAACATGCTTTTTATTTATTATTTTTATAAATATATAATTTTACTTGTGGCCCCCTTGGAATATTCTGGGGGGTCCCAGGGGGCCATATGCCCCCCCAGTTGAGAAACACTAGTCTAGTCCAACCCAACGCCCTGCCATGCAGGAATCTTTTCCCCAACACGGGGCTTGAACCCACAACCCTGAGATTAAGAGTCTTTGTTAAGAGTCTTCTCTACCGACTCAGCTACCCTAGGTTCAAAAAGAGTGCTAGAGAGACATATAGGAGGAGGTGGGCAGAGCCAGTGGGCACCCCCCCCTGCAAGTTGAAAAAAGAACAAAATCAAACAGAACCAGTAAGTAGTTGGGTCAAGGAGGAGAGAGAGAGGTTAAGGAGATTCTGCAATCTGGCTCAGACAGTTCTGAGATTCTGAGGTTCAGGAAGAAGAGGAGAAGGTTATTGTTCTAGATTGGCTTAAGTTATTCTATTCCACCATGCCTATTAGAAGGGAAAATCAACAACAGAACTTGTGAAAGAAATGAAAAGGGAGGTCCAGGAAGGCCTGACTAACAAGTCCTTTTGCCCCATCAGAAATAATTCGGCTCTACCAATTTGATTCACTCAGTTGGTGAGGAAGGAGAGAAACACATCAGTGTTAATTACTATGGATAAACTCGAACCTCCCACAAGCTTCTAATCACATCTAACTTTAAACTAGATAGCATGACCTGGGCAATTACAGCACATCGAGCGATCAAGCTGTTGGAAACACACGAGACTATATCTTAACTGTAAGGGTTGTTTGTTTAGGGTACAGTAGCAGAAAATAAAACAGATGTTTTGCTTTCTGAGAATAGCTTTGGCAAAACAGGCAAAAGGCTTGCACCCACTCTGAAGCAGTGCGGAGGAATCCCCAGTTGAGCAGATGCATTACAAAGATGCAGAATGTAGGCTGCTCCATGCACAGATTGTAGTGGGGTGGGGGCGATGACTGCCCTCTCAAGGTGGATTATCTAAGGAAATGGAGAAGAGGGACAGGAATTAAGGGTGGGGGTGGAAAGACAAATTCAGATTGATTCACATTTTAATGCAAAACTACCTAATTTGCTCTCCTTGAAAAAATATCAGAAACCAAAATGCTTTTGAAGTTCCAAATTTTGTGATGCAGTCATGCAGCCAAAAAAATTGTGCGCATTGGTGGTGGTGGGGGGATTATGCACAAAACATACATACCGGTATATTAAGAAAATAACATGTAGAATGTTAGGGAAATTGCTTGCAAAAACATGCTCTAAAATACTGGTGAATTTTCATGAGATATTTTTTCCAATGCTGTCTGAAAGATACATGTTTGAACATTTGGAGAACTATTTGGACATATGTGGACGTCATATAAACAGGTGCATGTTTAAATCAGGGTAGATGGATTGTTGTTATTGATGCTGTTTCTTTTTTCTTTTTGTTATATTCACAAACTCTATTTATAGATGCAGATACAGATACATAGATAAAGTGGTACCTTGGTTTACACAACCATAATCCGTTCTGGAGGTCCGTTCGTAAACCAAAACAGGTTGTAATTTAAGGTGCGCTTTCGCCAATGGGGCCTCCAAATTTTTTTTGTTCGTAATCCAAAATAATAATAATGGGTTGTAATCCAAAAAAGTTCGCAAACTAGGACATGCACTTCCGGGTTTGACATGTTTGTAATCCAAAATGTATGCAAACCAGACTGTTTACAAAACCAAGGTACCACTGTACTGTAAACTAATGCAGAAATGTGATGAACTGAAGAATGGGAAAATGAGAAATTTAGGAATATCAAATATTTGTCTATCCATAAAAGGTATCACTGTCCCCCAGGAACAAATGCATTTTCCAGGATGGAAAGGATGGAGTTAATTTACCTACGTTTGCTATACTTTTCCACTTTATGTACACCCCACCTTTCTTCCGTGTTAGGTAGCCCATGATAGCATTCTTGGCTTCAGCATGCATCATGACAAGTTGGCTATTGAATTGTCACTGGTTTCAATCCTGTTGATGAAATAAAACCACAGGAACACTCATTTATTATTATTATTAATAACAATACTGAATTGGTTAGTGCACAAGAAAAGGCTTGTGCTTAAAGTAGGAGCCCTGCGTCTTTGCATTTCCCCAGTAAACATGTTTTCCCCGGACGTCCAAGGATGATAACAATTTAATCTTTAGGTTGCTGTTTTCAATGGAACACCTAGCAGACTAGAGGCATTTCCATTGACAATAGGATTTAAACGTTTAATCCACCACTGCGCCCACACCACCATGGGAAGCTGCCAACTGCGTCCAGATTCGCAGGTCTATAAATTTTCAGTTTCTGGATTTGTGTCAGACCACTGGATTGCTCATTAATCCATGTGAAAAACAAATCTCTTTCTATCCCCTCCCCCCAGATTGGGCTACTTTCATGCTAGCAGTATGCATGCATGAAACTTAATAATTAAAGATGCAACAAGAGCTTAACAGTACAGCTAGTTTTTCATAGGGATACAGAGAATATTTTCCATGATTTCAAGTAGCACATTTGAGGCCGCCAAGTAATGTGCCAAAATAGATTCATCATACCACTTGCTTTGATGTTGTGCTTCTTCTGGTACCATTTTCATGTTCCTTTTTTTTGGCCTTCAACTGTCCTCAGCATCAGGACCAAACTGCACAATATGTTAATCACATGGTTTGGCCTTAAATGCATGATATTTCTTTCAGAAATAGCATGGGCGCCCTGATTGAGACCAGACCCCTAGCATGGGGCTAGAGCACCTTAACCCATTACCACATTCTGTGCAGTGTTAGAAACTCAGATATGTAAGCTAGGCTCCAAGTGACTCCTTAAACCAGGGTTGTACAGTAGTCGCCAAAACAGAATGCCTCTGTTTGGGGCCTTTTTGGTTCCTGAAATTCTTTCTGTTTGTGTAGATAAAATATGGATGTGTTGCTAGTGTATGAAAACAGTCCAGATCCAAGGATCCCCAGGCACCTCCAGATGGTAGAGACATCAGGTGCTATCCTGGCACCTGAGCCATCTTCACATGGTTGCAAGTGGCTGATAGCCAGGTGCAAAATGCACCTGGAGCCTGGTGAATTTTGAAGACTGATTTTGTGGTCTTGATCCAGATCATGGGCCCTGTACCTTCTCTTTACATAGGTCTCTCCCTCCCTCCCTCCCTCCCCCTCCTCCCTCTTTTTGTGTGTGTAAGCTACCATTCACACCAATCCATGAGTGTCTGTGACATCATCAACAACATCCACATTTCCTTGGACTAAGCCACAGTGTTCAACATCTGAAGCTGGAGAAGACAGAATGGGCAAGGAGGGCGGGGGGGGGGCAATATCAAAGAACAGAATTGTGAATCTGATTGCAGTGAGTGCTGAAAGTTAAAAATTGTTTCAAATGGAATTTGTAACAACAAAAAGTTTGAGAGGGTGTATTGTACCCCTGCGCCTTTGATGTGCAGAAATCAGCTGATGAAGCTTTTTGTGTCATGGAGCTAAGCATTATCAGTCACAAATAGCCATAGTTTAAACTGGCAGTAAAGAAGGAGCCACAGGGATTAATTCACAAATTTAGAATCCTTCATTGGGAGGGCCTGGGAATTGCTCAGGTAATGAGTGCTGAAAAGAAGGAACAGTCTTATTATTTCATGTGTTATATGGCTCAGCCTTAGTTTTGATGGGCGGGATTCTGGCTTAATCATGTTTACAGTAGACCCATTTTTTTCCATTGGGTCTGCTGCTCTAAGTCAGAACGCCACACACATTGGGCCAAGCCCTGCTAAGTCCTGTACATAGTTGGCACTATCTGTGATTTTCCCCCAGGTCACTAAGACTGAAATCCTAACATCATCTACTCAGAAATACCGGCACATCCAACTGAATTAAATTGGGCTTATTCACAGGTTAATTGAGTAAGGATTGTGGCCTAAATTCTCAACAGAGAAATAAAAGAAGTGAGTGTACTTCAACTAGCTTAAAAGGAAATCCTAGAGTACTTTCACTAGGAAAAGTTAAACTTCACATATTTTAAACTTGATTAGAGGCTTAGGAGGTGATTAGAATGAACTAGGTAATTAAACATAATTGCTTTTTTCAAGTTCTTAAAAGAACATTTTGACAAGAGTATGACATTCTGTTTGTAAAAGAAAGAAGTAATAAAAAAACTTTTGAACATTTAGAAAGCAACTATGTAATAATCTCCTGATCCAAAAGGTATTAGCAGAGTAGTTTGGTAATACATTTTTCTCTTTTACATATTACCATGAACTGAGCATGCACAGTTTTGGGTCTGGAGATTGTTGTCTTGAAGTAGGGGAATCCCACTAGATTAATTAATGGCTTGCAACTAAGTGCTGTTAAGTAACCATAAATGTTGTCCCTTATACATTGACATTAACTTCAATTGTACAGTATATGTCAATCTTATAGTGTTATCAGATTCATAGACTAGCAATGTATTTGTACATGTGAGACAATTGGTCATAATGCAGTTTATCACATGGGGATTAGAAAAACCACATTTGTTGAGATACAGTGGAAGTGTTCTGCATGGTATTACACTCTTTCTTGGGGGTCATATTGGCAGTTTGTGGGTATACCTAGAATTGTATTGGACTTGGACTTTCAGATTTCTACTACTTCTGCTTGCTTTAACTTGTTCGAACGCTTTCATTATATAGACATTTGTAATTTTCTGACCCTGTTATCACAATGTGGTCTTCTGGGGATGCCCTTGAGTACTGTTCAGGAGTTGTAGCTAGTCCAGGTTTGCTTGCTTGGCCTTTGGAGCAGTATTAATGCCAAAACAACTCAACTGGTTACTAGTAAGGTTCCAGTCAAAATTTCAGGCTATCACACTGATGGTATCCAACTGAACAGTTCTGCTGGTGCAAGGACTTCTAGCTGCATGGTGGAACTTCTCCACCATCTCCTCTCTTTGTGCACCATTGCATGGCCCTTAAATCTGTTCTAGAGTTCTCTCCAACTCTCTGGAGCAGATTCTGGGTTTGCACAGGGAGCAGAGAAGGTGGGGAAGTTCCACTGCATAGCTAAAAGTCGTCCTGCTAGCAGAGCTGTTTAGTAGAATATCACCCATGCTTCCATTCTTATAGTGTTTGAGATCAGTTCTTCATCAGACTTTCAGTAGCTGTATTCCCTGTGATTGTACTATTTCCCCTATTCTTTAAAGCTGCATGCGTGGGTTGCTTGATGTTGTAGGATACAGTGGTGCCTCGCTAGACAAATTTAATTCGTTCCACGGGTCTTTTCTTATAACGAAAAAATTCATCTAGCAAATCCCATAGGAATGCATTGAATTTTTTTTTATTTTTTTTTTGCCCATAGGAACACATTAATTGAATTTCAATGCATTCCTATGGGAAACCGCAATTCGCTAGACGAAAACGAATTCGTCTAGCGAGGCAACCTCCGCTAGAAAAAACCTTTCGTTAAGCGAAAATTTCGTTAAGCGAAGCACCACTGTACTCTTGGTGCTGAAAATCTTGGCTTATAAATTGAAACCCAAAGCCACATGCATCATTACAGCATTCCCAGCCATTAATGCAGTTTTGTGCATGAGCCACAGCAGAAGAGCCAATGGGAGTACTTGGTAAAAATATTCCAGTTGGCCTTCATCTTGGGGGGGGGGGTGTCATTTCTAAAGGTGATGCAAGAGTTGTGTATACCCAAAGTCATGTTACTTTTAGAGCCACCCTGTGGCTAGCCGCAATAACAGACAGCATGGTAGTAATATCAGAATAATGGAAATACAAACAAACCGTGAAAATACGGTATATGCAACCAGAAGACTTCACATATACAATGTATCTGAAAAGGCAAGTAAGATTCAAAAAGTGCAATGTTCAAAATATCAAAGTCCAATATAAAGGTCTAAATCTTCAAGCAGAATTCAGAAAGTGCAATGTTCAAAATATCAAAGTCCAATATAAAGGTCTAAATCTTCAAGCAGAATTTAGTGCTTTTTTTGTAAGTGAGGGCATTTCAATAGTATGGTGGTGAATACTTTCAGGATACTCATGAGATCTATTGAACCGTTAAGATTGTGTTGTAAGTTTATATATTTTCTGTGATGATTTGATGATTTGAAAAAAACAAAAACATTATTTAACCTTGCAAGTAACTGTTGAATTTAATCTTGCCAACCCTTGAGGCCTGTGAGCTTCTTCAGCCTTGTTAAGCCTTAATATACGAACTTGTAGGTGAGTAACTTTAGATATTTTGGCATACTGTTTTAAAAGGAATGTACAAACACCTACAGTGCATTATGATGATCATCCAAGATAAAGTCCGTCCCCTGAGGAAACGATACTGGTGAAACGGAGAAGATACAGCTAGCCGCCCGTCGGAAAAACAGACGAGGACGCATGATACGTCGTAGCACTTTAATATTGGACTTTTGGCACTTTATATTGGACTTTGATATTTTGAACATTGCACTTTCTGAATCTTACTTGCCTTTTCAGATACATTGTATATGTGAAGTCTTCTGGTTGCATATACATTTAGTATTTTCACGGTTTGTTAGTATTATCATTACCCTGTGGCTAGCCAGCTGCTGGGGGGGGGGCAGAGGGCATCCCTACCAGTCCCAGGGTTGGCATGCTGAGTAGGCCTTACCTGTGGAGCACAGCTGACAACTTAAAAGGTATTTTTTGCACCGGGTCCACTTGGGGTTAACCTGGCACAAAAGTAACTGTTAAGCTCTCAACCTTGCTTCTTGGGCAAGGCCATTTCAGCACACCAACTCTGGGAGTGTTATGGATGCTCTTTGGAGATTTCACAGGAGTATCCAATTTCCTGAAAGATCTCACGAGAGTATCCCATGTATGGTTGAAATAGCACAAGGAAACATGTGTGAGATGCAGGCACACTCTGTTTCTCTTGATACATGCAGACCTCTGTTTGGAGAACTGCTTATTAGTTGCATCCTAGATCACAGACAGCCTGGGGTACAATCTATTCAAGACAGTCTAGCCCCCACTTGAAGTCAGTAGGACTGAAATTAGTTTAAATCTTGGCACTTCGCAGTTGCGGCTTGTAAACAAAATCTCTCTAATCTGGCAGCAACAAATGATCTCTCTAATGATATGTTTGTTATCACTGCTGCCGGGGAGGACGCTTTTATACTATATTTAGTAAAGCAAATATTTTTCCTAAACTTTTCTGCACATAAACACTGATTGGCAGCAATTTGCAAGTAGTGCAGCTTTTGTATATCCAGTGCCATGGGTTAGATTAAATGCTTCTACAGGCAAGCAACCTTATTAAAATGTGTGTTCTGTCTCATTAACTATTGTTCTCACCAGACTCTGTCTGGGCTTGCTACATGCTTAATGCGTGCAAATCTCAAATGACCAAATACTGATAAATGAGGATCTAGAAGGAAAAAAACAAAACAAAAACAGAAATAAGGACAGCCAGTGACACTCTATAGCATAACCCATAGAGCAGGTTCAGGCTCACTGAATGACCTTGTTGGGTTCTACAGTGACTTCAATGAGAAAATTTGTGTAATTAGTGAATGAATCCTTTATTCAATACTAACTTGACATTAGCTAGCCAGGTTCTCAAGCCGGAGTACTCCAAATTACCTGCATGATGATTGTGGGCTGAACAGGGTAAGTTTGCCATCCTCTAATATGAACTTGGTTTTCACCTTAATACAGTACAGACATCCACCCACACATGAAGCTATCTTCCATTCACTTTAAAGCGATGACAACAAATTAGCAAACACAAACCTAACATTGAAGTACATCATCCTATGCTGCTGTGTGCTGACCCAGCAGCGAAGAAAGCAGTAGATTTTTGATCTCAGTTACCCTGAGTTCCTGCATAAAATACTTCCTTAAGCAAATGTGTTTGGGGACAAAGTTAAGTAAAATACGCAAGATGTATCTGCCTATTTCTGGGCCCATTTCCCATGCATTCAGTCATAGGTCCATTATACCCCCCAACCCCCCTTTTGGGTCTTTTGTATTTTAATTAGCACAACAAACTTGTATGTAAACTGTATACTTCTGAAACATATTTTATATGCATTCTTTTCCTATAGCAGGCATTTCTGCATGCCTCAGCCCAGTATACCTGAAGGAGTGTCTCCACCCCCATTGTTCTGCCCGGACACTGAGGTCCAGCACTGAGGGCCTTCTGGCGGTTCCCTCACTGCGAGAAGTGAGGTTACAGGGAACCAGGCAGAGGGCCTTCTCAGTAGTGGCGCTCGCCCTGTGGAACGCCCTCCCATCAGATGTCAAAGAGATAAACAACTACCTGACATTTAGAAAACATCTGAAGGGAGCCCTGTTTAGGGAAGTTTTTAATGTGTGATATTTTAATGTATTTTAATCTTTGTTGGAAGCTGCCCAGAGTGGCTGGGGAAACCCAGCCGGATGGGTGGGGTACAAATAATAAATTATTATTATTATTAATTATTCAGTAATTAAATAATTGTACAAGTTTCCCCTCTAAAATGCACCTTTTTGAACTAAAATCACATAGCTAGATTTGGAGAGATGCACAATCTGATTGAAAGCTGCACTCCCAAGAGACCTGCCCATATCTATATATCCAGTTTACAAAACATACCTTTTCTTCATGCAAAGCTTCCAAGAAAAATAATGGAAACTAGAGAACATGCAGAATACTGTCACAAACGCACAAAAGTAGCAGGAAGAAAACCAGAAAGATTTGAGACCAAAAAATAATATTGTTGCCCATAACATGGGGCTGAAATCCTGGTTATCACATTGAAATCTTCCCTAGGCTTTGAATGGTAAATTGCTGTGATACCTATGTATTCTACTACTTTCTGTTAAGGTAAATGAGAGAAAAGTTTGATACTAATTGCTGGATCACATTTCACAGCTTGCCACAATTTTAAGAGGTGCGTGGTTACATATTCCCTGTTCAACTTTAAAAACCAAAGTGGGGTGTAATCATGTATCACATCATGTTGATTTTTAATCTTAAGAGAAACTAACATGTGAATTACAATACTGCTTTCGAAAGCAACCCACCATAAAATTTGATCCCCTGCAGTATTCACCAACCCCCCCCCCCCGAATGAATAGAATATAACCGGTAGAGTTGCTAAATTCCCAACTCCCTTAGAAAATGACTCAGTACAACATACCAGATTATAAGACAAAAGAAACACTAATTCTGATAATGTGGTGTGTAATTATTTTTTTGATAACTGGATAAATGAAGAAGAAACCTTTTTCTAGCAAAAATAAAATTAAATAGTATAACCTCAAAAATAAGAATACAATTTATACCAAGAAACTTTAAGAATTCAGTCTCTGTCGTATGTTTCTAGATTTTCCATTTTCACTTTTTCACTTTTTGAAAACTGGTACTGTATTCCCCCTGTCGTGTCTCCAAGAGAATCTGGCATTCTCTGGCACTTCCAGAGCCAGTGTTGGCAGAGAGACACTTTCCATGTTGGGAAGCTCCAAGTCTACTTCTTCATGTGGAACTTCCTCTTCTGCAATTTCCTCCCAGTCACCAAGTCACCATAAGGCTTGGCTATTTGAGATGCTGCCCAAGATGTTTCCTGCAGAACAGCCTGCTTCATCCTCTTGATTGGTGCTTTCCTGTTCCACTTCTTCTTGCCATTTCCCTACAAGGCCTGAACTTTTTGGCACCTGCAAGGCTTTCCCTCTACTTCTTCATCACTTTCTGTTTTCCTCCAGAATTTTCTTTTTGGCTTTCATAGTTGGTTTTTTACTTCCCACTTTCCCAGCATCTGATTCGGCTTCCTTTGAATCCGATCCTTGACTGTCTTCGGAACGGTTTTCAGTGCGACTTTCCTTTGAAGGAGACACAAAATTATCAGGGTGCTTTCAAATTGATACTCCTGCTTCTGTATTGTAGTAATAGGTGTGATCATCTTCACTTGTTCCTCCCATCCACTGTACTGTCTTTTGGAGTTCCTGAAGGTTGTCTTGAAATCATTCAGGTTTCTTCCACAGTTGTTGTCTTGATATACCGTTGTCTTGCAGTAATACACACAGCCTTCTTTTTTTTGGGGGGGGGGTCATCCTCACATCCATTCCTTTGTTTCATCTGTTAATGTTTTCGTGTGCTCTCTCTTGCTTTCTCATCCTTTTCTTTATTTTCTTCCTGCTTTTTTGGTGCTGAGCTTTTAATTAAAATGAAATGTAACAAAAGATGGGTCACCATTGTGTTTCTCTGGGTTAAAGGAGGAAAAAAATGTGTAATAGGAAGTTGTCATCACTCATTTGTTGCTACCCAGGGCAGCACCCTGCCGCACTTTCCTGCAGAAGCCGCATGAAGTTTTTCTTCATTGTTAGTGGTACCTATTAAAAATCTATTGCCCTGTTTTCCGCACAGATGCATAAATAAATAAGTAAATAGTTTTCACAATGGGTGCATTACTCTGTTAAATATATTGGCCCGTATGCACATTCCAGATGTCATTTTTCATTTAGTGTTTCTCCTATTTTATGAGAGCCCTCCCTACTGTGTTTTAGTGTTGCCTTAACTTTCTGTTTTAACTAGATTTTGTATCATTCATGCATCAATGATACAAATGCACTTTTGGAAGTAGACGGTAAACTGTGGGAATAAAAGATAATGAGAAGCAGAGCAGTAGGGAAGTAGAAGAATGGTTTTGAAGTACCCTTCTTAACATCCGTGAAGCCTTGCAGAATTCTCCCTGGTTCTTGTTACCACACTTCTGCATCTACAGAATGTTTCTTATGTTTATTTTTCCCTCCACCCCATTGAGTAGATTCAGTGAACTATTGTTTGGATCCAGACCAAGTAAGTTCTCTACAGTTTCCACGGAAATCAGTGGGACTCAAGTTAGCAGTGGCTAACTTTTTACATTGATTTGAATGGGACCCTAAGGGTAACACACTTGGGCTGCCTTTAACTCACTAAAATGCAACATGGCCCACAAGTTCTTCCATTCTCATCCAACATTTGGCCTGAACCATCAATGGACTTGTGAGCTGAATTCAATATTTGCTTGTACTGTACTTGGTTCTTCAGTGAAGAACATGCAGGTAGGCTAGCATGCCTGGGTAATATGTTGTCAGCTTAATTTGCATTTAATGTAGTTTATTTACATTAGAAGTGTTAAAGGAAGGGCTTGCACCTACATGTGCTTCACTTCTCACTGATGATGCTAACGGCAAGTAGGTGTTGATTGCTTGAAAAACAGGGACATCGAGAATAATCTGTGCTAGCATCACCCACATGGCTGACTCTCCTGGGCTGTAAAGAACACTTACCCCAAACAACAACAACAAAGCAAAAACAAAATTTGCTTTGTTTATTACATGGCAATTTTTGTTGATATATAGTATATGACTAAAACACCGTTTGATCAAAAGAGTTTTGGGGAAAGACAACCTTTCACGTACGTTAATATGTATACAGTAATTATTTTTTGCTTCAAGTTAAGGTAATAAAATTTGCAATTGCAGGCACCATTCTCTAGTCCAGGGGTTCCCAACAAAATTTTCTCGAGGACCCCTCATCGAGCCGCTATTGTGACAAGGACCCCCATTAATTTCTAATCCTAAATCTAATTCCTAATTCCTAATCTAATTTTTCCAGTAAGCTTAACACTGATCTTGGAAGGGTTAGGTTCAAGGGACGCCGACGATTTAGGTTCAATGGACACTGACAAGATCGGTTCGAGAGTCACTGACTTACTTGCTTGAACATCAAATGCATTATTTTCCTCTTCATCTGTAGGCCTTGGTCGTTTTAACCGCCCGGCACGCTTTCTCTAGCGCCTCTGCTCCGTAGACCCGGGCTGGCAGTAAAACACACAGCAGAGTTCTTCTTCTTCTCACACACAGCGGAAACTTGTATAGCCTGGGGGTCCCCGGACCACCTGTTGGGAACCACTGCTCTAGTCCTTGTGTTTCTAAAACAACCAGTGCAAATTTCCATCCCTTTTCAAAGGATGTGGAGGGTCTGGAGGCACGCCTCTCAAAAACAAAAGTATTTAATGCTAATGCATAGTTTTCTGAAATCTTGATATTTAGAGCATTAGATTTTTATACTGCAGGATATTTATTTGATTTTGGCACGATCCTGCACTTGAAGGTTTGTATGATTATTATTTTTAATGCTGGTTTGCAGTGATGTGAGGAAGTAGCTAGGACAGGCTCAGCCTGTGATCTAGGTGGATTATGTGCAAAGTCCAGAAGTAGAGATATATTGTATTTAAAGTGAGGGTTCTGGAAGATATGACTGATGGAAGTCCTTGAGTTGGAGAACAACTCTTTCTAAATCAGAAATATCATTTCACTCCGCTGCTGGTGGTTTTGAAAATTTGCATCCCCCCCCTATGATTCAGAATTTTAAGTTTGTTTTATGCTCTTACTCGTTTAGCCTTTTCATAATCTTTGAAGATGATTTGGCAACCTCAGCTAGTGCAGAATTCACTGACTAGGATCAGATGGTATGAAAATACAGCATTGACCCTGACCCACAGTGGTCTCCACTACCAACTTACTTACTTACTTATTAAATATATACTCTATCCTGCTTCCCAAAGGAGTGCAGGGTGGAAATTGGTTTCCAGGCTCAATTCAGAGTGATGGTTTGACCTAAATTAATTTGTGTGGCCTGAATGCTTCAGGGACTGTTGCTCACCTTGGGAACATACCTGGACCCTGCAATTATCACCAGAGGCCCTTCCCTAACCTCCAAGAGATGTATATAGGGTGGCAATGCAAGAATGGGCTTTTTTACTGGCTGCTCCCTGTTTGTAGGATACTCTCCCCATGGAAATATACTTAGAGCCTTCACCGTTTCAAATGCCAAGCTATTTACCTAGGATTTTCATTGATTAATTGGGAACATTCTGTAATATGAATTCTGGCCTGCAGGCGGTGGTCAATTTTTTGTACGGTGGTGTTATGGTTGGATAAGCGTTTTCAGATAAAAATCTGCGTTTTCTTTTCTTGATGCATTTCTTTTAAAATGTTTACAAGCTTTTTGTATTTGATGGATATGTAAGTTGCTTTGAGACATTTGTCATGGAACGAAATGAATAAATGAAAATAATGTTAGCAATAATATGATATGAACATTATTTTCATTCTAATATTTTATTTCAATATATGCTATAAGAGGGACTTTAAAAAAAACCCCAAATGGAGTATGTGATTTTCCCATGAAATTCGCCATTTTAAGTTTATAATAATAATATAATAATAAATTTTTATTTATAACCCACCCTTCCTGGTTTAAATACTGGGCTCAGGGTGGCTAACAGAAAATATAAAACATTGATTAAAATATACAATATAGTTTTATTTTTGCCTGGGTTAACTATTATTATTATTATTATTAATTGTTTTTATTGAATTTTTCAAAAAGAAACCATCTCAGCCAAGCAATACAAAATAAAAATGAATAAAGAAAATTATAAAGTAAAAATTAATTAAAATTAATTGGCAAAAAAGAAATAATAAGTAATCAAAACAGTGTGTACATTTAGGGGCAGGGCTGTCTTAACCATATCTGGCGCCCTGGTGCCAAGATCCCTCCGGCACCCCCCGAGAGACGCGGAGGAGGCAGCCCAAGGCTCGTGCTCCCTGCGTGAAGCTCCGGAAGCTTCTCTCAGCTGTTCAGGCGGCCCCAGGCCAGCGCTCCCCGCGTGCCTCCGGAGAGCTGCCTGAAGCCGCTCAACAGCAGAGGCAGATACCAGCGTCCAGCGCCCCCTTCCGTGCCCCTAATGGCCAGGCGCCCTGGCACCTTGCGCCACCCAGCTCGGGCCTAGGGACGGCCCTGTTTAAGGGAGACGGGGAAATGATACCTTGTGTTACTTTTATGCAATGATCCTCCCCCCCATGGGTTAATGACTAAGATACAAATAAAGGAATCTGAATCTGTTAGGAGCTATGGCTGCTGTAGTTTGCATTTATTCTGGAGGAGTTTTAGTCCACTGCACATTACTCAAGGTGCATGGATGAATAAAGGGCACACACACATGCATGCGCGCACATACACACATATATATAGACATGGGTGGCACTGTGGTCTAAACCACAGAGCCTAGGGCTTCCCGATCAAAAGGTCGGTGGTTCGAATCCCTGTGACGGGGTGAGCTCCCGTTGTTCGGTCCCAGCTCCTGCCAACCTAGCAGTTTGAAAACACATCAAAGTGCAAGCAGATAAATAGGTACCACTCCAGCGGGAAGGTAAATGGTGTTTCCGTGTGCTGCTCTGGTTCGCCGGAAGCGGCTTTGTCATGCTGGCCACATGACCTGGGAGCTGTACGCTGGCTCCCTCGGCCAATAATGCGAGATGAGCGCCACAACCCCAGAGTCGTCTGCGACTGGACTTAATGGTCAGGGGTCCCTTTACACGCCCCCCCCTCTCTATAATATTGCCCTTTATCCAGGTTTGAGAAATTTGCAGTATGTCTGACTGATCAAGCACATTAGCACAAAGCCTCAGTCTATCCTCTTCAGTGAGAAGGAAAACTTATAAGCACAGGTGGGGCTGTGCCAAGTAGCCCTGCGACCTCCTGTATTGCCACTCACCCTGGTTTGCCCCACTACCTGGCATTCATGGGTATAGCTAAGAGCTAACAGAAAAGAAGTGTCAAAATGAAAGAAACGAAGGTGAGTCAAATAGTTGAAGCGAAAGAAGAATAGGGAGGAGGAGGAGAAAAGGAAGAGAGAGGGGAAAGGTGTCTTGTTTTGGTTGAAAAGCTGTAACCAAAGATGCACCACAGGGTTATGGACCTGCATGCATTCTGCTTAAATGTTGTGTCGTTTATTTGTTGATTTTTAACAGTTCAGAATAGCAATATATCAGAATGGTTCTTATAATTGTAGCAACAAACCTTTTTCACAAAGCAGGACATATATGAGAGTGACAGGTCTTTCTTTCAAGTTAAACTTGCACTGTGTGTGAACAAACTCCACACCTTATATGTGTGTCTTGAAAAGATTGGCAAACAAACCTTAATATCCTGTTATCTGTTACTGCTGGCCTAGTCAGTATGATGGGATTATAACCAATATTAGAGGGCCAGAGACCTGTGGTTTGCAATGATTAACTCCTTTGACTTTACAGTGTACAGGAAAACTGGATTTTTAGGGGCGTGGCAGGAGACACTATGTAATACCCACTTAATTTCAAATGATCCTCTAAAAAAGTGACAATTTTATGGCTGAGACTCTGACAAAAATATTATGCTACTATGCTATAAAACAAGGTTATAGAATGCATATGCTTATCTTGAGAACAACAACATACTTAAAGCTGGTTACTTACAAATTTGCGAGATACAAATAAAATATGAAGAGCAAATGAAGCAATGCCTTTTACTAGGCCAACAGCTAATGTTGCATATTCTGGTCGTGAACTTTTAGGTTATACAAAAATCTTCAGGTATAAGTATTAAGAACATAAATCTTAAAAATGTGTAATTTAAACCATGAAAAAGCAATCCTGCTGTTTACAAAGGTTTTAGACTTTGTATGTTAAGGGAACCTCATCCGCATTGATTTGTCTGCTGAGGAACTCCTGTTTGCCTGCCAAGAAATCCTTGGGGTGCAAACTCACTTCTCATCTGGCATCTTCACATTAGATTTAGGTGCCAGGTTATGACCTTTTTTCTGCATGCCATTCAGCCTTAACTCCTTGTTTATTTTGGTTTGAACACTTGCTTTGGCTTTTACATAACCTTTTTTATGTTTCAGTTTTATGGCATCGACAGGCTTTTTAGTCGCTTGCAATTTTGAATAAATCTGTACTAGTGTATCTTATTTCCTGCTGTCATTTATTGCTATTACATTCTCTGTGTGCTAATTTTTAATGGTTCTGGTTGTTGCACAATCCTGTGAGCAATGGGCAGTATAGAACGTTAAAAATTATGATCCCATGCAGTGCAAGTGCATGAACACCCATGTGCAAAACAGTGAAAAGGACTATCACAGTGACTCAGAAGACCATGCATGCTTCCCATATCCCCATCCAAGTTTCCATCTCTGTACCATAAAGGATAGGCAATGCAGTATAACAAAAAGAGCATTTAGAATAGAACTGAGGATAAGGTAAAGGTAAAGGGACCCCTGACCATTAGGTCCAGTCATGACCGACTCTGGGGTTGCGCGCTCATCTCGCATTATTGGCCGAGGGAGCCGGCGTACAGCTTCCAGGTCATGTGGCCAGCATGACAAAGCTGCTTCTGGCGAACCAGAGCAGCACACGGAAACGCCGTTTACCTTCCCACTGTAGCGGTTCCTATTTATCTACTTGCACTTTGATGTGCTTTCGAACTGCTAGGTTGGCAGGAGCTGGGACCGAGCAACGAGAGCTCACCCCGTCACAGGGATTCGAACCGCTGACCTTCTGATCAGCAAGCCCTAGGCTCAGTGGTTTAACCCACAGCGCCACCTGGGTCCCCAGAACTGAGGATACCTGAGTTCAAACTTCCATCCAGCCATAAAGTTTACTGGGTGCTCTTGGATCAGTATTTCTAAACTTACTCTACTCGTAAGATTGTTGTGAGGCTGAAAAAGGAGGAGGAGATATGTTGCCCTGGGATTGAATTGCATAAACCTCATTTTCCCAACAAAGGCTCTTATTGTTCCTTGTGTGGATACTTGCACACTTCTCTTGGTGGAGTGTGTTGGGAGAAATGGAGCGCCATTGAGAATTAGCTGTGTGTTACATGGTGTTTTCGCTTGACAGAGTCAGGTCCAAAATAACCAGAAGAAATACACTCAGGCTCCTATGGAGCCCCAGCTAAACGTGACAGTGTTTCTCATACCCTGTTAATGTATGGAACAGTGTTAAGGAGATGATCGCCTTTCAGAGGCAGCTGCTTGTCACTCAGAAATGGGCCGCAACTCTGACTTGAACGTCTATAATACGGGGCCAGCAAAGTTTATTGAAAATAAACAAAGGCCTTTCCTATAAAATATTGATGGCAGTTGTTCCACAGAGAAGAAGAAAAACCCAGAAGGAAATCAATTTCTCTTCATTTGAAGAGTTACCTAGAGACATGCCACTAGAAATTATTGCCTCTCTTCTCTTACCTGATTCTGTCTAACAGATTTACGGATGGCAGTCGTCAGAACTGCTCAAATGCCTCCTTTCTTCTCTAGTTCACTTGAGGCAGTCTGAGAAGTGGGAGAAATCTTCCCCCGCTTGATTTCATCCACTGCCATTTTGGGCATTCGGATTTCGACTACAGAAAGCTGGCCCTTGTTGTTGGGTAGCATAACCATAAACCCCATTTTTCAGCCCCAGTTCAAATAGGTGCTACTACCTGTCATCCAACATGGTACCATCTGAGCAAGAAGTGTATCACATGACTGTTCTGATCATGCATTTCCTATCTCTGCCGCACACTAAATGTGAGAATCGTATTTTCTTCGTGTTAGAGGCATTTTTTTTAAATAGGAGATGAAATCAGAACTTTTTAAAACAAATAAATAAATACTAGGCCAGTGTTGAAGAAACATGATATCTCTCTTAGGAGATTGAAGAGAAGCAGGTCATAGAATCATATGCATTTACCCGCCATAGATTTTCTCCTCCTGGTCGAAGAATCCCTCTAGTCGTCTGCATGGAGGAGGTGTGCTCAGTCCTCCCTTGATCTCTCTTAATCGGAGTTCAGAGATTGTACCTTTACAGCTGCACTAGCACACGGTATCTATTATTACAGCTGCTTCATATACATCCCACAGCTGTTCCCACTTGCATGGCTGTTCCATCAAATCTCATAATTTCCTGGTTTGGGATACAAGCCTCAGCTATTTGTACTTCTTACCTCCAATATGAGATACTCCAATCCCCATAATTCTTCTCTGGCTCATATGTCATTCCAAATTGGAGACTTGCCCATCAACTTACCTGCACATTCACCCTTTCCTGGTGGCTGGAATACTGCAGCAACCCAAGTGCCATGAAGGAAGAATGGACCACAGCCACCATAGCTCCAGTCGCCACTGCCAAGTAATGCGAGGAGCCTGCTGCCTGTCAGCCACCGCAATAGCCTGGTTTTGTAGGAAGAAAGTGTGTTACAGAGTCAGGTCAGAAACAGGAGATCACCAGGGTGGGTGCAAATCAGATGGTATTACACTTCCAGTGAAATAGTTGGGAGCACAACAGGGTCCAAACTGTGCTCATATTTGGGCTCAGAAACAAGTGAAGGGCTTTCTAGCTCATTAGAAGCATTTGTCTGTCATTCCTCATTCCTCAAATGCTCGAGTGGTAAAAGTCCAATGGAAATGAGCACCAATTTGGCATTCTTGAGGGCTTTAACATTCATGACTCAGCATCTGCAAATCTCTCTGTCCCTCTTTATATCCCTGTAAACCAACAGGTGACTTCTGCTGCTTTTTCTCCTTTTCTGTTGCTAATTCTTCACTGTAACCATTTGCGGGCTTTTCATGTAAAACAAAACAGAAGTTCCAGATTTTCTTCTAGACTCGCACCGTGGTCTGCAATGCTACAATAGCTTGGCTTCTGAAAGATTAGGAAAATGTGTATCAAGACAAGACCTCATGATTTGATCTAATACTTCAGAAGCTAAACTCCCTTGTCAGTTTCTATTAATGGTAGATCTAATTTTCCTGTCAATATAACTATTCCCTTGATTGCTTTTATAAACATGTTACCTATTGATTGGTGATAGCAGGAGTCATCTCCGAAAACCCTGACATTTTCTTTTAACGAGGCACCTCTCTATGTATCTGGCTTGTTCTTTTATTTTCTGTGCTTGTAACAGCGCTAGTATACCTATTAGAACAGTATTTTTTGGGGTGGGGAGGGGAATAGAAGCAATCCAAACTAGTAAAATGTTACCCCCCCCCCAACATACTGTAGTGGCATAGAAAGTTGTGGCTTTGTCTTCTTCCCTTTTTTGCAGTGCTGCAAACAATATTCTAAGGGGTACCCAAAGCAAGCATCTACTGCTAAGCAGCTGTGATCTGGCACCATGTGCCGTCAGAAGCCTCACCTGAATTGATAATTATGTTTGTAATAATACCAGTTTTAGAAGACGGTGCTTTCTCTGAAATTGTGTGGATCCCTGTCTGTGTGGTGTCCAAGAGAGCCACCTTTAATCTCGAAACACTGGCTTCAATTGAAGAAGACAGCAGAAGACATGCACGCTGGGAAACCAAATCAGCCTGGGTTGACACTGGCCCATTAAAGGTGTTAAAAGATAAGTCATGTCCCATTCTGAAGGGCCGAGTGCTGCTGGATAACAAAAGGAGGGAGGGCTCAGCTTTGGCACTTGGAGAAAAAGGCTTGACAAGACGCTGCCACCTCTCCATATACAGTTGTACCTCGTGTTACAGATGCTTCAGGTTACAGACGCCACTAACCCAGAAATAGTACCTCGGGTTAAGAACTTTGCTTCAGGATGAGAACAGAAATCGCGTGGCAGCAGTGGGAGGCCCCATGAGCTAAAGTGGTACCTCAGGTTAAGAACAGTTTCAGGTTCAGAATGGACCTCCAGAACGAATTAAGTTCTTAACCCGAGGTACCACTGTACCTGTCCCTATACCTCGACTTTTTTTGAAGCAGAGAAGCACCTTGTATGTTTAAGGCAGGGGGTGGGGAGGCAGAAGCAATCCCTCTTTGTTTTCTGGGGATTCAGCTGCTCAGAATCTCAAGTCTGAATGCTTTCAGGTATTTACTTCTAGGCACCAGTGGCTCACGAAGGGGAGGGGGGGGTGCAGTGGCATCTTCCTGGTGGCAGCTGCACTGTGCTTGCCAGGACAGGGATGAGGTGAGACAATGCCATGGTCGGGGAAGGTCTAATGCAGCCCTGCAGGTGTGGAGTCTCCACCACTGCCAACCTTGAACTTCCTTGACTTCGCCACCTTGCAAACGTTTCCTTATTTCTGGGTCTGTAATATTGGGGAAACACAACCCAAGCTTACCTTTCTCCCTGGAATCAATGGGACTTGAACATGCTTGTCTTGGGCTAGATTGTGTTTATTATTACTTTGCTAGCTGTTAATAAAGGAAGCCCTCTCCCCCTTCTGCAGTAAGAACAGCTGGGCTGTTCATTGCACTCTTCACTTAACCCAGGTTACTTCCTCTGCCCTTCAGCAATTTATTTATTGCACTTACAGACTGCCTTTTGTCGCATTGCGACCCCAAAGTGTTTTCCGATACTCAAGCAGCGTATTAAAATTCATGAAACGCAATTAAAAGTATCACAATTTCAGTTAGAGTGATGGTAATGGCACTGCAACATGGAATGGTGGATCTCATCAGTTACCTATACTTTGCGTTCCCAAGATGTGGAGCCTATAGTTACTTCTGTGGACAATGGAGAGGTCATGCTTTACTCCTGCTCTTAAAAAAGAGCTGAATATCTCTCCTTTGACTTCAGTGTGACTTCTGTATGGGAAGAGTGTCCTGGATAAGATCTTTCATCTGAAACTTTTTCCTCTGCCTTTTGTTCTCTGCGATATTTCTTCACTTCAAATCTCACTTTAATGCTTACCTTAGCCTATGCTAGACTGTGAAACTCCGCTTTTAATTTTGATATTGGAGTTGCAAGAGAAAATGCCATGATAGTTTGAAGCAGAGAAGCACCTTGTATGTTTAAGGCAGGGGGTGGGGAGGCAGAAGCAATCCCTCTTTGTTTTCTGAAGATTTAGCAGCTGTGACTGCACAGTTGGAAAAGAACATAAGCCAAGCATACGCCAAGGATATTGGTGCAAAAACACAACATTTTTTTTAAAGGAGTCTATTCTAAATATACAATATAAAATATGTACAGGCGGTGACAAATTTAGGCACGTCAAATTTAGAGGAGGTTGGATTTGATATCCTGCTTTCTCACTACCCAAAGGAGTCTCAAAGCGGCTAACATTCTCCTTTCCCTTCCTCCCCCACAACAAACACTCTGTGAGGTGAGTGGGGCTGAGAGACTTCAGAGAAGTGTGACTGGCCCAAGGTCACCCAGCAGCTACATGTGGAGGAGCGGAGACGCAAACCCGGTTCACCAGATTATGAGTCTACTGCTCTTTACCACTACACCACACTGGCTCTTCCGGGACTTTTGGTCCCGGAAAAAGTCTGAATGCAGGCGAGACACACTGATAACATTCGGGAGCTGGGAATGGAAACTGCCCCCCCCCCTCCCGCAAAACTGTCACCACCTGTACTGTGAACAGTTTCACACGGGTTTGAGAAGAGGAAAAACGAATACAAATGATCATTTCATGAGTTGATGCTTTTAGAACTGAAACAGAACCAAAGGCAGACACACAGTACCACAATGCCCCTAATGTTGACTATCCTGCACTATGGGTGTAGTTTCAAAAGATAACACAGGAAAGCTCAGAGGTCATTTCTCCTGTGGATGCACAACCTGTCTTGTCTTCAGGCTCTGTGGTTGTCTACAAGGAATCCCCACACAGCAGGGTTAAAGTTGCCAGCCTTCATGTCACATTTGCAGACATCTTTATAACACAAAGTTGGCCTGCCAATAGGCCAGGTGTCTGAAGCCAGCTCCCCATAAAGCACATCTCCTTGGGGATCCTGTCACCTTCCATTCTATGTACATGACCAAGCCAGTGTAGGTGTTGCTGAGACAGAAGTGCAAGCATGCTGAGAACGTGGGCGGATCTTTGTCTGAGACTCTGTCGTGCCATGGGATGTCCACAATCTTCCACCTTCTCGACTGTTGGGTCCACTATTGGTCTAATCCCCTCAATCACCTGGAGGGAGTAACAAGTCCCTATCTCACCAACAGTTTAAGACCCATCAGCTACCCTAACCTGGTTTAACTGGCCAGTTGAAGCCATTTCATGGGGTGTGGCTGCTGGCACATGGCAGTTTCTAGGAGCTATGGGTGAGACCAGAGTACATAGTGGGGACCAAAGATGGACAAACTACCCTAGAAGGAGCCCTCTCCTTCCATACCCCATACAGCCCTGTTCCTTCAGTAGATGAATCAATTTGAATAGGTCTCAGAAGGCAGAAAGTTTAAAAATCATTGCTCTACTCCAGGCACCCCCAAACTTTGGCCCTCCAGATGTTTTGGACTACAGTTCCCATCTTCCCCGACCACTGGTCCTCTTAACTAGGGATCATGGGAGTTGTAGGCCAAAACATCTGGAGGGCCACAGTTTGGGGATGCCTGCTCTACTCTGTTTGCAGCAGGTGGTGGAAAAGCTCTGCTGCTAGGAGTATTTGTGGGATCAACCTGAAGTCTCGTTGACTTTGAAACTAATTCCCAAATCAGGGTACTTCCATGCACAGTCCTCTCTATGTGTGCAATATAAATACGCCCTTGCTTTTCATTTGCAGAGCACATTTCGTACTGTACAGCTACCCTCAAGGTTGTGCTTCTGCAGCAGGGACACAATGCCACAGAGATACCCACAATGTTTTATTCTTTCCCTGGATAACACATTCATTTCTATTAGAATCTAAATGTCTCCAGTTACTGCAGTTTCTGTTACTCTGTGATGGTCTGACCTCAGAATTCTCCTATTGTACGGCAGGACGTTCGACAGTATCTCTAGAGTCTCTCCCCCCCCCCACCTTAACTACCACTTCCAGAAATACTGCATTGTTGGAAAAGAAGCCTCCAAATTCACTCTTATCACATTTTGGCACCAAGGAACCCATTTGTCTTTATTTTGTCAAAGGCGTACTATTTTTACACTGTGAAACGATGTTTCCCTTGTTGTCACAAATTAGTGACTGAATATTTTGACGGTGTGTCACTTCTCAAGGTGTTTCGAGCTTTAAGAAACTCGAGCACTTCAAAAGCGGTTGAGGCTCTGATGGAAGTGCCTGCAAGCAAGCTGAAAAAATGCAGTAATGAAGCATTCCCCCTTAAATCTAGACGTAAATCATTAGCTTTGATCAAAGGGACACTCTAATGGAATTGGCCAGGGCCTTGCAATATCCTCCTAGCCGACAGACACAGTTCAAGCTTCTGCCAATTCCTCTACTGATGTGACTAATTTATGACTTTTTTTTGCCCGAGAAACGAGATAGAAGCCGATCCCTTCCTTCCCCGCTGCTTTTGTCATTGTGCTGCTGCACTTGGGATACTCCCGTCTGCCTAGACAAGCCCATTCCTTTGGAGATCGCTTCACCCTATATATGCCCGCTTGGCCATTTTGATTTGTGGAGTCCTGGCACTGCTACAGGCATTACATCATTCCACACTTGTATGAAATTGGCCCTTTGGTGTGGCAGCATCTATGCCCCATCTTCCCCGACCACTGGTCCTGTTAGCTAGGGATCATGGGAGTTGTAGGCCAAAACATCTGGAGGGCCGCAGTTTGGGGATGCCTGATCTATGCTATGGAATTTCAGCATATTGACATCAGGTAGACACTGTACTCACAGCTGAAAATATTTTGTTTAGGCAAGCCTTTCCAGATATGTAGAAGATTCAGGTAGGTAGCCATGTTGGTCTGACGCAGTCGAAATATATAAAAATTGTCCAGTAACACCTTAGAGACCAACTAAGTTTGTTCTTGGTATACGTTTTCGTGGAAGAAATGTGCATGCACACGAAAGCTTATACCAAGAACAAACTTAGTTGGTCTCTCTGGTGCTACTGGAACACACACACACACACACACATTTAAATGTCCAGTATGTAGAAGTTCTATGTGTTTTTATCTCTATCACTGTTGTTGATCTCAAATTTATCTCTTGAATCTTTTTATATACCTCCTTTTCATGTTTTACTTTTATTTTTTGTAAACCGCTTAAAGGTGTGTGTTTTTTAAAAAACAACAACATATAACATATAACGTTTGTGAAACAAAATGAATAAGCCCTTTGCTAAATTCCATCCAAGGTACCACTTTTCCCTGACATAGAATGACCCATTAACATTATATTAGCTTGAACAGGAGACTTACTGATGTGGGGGCTCTTCCCCTACATTGGAAGAAGAGTTTTTTTTCTCTCTCTCTCTTTCTCATGGTGAAACAAGATCACGCTCCATTACTTTTGAACCTTGCACCAGCGTCCAGTGATTCCACCAGTACTCTATACTTTTCTAGCATTTGTGCGTCAGAGCAACACCTGTAGTTTTTGTAGTAGCATAAATACAGTAGCCATAGGACTAACATGCATTTAATGCTTCAGAGTTCACATATTATCTCAGCCGTCTGAGCCATCATTCAGCTTTTGAACTAAACCCCAGCAAACTGCACCTGGCTCCAACCTCTCTACCCTTGGGGATTCCTAGGGGAAAGAGAATGAGAAGGAGCACACATCTAGGCTGTGGAAGATCAACCATCGTAGCTCAGCAGCTCACTGAAGAGCCATCTGCTGCTCCCGGCTGCTCCTTCTCTTCTCTTGGGCAGTCCTGGGAGGAGGAGAGGCTATACCAAAACAATACCATGTGCTGGGAATAACCCAATTGTTACTGAATCATATTATTTTATGGAGTGGCTGGGGCAACCCAGCAAGATGGGCAGGGTATAAATAATAAAATATATATATTATTATATTATTATTATTATTATTATTATTATTATTATTATTTATTATTATTGCATGCAAGCTGTGTTGGGGAACACTCTGTATTGGGATAGAAAGCAGATATAGGGTTAATCTTCAGTTCGTGCCATTTGTGCTTTTCTGCTGGAACCAAAAACTCCTATTGCACATTGGCCTTCCCTCTCTACTTCATAGTACCGTATATTCCGGCGTATAAGTCGACTGGGCGTATAAGACGGCACCCAACTTCTCCAGCTAAAATATAGAGTTTGGGATATACTCACCATATAAGACTACCCATCTTCCAACGCACACCAAATAAAAATTTAAAAAGCATCAGATTTGATCTCAATATGGTACCAGTAATTTTAATTCAAATGCTTATGACATGCAGGCACTTAGCAGGAAAACTGTCACTTATAAACATAAGGCTGTTTGTCATCAAACATGTAAACATAATACAGTGCAAGTGGATTAAACTTTTCCTAATTCACTCTAAATTAATTTCCTAATTCACTCTAAAGCTGAAAGAAAGGATAAGACAATAAACCCATGGGAGCTGCCATGCTGTTTCTTTTCTAAGGGGGAGCAGCGATCACAGTTACAACATTGAGGAATTTCTAGCCTTCGCAATGGCTGTACGTAGTAGGAGAGAGAGTGCTAGTAAGGGAGGGGAGGAGGGAGGATTAGATAGAGAGTGGAATGGGCTTGTTGCCTTCACTTCTTCTTCTTTTCAATGGTCATTTGCTTTTAAAACAATCCTCTCCTGTCAAGTATCTGTAAACCGGGGAGTTGAGGATGGGGGGAGAGAAAGAGAGACTATGGAAAGGGAAAAAGATTATATAAATACTGTGTGGGTTGGGGATGTACTGCTTTGCTGAGTGTGACCCCCCTCCTTCCCTCCCTCTCTTCTTCTTTTCCTCCCTGTGCTGAAACTCATACAGTATTTTCTAGCCCTTTTTTGGCGGGGAAGTGGGGTTGGAAACCTGGCAGGCTCTTGCTGTGCTTATGAAGATGAGGAAGAACGGGGAGCAGGGGGGCTGTTGTTTTAAAGGACAAGGGCGGGCATTTCAACCAGCTACAAGCACTCCGTACTGCGCTAAAGGGAAGCACCTTCGTACTTCAGCTCTAGAAAGCATTTCCCAGTTGTTGAGAAATCAGAGAGAGAGTGGAGAGAGAGGCGGAGATATTGAGGCAGGCAGAGCCAGCGAGACGGAACCATAGAGAGGAGAGTGGAGAGATCAAGGCAGGCAGAGTCAGCGAGAGGGAACCATGTGGGAGCCGTTCGCCATGGCAGGGGAGCAGCCCTCTCCCAAGCGCACTTCTTCGCATTCATACGGTCGCTGTGTATGGTGGGGATGCGGCCGCGGCCGTTTGTGAGCTCCCCCCACCGTATGCGGCGACTGCAGATTCTTGTACCCGACGTATAGGACGGCCCCCCAACTTTTGAAAAGATTTTCCTGGGTTCAAAAGCCGTCTTATACACTGGAATATGTGGTACTTGGTCAACAGGAAGTGAGCGTGACTGGGTTCACCCCCCCGCAGCTGTGCTACAGTGAGTGTGTGAGGCATACTGTGGAATTTAGTTCTCTACATGGCAATCCGGCTGACTCTGAAAGGTAAACAGACAGACAGTGAAACCTGGCCCAGACAGAAACAGAAACTGCAAGCTATTGTTTCCTCCAGTCATTCAATAAAGCGTCTGTAAAATAAGAGGCAGGGCTGAGGCCAGCAGTATGGATGAACTGTTTTGAACGGCGATTCATTTACAAGGCCATTTTGAATGTGTTCGTAAGCTTCCGCATGAAAATCCATCGGTCATAAGTGCAACCGCTTAAGTGATGCTAAATTCAAATGTAAGCATT
The DNA here is from genome assembly GCF_965207765.1 of Zootoca vivipara. Taxonomy (NCBI): domain Eukaryota; kingdom Metazoa; phylum Chordata; class Lepidosauria; order Squamata; family Lacertidae; genus Zootoca; species Zootoca vivipara. Next base: position 24,221,530 of record NC_142587.1, on the reverse strand, counting down.
TTAAAACTTTATTCGCTTTTCCCCTACTGTTTCCCGGAGAGGGAAGGTGGCAGGCAGAAGGCATTTGACTTTATGCCTATGCCTCCTTAAAGCAAAGGATTCTCTTTCATGGGGCAATATACGCTAGTGATAAGTCTTCAGCCGTTGAAAGCGGCTCGCCTATGCTGACGTGTCAGCTCATTATTACGATTTCTGTAAGTCTCTTTATCCCATTCTCTGTCTCTAGTGAGTCATCTTCTACATGGCTATTACAAGTTCAATGCATCTCAGTCAGTTACTGCTTTGTCCTTTATGCACTCTCCAATCATATTGCATGACAAACTTGTGAAGATGCGCCATTTCTTTTCATAGATACTTGCTGATAGCAGTTTTCCTAGAAGCAGCAGAGAATTTTAGAGGAAATACTATAGAGATACTGAGTGATATTTAATGCTATTCATACTCTGAATACTATAGACCCATTGAGTACACTTGAGCCCATTGATTTCAATGGGTTTACTCTTAGGATGACTTAATTGGATATTACTCACTGGATTCCTTATTTGCAAATTTGTCTTCTTTTCTACCCTTTTCTTCCATGGTACCAAAAGATGCCACGATTTAATAAGTTTTTGCTGTCATGGTTCTATGTAGGTTATCACTCAGTGGTTATTCATTTTAAATGAAAACCTTTTATGAAAAGAAAACCGATAGTGCTCTTTTAAACTGTTGTCTTCTTTGACAAAACTATTATTTCTTATCAGAGCTTCCTTTCCTTCATTCATTCTTTCTGACACACACACGCACATTAAGTATTTACAAGACATCACTGTCTGTATTCAGTTTGTTCATGAAAAAAGGGACATTGGTGACCTTACTTTACGAAGCATGAACCTTGCACATATATATATGCAAAATGTTGTAGTCTTCTGAAGATCAATATCTTTGTGTCTGTAGGAACTCAGCCTTCAGTATTTGCCATACTGAGGCTGCAATCTGAAGCATTAGGGGTTGTCACCCATTTTGGACCAGGTGGCACACTTTGGACTTTAACGTAGCGCATACCATCCAACATTTCTCTGATGAAAATAGGGACATCCCATTTCATAATGATAATTTTGCTATTTATACCCCACACATTTTACTGAGTTGCCCCAGCCACTCTGGGCAGCTTTCAACACATATAAAAACATAATAAAACATTAAACATTAAAAATATACCTTACCTGTACAGGATTGCCTTCAGGTGGCTTCGGGGTTAGATCACTCCATACCCTCCATGATTTCTCCAATGCAAATAGGACCATCCTAAGGAAACGTGGGACATTCTGGGATCAAATCAGAAACCGGGACAGCTTCTCTAAATTAGGGACATCCCTGGAAAATAGGGACACTTGGAGGGTCTGCATAGCGCCAAAGGTGACAGTCACAAAATGGCAGCCATGGGAGGCACGGCATAACACAAAAGTAAAGAGGGTACAGTCATTGCTGCCACTCACACTCATATCCAGCTGCTCCTGATTGTGAAGATACAGCTGATAAAGACATAAGATCCTTGTATTCCCCAATGCCAATTCTAAACCAAAACAAAGGCAACAGTCCCTGCACCCACTTACCAGGGAGTAAGTACCATTGAAAACAACATTAAAAGTGTAGTTGCGTTTCAGATTTGGGGTTTAGGATTAAACCCACAGCCCAAGCCACACCCCAGGCTAACTCTTGTTAAGGAGCTAGTCCTCAAAATGTCTGCACCAGCCTCAAGTCTTCACTCTACCACACAAATCAACCTAAAGATAACTGAGATGATGGCATATTTAACTTTTTAAACCTTTTAACCCAATGACTTTGTACGAAACTGCAGAGAGTTCTGAATAAATAATAATAAAACAATTGGCTGCCACATGTAATCTTTTTCTACCGAAGATGCTTCCTGTCCCTTTATAATAAAGCTCACAAGCCTGGGTAACAAAAGGGGAAAACAAAAAGATTTAATACATTGAGTGCAATCAACCGTCACAAAAGTAATATGCTTCAGAAATCTTCAACTGAGATCTTCCCACAAAAATACAAAACTTTCATTATAAAACTGAAAACGCTCTTGTGTTTGCTAGGTCTGCCACATTATTTAATGCTTGCGATTGTTTGTGACAAAGGTTATCACCAAGAACTCCAATGCAGATTTGCAATGGAATAAACCATATCTGACAACAACTTATCAACATGGGAGGCTCCTTTTTTTTGTAACTTTATTATATTATTTCTAGGAACATACACATCATTACTCCTACATCATTAAACATTTGTTGCATTTTCAGCATATTAGTTTCTTATTTCCTTCTTTCAACATTATTGGTATTAAATCAAATATACATAAATCAAAACTCCTCAAATATCATTAATCATTCATCAGACCTAACAAATTAAATTAAAAATATTGACTTCCCGTCACCTCCCAGACTCCAACTCATCTATATTGCTACTGTACATACTTTCCTCTTCGTCTTCTTGCTATCTCTTTTGTACGCCAAGTATCCAATCATACCAACATGTCTTATAAGTTATGAGTTTACTTTATAAGCCAGTCAGTCCAAGGCTACCACGGAAATTACATTGTTATTATTATTTTCTTGCAGATATCTTTTGAACATATCCCACTTTTTCACAAACGCCTGTTTAGTATTTCCCCTTAGATTATCTGTTAATTGGGCCAATTCCACAAAATCTAACAGTTTGTTTTCCCACTCTTTTACTGTTGGGGTTTTATCCCCTTTCCAGTTTGCAGCTACTGTATATTATCAACCGGGCTGCGGCTATCGCATACAGGAAAATCTCCCTATATTTAGCAGGTATATCTTTACTCAAGATTCCCAGAAGAAATGCCTCTGGTCTTTTTATAAATGTTGTTCAGAAGATATTTTTCATTTCTTCATATACAGAATTCTAGAAGTCTTTAATTATATGGCATCCCCACCACATATGTATCATATCTCCTCTTGTTTCCCCACACCTCCAACAACGATCTGATATGTTCTTATACATTTTAGAGAGTTTGGATGGTGTGAGGTACCAGCGGTAAAACATTTTAAACATGTTTTCTTTAATGGTATACGACACAGTGAATCTCATATTGTTCTTCCAGAGGGTTTCCCACTCATCCATCATTATCAAGACAGAAGTACTGTTTGTGGGGGACAGGAGGCGGGCGGGTGTGGAGGACTCCCTGGTCCTGAATGGGGTAACTGTGCCCCTGAAAGACCAGGTGCGCAGCCTGGGAGTCATTTTAGACTCACAGCTGTCCATGGAGGCACAGGTCAACTCCGTGTCCAGGGCAGCTGTTTATCAGCTCCATCTGGTACGCAGGCTGAGTCCCTACCTGCCCACTGACTGTCTCTCCAGAGTGGTGCATGCTCTAGTTATCTCTCGCTTGGACTACTGCAATGCGCTCTACGTGGGGCTACCTTTGAAGGTGACCCGGAAACTACAACTAATCCAGAATGCGGCAGCTAGACTGGTGACTGGGAGTGGCCGCCGAGATCACATAACACCGGTCCTAAAAGACCTACATTGGCTCCCAGTACGTTTCCGAGCACAATTCAAAGTGTTGGTGTTGACCTTTAAAGCCCTAAACGGCCTCGGTCCGGTATACCTGAAGGAGCGTCTCCACCCCCATCGTTCTGCCCGGACACTGAGGTCCAGCTCCGAGGGCCTTCTGGCGGTTCCCTCATTACGAGAAGCCAAGTTACAGGGAACCAGGCAGAGGGCCTTCTCGGTAGTGGCACCCACCCTGTGGAATGCCCTCCCACTAGAGGTCAAAGAGAACAATTACCAGACCTTTAGAAGGCATCTCAAGGCAGCCCTGTTTAGGGAAGCTTTTAATGTTTGATGGATTTCTGTATTTTAGAATTTCTGTTTTTTTTTGGAAGCCGCCCAGAGTGGCTGGGGGAACCCGGCCAGATGGGCGGGGTATAAATAATAAATTATTATTATTATTATTATTATTATCGTACGACCAACGTCCTGGGCCCATTTTATCATGACTTCCTTTACCGCCTCCTCCTTGACTTCCCAGTCAAGGAGGAGGCGGTACATTTTGGAAATAATCTTGTTATTAATGTCCAACAGATCTTTTTCTAATCTGGAAGGTTGTAGGTTAAATCCTTTTTTAAAATCTTGCTTAAATGTTTCGTATAATTGGTGATAATCCAGCCAACCCGTTAAGTTATTTTTGAGTTCTTCATAGCCCTTTAATTTAATTTGATCATCTTCACTCGTCAACAATGTTCTGTAAGTTATCCAATTTTCTCCCATATTTTTTTTCTTAACCGCCTTGGCCTCCACAGGAGAGAGCCCGTGCAGAGGTAGGTAAGCTTGGGTACACTTGCCACAGGCCTCAGAAGGACTGGCTGGTTTTTGTTTGAGTTTGTAACTTCATACTAACAAGACTCCCATCCCAACTCCCGAACATCAGACAAGCTGTGGACAGACCTGGGTGGAACTGTTAATCAGCTTTTAGGGGATCTGTGGTATGATGGTGATGATGTACTCACAGAATGAACCTTGATGTGATGGGATTGGGCTGGGAGTCTGCATATCTTGCCATTGTAGACAAACTTGAGTCTCCAGCTGCTTTTGGATTGCAGTTCCCATCACTGACCACTAGGGATTGTTGGAGTTGTAGTGCAAAAATAGATGGAGACCTAGGTTGGGGAAGCCTTGCTCTAGTCATTTTTTTTTAAAAAAAATCAAAACCTTTTAAAATATATCTCAATATCTTTGGAACTCACTTTCCATGCCAAATGTCAGATTTGTGCTCAATAATATCAGCTGCTATAAACAGGAAATAAACACAGGTGACTAACTGAATTAGTACAAAAAAAATCACCCCACTGCTTTATCACACTGATATACTGCTTTCCAAAGTAGAGGAAGAACATATTTAACACGTTGGCTCCATTGTACACAGGCTTAAGACTGCAAGGATTCTGGCATATCTGACTGCTTAGAAAGCGGCTTGATAGATTGTCTCAAAGTGGCTTTGCATGTTGACACTGAGCAAGACTCTGTGGCTGCATTTCCAAAATTACGGGACCTGGCAGATACTCAAACCAATTTAGTTCAGGCTGGCGTGGCAATTCCTTTTCTTTCAGATCCATGATTGCTATTCTTTGAAACAATTGGAACCAAAAATACAGGCTACAAAGTCCAGCATGTGTTGGACACTGCACATATTATTTGGAAACAAAAGTCATTAGGTGGCTGCCAGTTGCTCGTTGAATGTAAACAATGCAAAATAAAAGCCAAAACAGTAGAAGCTAAAAAGAGCTACTTTTTCAGTCTTTCACCAAAAATGTAAAGTGTCATTCCAAACTGTGGTCCAGCAGCTGGAAGATTTTGCTCTAATCTTATTTTCCTATTTGAAGTGCACACTTTTGCAAATACATTCTTTAATCATATTCATTATAAATGTGAAAGCTGCACTTGACATTTCCACTTCACTAAGCCAATGCTTAGTGCCAATGCAGACAAATTGAAAAGCTTCGTTACATCCCCCTTGTCTCAAGAGGGCTGTCGCGGGAACAGCAAACACGATTTGATTCACAGGAATGCTAATTGTGAAAATAACAGTTGTTGGGCTTTTGGTTGTTGTTGTTTTAAACAAAACCCAACACCGCCAGCATTTAAACACAATGAATAAAATTATCATCTTGTACATTATTCTAAAGAAACCCCGCAAATTTTCAAGTTTTGTATCAGGCAACCTACTCGCATCAAGAAACAAAATACCCATGTATATAACACTGGAAGATTCTGGCATGATTTCATAAACTGCTAATATTTCCTACTCTACCCCAGACCAGGGTCTTAGTAGAGGAAGGTGTCAGGGCCTGGTATCAGGTCAGCAAAAACTGACATGGTGTCAGGGAAGTTAACTATTTTTATTGAAAGAAAGAAAACAGCTCAGGAGGCCAGGCCTAGTGAGCACAGCAACTCTTCCTGGTAGATCTTACCCCAATGAAGCAGTTGCAAGGAGTGAAGATCCCCACCTTCTCACAGCTGCCTGAGTCTCCCTCCCCTGGATGCTTCCCAAGCAATCTGAGGCTCCTCCGTCTTGCCTTTCTTTGCTCCACCCTCTTCATACCTCTCAGGTTCTGGGACATGGAGGGGAAGGGAGCTGCCCATCACAGGAGGGAGAGGCAGCTTGGCTTCCTCACCAGCCTGACTCATCACTAGCTCTTTGCACCCCTCCTCACCAACCTCCTCTCTTCCTGCTTATTAAACCCCACTGCCTCTTCCACTGCCCACACCTCCTCTTGGAGAGAGAGATTTGCCAATTGTATTATTGAGCTAAATCTGATCCTATAGTTTGCATTGCCTGCATTGTAAAATTCTGACTGTGTGGCTTAGCCCCCATATTCCTAAAATGCTTTCTCCTTAAAATGCTTTCCTCTTTGCCTCTATGCCTCTGTGTCAAAGTGTAATGAAAACATTCAACAGCTAGACAGGATGGCCTTGCCAGAAAGCATACAGAGCATCAGAAGATGCTCAAGGTCCACACCAAGAGATGACGCAAATATCAGGCACACTCAAGGCTGCTTGAGGCTGGTACCGGGGTAGTATTGTTGAGTCAGCATGTGTTTATGAGAAGGACAGGATACAGGAAGATCCATATATGTCTTTGTAACCTATGACCCTCTTGCGTGCGCACACTTACAGAGGAGGGGGAAGGAGCCCAAGAAGTGTATAAGAATCTTTGCAATTTGGTCTTTCTTTACTCTTGTCGTGAAGGTGATCACCAAGAGTCTCTTAAATTTAAGAATTAAATTATTTCTCTGGGTTCAACCCTCAGTGTCGTTATTGACTGTCTCTGTCCCTGCCTGGGCGCAACTTAAGGACCCTTATTAGCAAATAAGGCTACACTCCCAGTCTGCTCCATCTGACCACTCATCACTGTCCCATCACCAATCTCCTGGCTAAGAGCCTTCTTCCTCTGGCTGGCACCTCCCACCACTGCTCTGCATCCAGACTTTTAAAAAATTAAAAAGTAAAAGCTGTGGGGTTGTGAAACGAGCAAGGGACACAGAGTTGTGTGGTGGTGTAGTTGTTGTTTTTGCATCCGGTTCTCCTGAGAGACATTGGAGTGTGCCTTCAAGAGTGGGGAGTCAAACCACTGTGTTAGCAGCACTGACATGACCTCCTTGGGGTCCTCAGCTGTTCAGACAACAGATGTGGTTGGCCTCACAGATGTGGTTCAAAGGAAAGCAGAGCTATACGTTTAGCTGCAGCTTGGCTACAGGAGTCGCGAGAAGGGTGTGCACAATGTACCGTCCAACTGTCTTAGGGACTCCACTCTGGATTTGTCTAGAGTTTAGTCTTAAGCCTTTTCTTTTCCTGAAGATACAAGACAGCGGAGGTTTGGGTCACAATTTTCCTTCTCCTAGATGACGAGCCCCATCTGCCCCTCACTTATCTCCTCCCTCCCTCTTTCTCTATAATCTGAGCTAACAGGAAGAAAGCAAGTGGTCAGATGATATGTTAATATAATGAATGGAATTTACAGTTACTGTACCATGTTCCACCAAATAAAAAAAGGTCCCAGGAACCATCAAAGCAATTACTGTTGTTGGGTTTTTTGGCCACACATTTAATGGTACTTGTTTGTTGGATGTCAGTACAAGCCTCTACCATGTATTGCATAGAACTATGCAATGCATAGTAGATATTTCCGGCTGTCAACCTAAAAATCAACATTTCCCTTTGCGCTCATACTGGATCTGATTACAGGTTATATAAATGCAAGTTTCATCATGACAGCGGAGCAGAACTGATGCTGCATACTAATTTATTCATTAAAGTGTAAATGAGTAAATTATGATTGGGAGTGGGCGCACGGCTTGCTCCCACTATTGCTGTAAGTGACACATGTATAACCCAGGCTTGATGTCTCCTGAAAAGCCTGGTGGACCCTTTAGGGTAGCTTGACTTGCCTTCACTGGAGCACTGAAAAAGCACCAGAATACAATCAGAAGCATCAGAGGGTTTGTTAGAAACGAGCCTGCTAAGTGAATAAGCCAGTGGGGCACCCTTCTCTGATTTGCATGGACTGTGATTCTTATAGGAATGGAATGTACCATATAGGAAATATAGAATGACAAACAGACTTTTGGGGTTGGGGTATTGCATAGAGGGTTTTGCTGGTGTTGTTATTAACCCAATTGTTTGAAATGTTTTAAATCGTTTTCAGTTGTTTTTAACTTGTGTGATATTTTTTTCAATTCTGGGATTTTTTTCTGCATTGAAAGATACAGGATGTGCCTTGGAAGAGAGGAAGGACAGGGAACCCTCCCAATTGCAGTGGTTCAGGGTAGGGGGAGGTAGGGCACATAGCATAGGCAGATAGTGACTTTGCTAGTTCCTCCTCCCACCTGGGGAATTGTGGTTGTCCTGCCAGCCAGCCCTTGGGTCTACAGCTGCTATCACTGAATGCCATGTTGCCCAGCATCAGGGCAGACTCGAGGGTCAGGAAGCAGGAGACATGCCATCTTTTTTGCCATGCTTTCTGTCCAGTTGGGAGTATCTAGGGTATGTGTTCCTGGCACTGGGCAATCGAGACAGATTAGGAATTCTGGTGGTTTACCACCCACCTTGCTGTCCAGCAGTCTTCCTGCCTGAACTGGGACAGAGATGGTCTCAGAGGTTCTAACTCATATTTATTTATTTATTACCTGCCTTAAGTTCTAGGATGGGTTACAACCAAATAGAATATACAGTTAGTTTTTTTCTAATTACGACATGAAACAAGAAAATTTTCAAAGCAGTTCCACACATAAAATAATTTAGAACCATTCCATATGCAAATAACATCTTATAAAACCAATTCCCTATAGGAAAACAGTTAAGAAAACTTCCAGTATATAAATTACAGAAGTTAGGAAAACCAGGAAGAAGAGATCTGAGGAAGTCACAATGATAATGTGAAGATTTGGGTTTGTTCTCTTTTTTTGTGGGTTTTGGGGTGGGGGGGGCTAGGGATTCTATTTTCCATTTTTTTCTTTTTTCTTTATTTTTACACATATGATCAGGGTTGGGAATGTTGGCTGGGCGGACACCCGGCTCAGTCTTCCCCTGTTACTCTGGGGCCCACCGGTGGCAGGGGTGGGCATTGGGGAGGGGAGGAGGGGTAGGGGAGAAACCCAGCCACTTAAAATGAACCACCTTCGACTATTTGCTCAGCATGGGTCTTTCTTGTGGCAGGAGGGGACTCATGGGGGGGGATGGAAGAAGGTGTGAAATGATGATTGTCTATTTCCCTGTATTTCCTTTGTTTATTATAAAATTAATAAAAATTATATTAAAAAAGAAAAGAAACTTCCAGTATAGATGCAATCTGGAAATACCAATGCATTTAAACAGAGAACCTTCCCTACAGACACCAGTGAAGAAGTACAGTATAAACAAGGTTTTAATAATGAAAAAATACTCTTCTCCTTACAACGAGGAGATGCATTTGAACTTTGCGTATGTAGCAACCTGGCCAATATATGCACTGCAGCCCATTTGTAGGATAACCACAGTGAGTAATATGGGCATATCACAGGCTGGGGTCTTACCTTTAAACAATTTATTTGTGCAAAGGTCAAATTATATCTCCGTTTTCAAATATTATTATTTTTTAATATCAGAAAGGTACTTTACATGAAAATCATATGTCAGGTAATGCTTTATAATGTTCAGGCATCAAAAGCTAATTTCTAAACATATTTTCAGGTGAGGTGATGAGTGATTGCTGGGTATCTTAATTAAAGTCAGAGCACTATCGGGCTGAGACATTTCCAAGTCCTTTAAATCAATTTCCCATTGTAAGTGCTAAATGCTGATGTATCAAAGGTAGTGAGACTGAACAGGAAGGCTGTGATCCTGGGAAGAGCCTACTGATATTTATATGTAAGCCACATTGATTTCGGCTGAACTTATGTGTGATTCATTGTGTGTAGGATCACTGGCTGCTGCTTCTGGAGGGCATGTTTGGAAGGAACTATGCCTGCTTGACCCATTTTCTTCAGAACAGCATGCAGCAGGAAAATATTTTTGATATGGTGTATTGTAAGCAAGGAGAATTGGAAATTTACTGATCTTATAGACAGAACTGAGTAGCAACTAGATTTGTTGTTGTTGTTGTTGTTGTTGTTGTTGTTGTTGTTGTTGTTGTTGTTGTTTTTAATGGAAAACTGCAGACCCTCTGCAAGTTTTCCAGTTTTCCAAGGACAGTCCTGGATTTACAGAAGCCGTCCCAGTTTCTGATTTGATCCTGGAATGCCCTGCTTTTCTTTAGGATGTCCCTATTTGCATCAGAGAAATGTTGGAAGGTATGGAGTTATGCGACCCCCAAGCTGAGGAGATAAGTAACTATACAACCTTCAGAAGACATTTGAAGGCAGCCCTGTATAGGGAAGTTTTTTTTTAAAAAAAGTTGATGTTTTATTATGCTTATATATATGTTGGAAGCCACCCAGATTGTCTGGGGGTAACCCAGTCAGGTGGGTGAGGTATAAATAAGAAAATTATTATTATTAGGGAATAGGACGTTCCTATTTTCATCAGAGAAATGTTGGAGAGTATGAGTTTGTGCTGTCCATGTATTTTTTATTGGTGAATAGGGTGAGACAAACTGAGCATAGGTGGCTGGGTGGTGATTGGGGGTTAGAGGACAGAGTTGTTTGGGTCACAGCGCCTGCCTTAGATCCTAAGCTAGCCCACTGCCTGCCAGTTTTGAAGTAAGATTCATCTGCCAATCTGGTCATCTGATATACATGGAATGTGGTGGTGCAAAGGCACTATCTTGTCCTTTGCCTCAGGCAGCAAAATGTCTTGAGCTCACTCTGTTTGCCTGGAAGAAGTAGTGGCGCTTGGGGCCAGAGCCAGTTTGCATTAAGTGCCAAATTAAGTTGGTTGGCCTTGTCTACTATGCACCTTGGATTGGGGAAGAACCACCATTTGCTGCTCTGCCCAAGCAGCAAAATGTCTTGGGCAGTTCTGAACTGTAGATTTTGGGGCATTACATCATGTTTTCTTTTCTAACACCTGACACCCCTGACAACCTCCAGTCTGGAGAATTTGCAAGTTTGTTCACAACTTTGCGACATATTGGTTGGTCCTAATCAAAAAGCATCGCCCTATTGTGGACTTCAGCAGAGGTGTAGCAAGCCCAGGTGGTACCCGGTGCGAAAACATTTTTCTCACCGCCCCCACGCCGCTTTGCCGGGGTGCTGGCAAAGCTGCGCCCTCTTGGGAGCTATGGCTCCCGTCCGTCCGTCCGTCCCCCGGCTCGCTGTAAAGTGGGAAAGCGGGAGCTGCTTACAGCAAGTCAGGGTAGGAGGGAGGCTGGGAGGGGGGCGTGGCTTCCATCCGCCTCTCCCTGGCTCGTTGTAAAGCAGCAAAGCAGGAGCCGCTAATGGCGAGCCGGGGAGGGAGGTAAGCTTGGAGGGGCGGGATCCTCTGCTCACAGCTGCAGCCGCGAACGGAGGATCCTCTACATGTGGCTATGGTAGCACAATGGCTCCTCGCGCCACCATGGCGGGGTGCTGCCTTGTCACCGCCAGAGATGTGCCACTGGGAGCGTGCCTCCCCCCCCCCCCGTGACGCCACTGAACTTCTGTAACTCTGTGCCCCACGAACCAACACGAGTACCTTCACTTTTGCTGCTTAATGCAGCAACAGGGCACTTGGCACCCCCACACAGGTAGCACTCAAGTTCCATGGTTGCAGAATTTTATTGAACCACTGAGCCTCTTGGGATTGCCGATCAGAAGGTTGGCGGTTCGAATCCGTACAACAGGGTGAGCTCCTGTTGCTTTGTCCCAGCTCCTGCCTACCTAGCAGTTTGAAAGCATGCCAGTACAAGTAGATAAATAGGTACCTGCTGTGACAGGAAAGTAAACAGCGTTTCTGTGTGCTCTGGTTTCTATCACAGTGTCCTATTGCACCAGAAGTGGTTTAGTCATGCTGGCCACATGACCCAGAAAGCTGTCGGTGGACAAACACCGGCTCCCTCGGCCTGAAAGCGAGATGAGCACCACAACCCCATAGTTGCCTTTGACTGGACTTGACCATCCAAGGGTCCTTTACCTTTTTTTTTCACCTTATCTTTCATATAGCCTCTGTGTAGTAACTATCTTTCAGCCTATATCAGTGAACTATGACAGCTACCTGTACATATGACATGCATGCTATATAAGGGGGGGGAGGGATAAAGTGAATTTGCTCGTTCAGGAAAGAACAGAGCGGGAAGCTCTAATAATTATTAGAATACTGTGTAAATGTTTGCATTTAAAAGTATGCATTCTGTTCAATTAAGGTAGAGAGTTTTAACTAGATGACTGGAATTATGAAAAGTGCTTTTCCTCTTTTCATCGAAGGCTGATAAAGGTACATTCCTTGAAAATGACCTTCTTTTCATTGGCAGTGCAAACATTCTGCAGCAAACATCTGCAGTGCAGTTGAGAAACCCCTACTATTGATCCTGACCCTGGCATAGAAGGACCTCTTTTTCCGCAGCTGAAAGATAATTTGAGTATTTGTGCTTACTTACTTTAGAGCTTTTCCCCAGGGAAGCTCTAGTCTATCAATAGGATCTGCAGCTTTCTACATTGTGGAACAGGGTCAGCAGTGGCAAAATTTAGCTCTGTCTCCAGCTGGCTGGATTGTTATAGAAACAGTGAAGTTGGCTACAAATACTGAAGAACACAACCAAATTGTGAGGATTTGATTTGTGCCAGGGTTAAAGCAAAATAATACCCCAAGCAGTAGCAGTGCAGTCCTAACCATGTCCACTCAGAAGTAAGTCCTACTGAATACATTGTGGCTTCCTCCTAGGTGACTGGGTTTAGGATTGCTCCCTAAACTATGTAAAAAATTGGACTAAGCCTGGAAGCGGCTTCTATCTATTTACATGTAGAATAGATAGTTCTTCTACCATTTTAATGGGCAGTTCTCTTTATCTAGACCAGGCATCCCCAAACTGCGGCCCTCCAGATGTTTTGGCTTACAACTCCCATGATCCCTAGCTAACAGGACCAGTGGTCAGGGAACATGGGAATTGTAGTCCAAAACATCTGGAGGGCCGAAGTTTGGGGATGCCTGATCTAGACTGTGTTGTATGAAGGCTGCAATCCTTAGCATTCTTGCCTGGAAGTAAGCCCAATTGAACATAGAGGGCATTCTGTACTGTAAATCAATTAACATGAATTGGTTTTCTGTAGGTTATGTGACTAGATTTATGTATAAAGTATTATTAAGGGACGCGGGTGGCGCTGTGGTCTAAACCACTGAGCCTTGGGCTTGCCGATCGAAAGGACGGCGGTTCAAATCCCCACGACGGGGTGAGCTCCCGTTTTTCGGTCCCAACTCCTGCCAACCTAGCTGTTCGAAAGCACGTCAAAGTGCAAGTAGATAAATAGGTACCGCTCCGGCAGGAAGGTAAACGGCGTTTCCGTGCGCTGCTCTGGTTTCTGCTGGCCACATGACCCGGAAAAACTGTCTGCGGACAAACACTGGCTCCCTCGGCCAGTAAAGTGAGATGAGCACCGCAACCCCAGAGTCATCCGCGACTGGACTTAACTGTCAGGGGTCCTTTACCTTTTATACAGTATTACTAGAGATTCATAATGAAATATAAGTTTGTATGCAAAAGTCCTGGGCCAAAATAATACAGTTTTTGGTGCAGAGAGTGGGGTGTGTTTTTTTTGGGGGGGGGAGTCTACAAGCATCAGAAATTTACTTTAATCTAAGGTCCTATTGGTATATTACATTAGAAACAATATAATAGCCAATGTGTTCCTTTACACTTCTAAAGTATTCTCCATATATGGTGAAATCCAAGAAAAAAATTAACCTATTCATTCAGAGGATGGTGGACTTACTATTCATCTTGATCCATTAATGTATACCTGTAATCTATTCTTATTTAAATTCATATACAGTTATTGCAGCAATAGTATGCTATGTGAAGCATTTGAGATAATTGTCCTGTCATAAGCTAAATGGGGAAACCGGAGTACTGCTTTATTAAAACAGACTAGCTACATCAGAGTGTAAAAGAAAAAAGAAAAAAGGAAGAGAAAGATGTAATAACTTCTAAACTTTATCCAAAGGTGATACTTTATTCATTTACCACCAAAAGAAAGGCTGCAGTTCTATTTATGTGAAGCAAATATTTAACTTTTTTGCAATTATATCACTATCTTAAACAGATATATAACCATGAAATGGAAAAGCAGGGGTAAATTCAAGAAGAAAAGGTCAGGTTGACGAGATGTTCAATTGTAACAAAATCTAGGTAGATAAGAGGGAGCAGTGAGAATGTGTAAGAAAACTGTAAAGGAAGACAACTCTAGTGATCAAGCAAGGGCAGTATCAAAAAAGAAGAAGAAGCAGGTTGAGAAAAAGATGTATAAATCAATGTCTAAATGAAGACCTATTGGTATTAAAACATATATGTCTAGAAGAGCCTCTGGTTAGTCATGGCCTCTGTGTTTGATATTCTGTGCAGTGAATTTTGATTACAGCTCCCCTCTAGAGTTACTAAAAAGATGGGTGAGGTCAAGGAGTTGTTCTCTCTAAGGAGAGAATTATTACTGGGGCTTAGAGGGAAGTTTTAAATCTGCCAGGATTTCTTTTCTTTTCTTTCAGACACTTTGCTATAAATTGGTCTTAAACCAACTCTGTATTCCTTGTGTGTTTGACTTCTGCCAGATCTCTTAGCGGCAGCTGCAGTCTTCCCAGAATCAGTATATTATGAAGAAACAGATGACCTACACAGTGTATGCTGTATAAGCTTTAAATCAGGACATTCTTCCCACCTTGTATTTTCCTCCCATTTCCCCTTGCTCTGTCAACAGCAGGCTTGGGGTTTCTAAGAAAATGCCTTAAATCCCAAAGTCTTATAAAATGTCCTAAATCTTATTAATGCTAAGTGGTCTTCAGTGTTCCTGTCACCAGTGCTGAGCCTTCTCTTCTGCATTCCCCCCACTCTTGCCCAAATAGGACATCTTATATCTCAGCACTCTGCATGCTCATCTATGGGTCATGGCTACTTCCTACACAGACTTTTATCCTGTGGTGACTGGCACTCTTTCGGGCTAGTAGGGTGGAAGCAGGGAGACCAAGAGAGAGAAGAGCCAGAGCTAATGTCAAGCAGAGCAGACAAATCCTGGTAATAATAATAATAATTAATAATAATTATAATAATTATAATAATAATTAATAATTTATTATTTATACCCAGCCACTCTGGGCAGCTTCCAACAGAAAAATAAACTAAAATAATCGATTAAACATTAAAAGCATCCCTAAACAGGGCTGCCTTCAGATGTCTTCTAAAAATCTGGTAGCTGTTTTTCTCTTTGACATCTGATGGGAGGGTGTTCCACAGGGCGGGCGCCACCACCAAGAAGTCCCTCTGCCTGGTTCCCTGCAACTTGGCTTCTTGCAACGAGGGAACCGCCAGAAGGCCCTCAGTACTGGACCTCAATGTCTGGGCAGAACGATGGGGGTGGAGACGCTCCTTCAGGTATACTGGACCGAGGCCATTTAGGCTTTAAAGGTCAGCAGCAACACTTTGAATTGTGCTCGGAAACATACTGGGAGCCAATGTAGATCTTTCAGGACCGGTGTTATGTGGTCTCGGTGGCCGCTCCCAGTCACCAGTCTAGCTGCTGCATTCTGGATTAGTTGTAGTTTCCGGGTCACCTTCAAAGGTAGCCCCACGTAGAGCGCATTGCAGTAGTCCAAGCAGGAGATAACTAGAGCATGCACCACTTTGGCGAGACAATCTGCAGGCAGGTAGGGTCTCAGCCTGCATACCAGATGGAGCTGATAAACAGCTGCCCTGGACACAGAATTGACCTGTGCCTCCATGGACAGCTGTGAGTCCAAAAAGACTCCCAGGCTGCGCACCTGGTCCTTCAGGGGCACAGTTACTCCATTCAGGACCAGGGAGTCCTCCACACCTGCCCACCTCCTGTCCCCTACAAACAGTACTTCTGTCTTGTCGGGATTCAACCTCAATCTGTTAGCCGCCATCCATCCTCCAACCGCCTCCAGGCACTCACACAGGACCTTCACCGCCTTCACTGGTTTTGATTTGAAGGAGAAGCAGAGGCTGGACCATAAAGAAGGCTGATCACCAAAGAATTTATGCTTTTGAATTATGGTGCGGGAGGAGACTCTTGAGAGTCCCATGGACTGCAAGAAGATCAAACCTATCCATTCTGAAGGAAATCAGCCCTGAGTGCTCACTGGAAGGCAGATCCTGAAGCTGAGGCTCCAATACTTTGGCCACCTCATGAGAAGAGAAGATTCCTTGGAAAAGACCCTGATGTTGGGAAAGATTGAGGGCACCAGGAGAAGGGGACAACAGAGGATGATATGGTTGGGCAGTGTTCTCAAAGCTACCAACATGAGTTTGACCCAACTGCGGGAGGCAGTAGAAGACAGTAGTGCCTAGCGTGCTCTGGTCCATGGGGTCACGAAGAGTCGGACACAACTAAACGACTAAACAACAACAACAAATGTAGCTGAACTGCAGGATATAAACCCAAACAGTAAAAAAAAGTGTTGTTGCTATTCTAATTGGAAAGGTGGTGATCTTCCTCTCCAAATTTTTTCCTCTGTGTGTAATCCATGGATCATCAATATTTGGGTTAGTGTGCTTTAGAGTGCACGGGCTCTACCATGCATTGTCACTGTCAATTGTATAAACTACTGTCACCTTTCCATTGATTGATACACACTCTGAAATGCTTGCTGCTACTAGCAACTATTGCACAAAATAAAATGGGAAAGTTTAACCTACCATGGTGGCTGAGTTGAGAATTGAGGGGAAAGTTGCCCCCCATATTCAGTTACTAGTACTTCAGTCTGGCCCTAGATTGCGGACAGGGGAGAGAGAGAGAGAGAGAGAGAGAGAGAGAGAGAGAGAGAGAGAGAGAGAGAGAGAGCAGCAAACAACTTTGCTTTTCATTCAGTTTCATTCTTCCTTTTTTGTTGTGGGCATAAATGAGGCTAGTGTATGAGCTGAGAGAGTTTGTCACCATGTAGCAGAAAGCTGTAAGAGGAAGTAATTTTATTGCAGAGTAGAAATAAAGGTTATTGCCCTGCAGGTTTCTGGGTGCTACTAATACCCATTTGTCTTTTTAGAGCTTTTATGTAGCTTTCTGACTTGCTGGATTCTGCACTGTGCTTTGCAACTGCAAACTGTCTTTATTGAATTTATATACATAGGGAGAAGGATCAAATGTTGTGGCTCTTTGCTAACCTTCCTCTTGTATCATTTGTCATGTTGGAAGGTGGCAGATAAATCCCAGGTGGCTAGAGTCTCTAGCTCCTCCTGCAACATTGATTTGCAATTTATGGGTTCTGAGTGATCCAGCCATAGCTGTGGGCATTATTTGACATTCACTGTAAAGCATCAGCATGGGAAGAAATTAGAAGAAAAAATGTAAACTGCAGTCTAAAGCAAGCAAACAAAAAACCCTTAACAGATGTCCTGAAATTCTGAAGGGAATGTAGCTCCCTTGTGCCAAGCAAAATAAGCAAATTTTAAAAGAATCTGAATACAGTCGTACCTTGGTTGTCGAACAGAATCAGTTCGACTTCCGAAAACGTTCGACAACCGAGGCACGGCTTCCGATTGGCTGCAGGAGCTTCCTGCACGCAATCGGAAGCAGTGCCAGATGTTCGGGTTCCAAAGAACGTTTGCAAACCAGAACACTCACTTCCAGGCTTGTGGTGTTCAGGAACCAAAATGTTTGAGTCGCAAGGCATTCGGGATCCAAGGTATTTTCTGCACTAAAACTTGGCATCTTATTCTGAAGGCAGGATGGCAGAGTTATTGAAAGGAAGATAATGACTTAACCATTTCTTAATTTTCCCTCTGTTGTAGTGTGTTTTGCTGTTGCAATATTTCTATAGCCTCTGGCCAGAAATTGAAATGGAACTTAAAGGGCCAAGAGAATGCCTGTGTTTTTCTCATCCTCAGCGTAAACTTAACTGTTACCTACTTTCATAGGTTACCTAATTTAGAAGTTTACGTGCACTATCTTCCTTTATATACATAAAAATGTAAGGCTGTCATCACACAGTCCCCGTTGGAGAGTTTGTAGTGCCACATCATAATCCCAGATTTTTATGAGGGGGCTGGCAGGAGAGGCTCACTTGCGTACTTATTTTAGTGAATGGGACTGAGTCCAGGAGTTCATACAGTATTTCCACTGA